>NC_064924.1:333143718-333457757 GCF_023897955.1 Schistocerca gregaria
TTTCAGTCTAGTCAATATGATCCTCAGTTGCTATTGTTCTTCCTAGCAAAGGTTGTGTATGTTCACAATATTTTGCTATGCATAGATTCCACCCTTTAGGTTCAAATCCAGTTCTTCAGATTACCCACTACAGATACCATAAACTGTTCATTGGAACCAAAATATTTTCCAGTCAAAAGTTTCTTTATTTATGGGAATCAGTGCAAGTGAGTAAGATGCTGCATGTGGCCATGTTCCAAAAATACATTCTTCAAATTTCTTGGTTTTCATGTTTGCAAAGCTTGCTCTTCCTTTTCAGTTTCAGGACTTTTAATGCTATTAACCCACATGTTGCCACTGTCACTGAAAGTCACCTATATTCATCCTTTCATGTGACTCAAACATTCTCTACCCCTCCTGGCTCCACACGTGTCCCCCCACCCTACCATCTGACTTAATCTTTTTCATGTTCTCCCACACCCAGGTGCTAAGTTGTGGGGTACTGTTCATAAGGAATCTGTGTGTGTGTGTGTGTGTGTGTGTGTGTGTGTGTGTGTGTGTGTGTGTGTGTGTGTGTGTGTGGTATTGGACACACCTTCCGAATAGAGTGACACTCTATTTCACTCTGACAACCACAGCACAATGAAACATGGACTAAACCAGACACTGAAAATGTGAAGCCGTCCTGAGATGTAATCACTCAGCTGTTTCCTAAAACTTACAATGATTAGTTGTAGCTGTGTCAAAGGTGTGCACATATTGCTAATTGGAGCCCCATGACCGCTTAACATCAGAGTCAGGTGGTATGATGAACCACACAAGCACCCTGATGTGCAGTGTTCCTCAGACCATTCCACCATGATTCAGGAACAATAAGTGGTGTATCGACCTTGTTAAAGATACAGATCACTTGTGGTATGGACAGGCCATTTATTTGAGCCTCTTTCCTCTTACATTTCCTTCTATTTATTTTCACTTTTAATATTGTGCACTGACGTGACAGAAGCCATGTGATACCTCCTAATTCATGTCGGAACTCCTTTTGCCCAGTGTAGTGCAGCAACTCAATGGACATAACAAGTCGTTGGAAGTCCTCTGCTGAAATATTGAGCCATGCTGCCTTTATGAACATTCACAATTGCGAAAGTGTTGCCAGTACTGGTTTTTGTGCATGAACTGACATCTTGGTTATGTCCCATAAATGTTCGATGGGATTCATGCGGGCAATCTGGGTGCCCAAATAATTAGCTCAAATTGTCCAGAATGCTCTTCAAATCAATCATAAACAATTGTGGCCCAGTGACATGGCGCATTGTCATCCGTGCAAACTACATCCTTGTTTGGGATCGTAACATCCATGAATGACTGAAAATGATCTGCAAGTAGCCAAAAATCCAGAGTGCACAATCTGTGCCATGTAAACACGGCCAACACCATTATGGAGCCACTACCAGCTAGCAAAGTGCCTTGTTGACAACTGGGGCCCATGGCTTCATGGGATTTGTGCCACACTCAAACTCTACCATCAGCTCTTACAAACTGAAATTGAGACTCATCTGACTGGGCAATGGTTTTCCAGTCCTTTATGGTCCAACTGATATTGTCAAGAGTCCAGGAGAGATGCCACAGGTGATCACATGCTGTTAGCAAAGGACCTTGCATTGATTATCTGCTGTTACAGCCCATAAATGCCAAATTTTGCCACACTGTCGTAGCGGATTCCTTTGTTGTATATCCCTGACTGATTTTTGCGGTTAATTCACGCACACTAACTTGTCTGTTAGCTCTGACAGCTTTACAAAAAGTGCTGCTGCTGTTGGTTGTTAAGTGAAGGCTGTCAGCCACTGCAATGTCTGTGGTGAGAGGTAATGCCTGAAATTTGGTATTCTTGGCACACTCTTGACACTGTGGATCACGGAATATTGAATTCCAAACAGATTTGTAAATAGAATGCCTCATGCATCTAGCTCCAACTACCTTTCCTTGTTCAAAGTCTGTTAATTCTTGTCAAGCAGCCATGATCAAGTTGGAAGCCTTTTAACGTGAAACACCTGAGTACAAATGGCAGATCTGCCAATAGACTCCCCTTTAATATGTTGTGTACATGATACAACCACCATCTGCATGTGTGCATAAGGCAATCTTGTGACTTTCGCCACCTCAGTGTATTTTGCCTTACCTTATATGATGCACAGCATACCTGATACTCCAGCTGCCAGTCCCTGCTTCTCAGACGAATAACACATGAAGGTTCTCTGTTACATGTCATTATATGTAGTCACATACCCTTCCTTCTACATTTACAATTTCAGTGCTGCTTTGTTAATAGTCTGCAAATATTCTTGATTTATTATCCTTGTAGGGTCTAATATCTACTTTCAAAAAAACTTTCCACTGAATGCAAGCATTCAAGGCCAGTATTTGCATCATTACTAATATTTATGTTATGGGCATAAGACCATCATCCAACACAGAGAATTATGCCTTGGATGACAGCCCACAAAAAATATCAACAATAATATATCCATTATTTTTTCAGTATAATATGATTTAAAAACTTTTTTCTTCGACTTGAACCTGCCTTTATTTTGCCTCGTCATTTCGGATGAACTACTTTAATGCTGTCTAAAATGCAATTCCATGTATACTTTGTGAGAGAGCCTGCCTGGATCTTGATAGCCCTCCCATTAGATTTATTGTAAAATCACTGTCTGACAATGACCTGTCCAGTATATAAAAATTCACCATTGCTGTCTCTGTTGGTTCCCAATTCCCTCACCACTGTAGTCATATAAAGTTATTGCACAGTAGTACACACCTTACTTAACTGTTTCTGCTGTCTTTGCAAAATCCTTTTAGTCTCTGACTGGCATTTCCAGTGTCCCATATCTGAAACTGAAACCTTGTCCTGCAGTAGCTGGAACTGAATATTCCCTATGCCATCTGTGGAAACTAATTAAAGTACTTACATTGTACCCCCATTTGGGAGTATTACTGCTCATCACCAATCTTTCACACCCACAGCTTCCAGACCATACTTTTCTGACATACTCTGCATCATATATTCCCAGAAACTCTCATCACATCCTATTAAATTCATTACTCTCACAAATTCTCTCCAGACTCTTAAGTACTGTTGCCGGGCATTCCTTTGAAAACCAAACTGACACAAAAAAAGGTAGTAGCAGTGCCCAACTCAAAAAATTTACATTAAGGCAGGTCCTACCAAGTAGACGAACATTTCAAGAGCATGCTAAATTCAGGAGAAAGCGTAACAGATAACTCTAATAGATATTACAAAAGTGTTTGTGGTCACATGGGAACAAGTTTGCTTCAAAGCCACAGTGAAGAACAACATATCATTCAAACAAAGAACCTAATTTGATTATGCAGAAACTACTATACAACTTGGTGATGTTGTATATTGGAGATTTGTAGGTGAAAGCTGTACGTAGGTATTTAACATCAGTTTTAAAGAACAGTGCAATAAACTAAGTTGATCCTTGACGATTAAATTAGATTAATACTTGTTCCATAGATCATGAATATGACACTTCGTAATGATGTGGAGTGTGTCAGGTTGATAAAAGATGTCTGTACAAGAGAGTACATTACACAAAATATTGCATGACACTAATCTTTAAGTTAGTTTTTTCCCCCTTAATTTATATCTAAAAATTCAGCCAACGAGTAGGAGGAGTTGTCATCTAGAAATTCTTTTAATTTATTTTTAAATGGTGGTTGGCTGTCAGGCTTTTGATGCTGTTTGGTAGGCGACCAAAGACTTTTGTGGCAGCATAATTTACCCCTTTGTGTGCCAGTAAGATCTAACCCTGCATAGTGAAGATCATCCTTTCCTATAGCTATGCACACTGCTATTACTTTTGAACCGGGTTGAATTATTAACAACAAATTTCATAAGTGAATATATATACTGTCAGGATCCCTAGATCCTTAAATAGATGTCTGCAGGATGACAGTGGGTGGGCTCCAGCAATTATTCTGATTACACGTTTTTGAGCAATGAATACTTTTCTACTCAACGATGAATTACCCCAGAATATGATGCCATACGAAAGCAGTGAATGAAAGTAGGCATAGTAAGCTAATTTACTGAGATTCTTATCACCAAAATTTGCAATAACCCTAATAGCATACATAGCTGAACTCAGACGTTTCAGCAGACCATCAATGTGTTGCTTCCAGTTTAACCTCTCATTAATGGACGCACCTAAAAATTTTGAAAATTCTACCTTAGCTACAGACTTCTGTTCAAAGTCTATATTTATTACTTGAGTTGTGCCATTTACTGTACGGAACTGTATATACTGTGTTTTATCAAGATTTAAAGAGAGTGCGTTTGCTAAGAAACACTTAATAATTTTGTGAAAAATATCATTTACAATTACATCATTTAGTTCTTGGTTTTTGGATGTTATTACTATACTTGTATCATCAGCAAAAAGAACTAACTTTGCATCTTCATCAATGTGGAATGATAAGTCATTAATGTATATCAAGAACAGTAAAGGACCTAAGACCGAACCCTGTGGGGACACCCCCCCCCCCCCCCCCCACTTTGAGGAATCAGCTGTTGTTTTAACACTAACTTATTTCAACTTCCTGCATTCTTCTAGTTAAGTATGAATTAAACCATTTGTGCACTGCCCCACTCAAACCATAATGATTTAGCATATCTAAAAGAATTCCATGATTTACACAGTCAAAGGCCTTTGAGAGATCAGAAAAAATACCAATGGGTGATGTCCGGTTATTCAGAGCATTTAATATTTGATCAGTGAAAGCATATATAGCATTTTCTGTTGAAAAGCCTTTCTGAACACCAAACTGACATTTTGTTACCACTTTATTTTTACAAATATGGGAGGCTACTCTTGAATACATTACTTTTTCAAAAAATTTTGATAGAGCAGTCAGAAGAGAGATTGGGCGATAGTTGTTGACATCCGACGTATCCCCCTTTCTATGCAGTGGTTTTACAATGGCATATTCCAGTCTATCGGAGAAAACACCCTGCTCCAAAGAGCTATTACATAAGTGGCTTAAAATCCTACTTATCTTTGGGGAACAAGCTTTAAGTACCTTGCTGGAAATGCCATCAATTCCATAATAGCTTTTACTTTTCAGTGAGTTTATTATTTTACTAATTTCAGAGGGAGAGGTTGGTGGAAATACAGTTGTTTCAAACTGCACAGGTATGGCCTCTTCTATTAGAAGCCTTGCCTCTTCTAGTGAAGCTCTAGATCCTATTTTCTCCACAACATTTAAAAAATGATTATTGAAAATATTTTCAATTTGATTGTTTGTTAGTATACTTTGTCATTCAGTTTTATGGCACTAAAGCCTTCCTGTGCTCTTGGTTGCCCTGTTTCCCTTTCAATAATATTCCAAATTGCTTTAATTTTATTATCAGAGTTACTGATCTCAGACATGATACACATACTTCTGGACTTTTTAATAACTTTTCTTAGTACCGCACAATAGTATTTATAATATTGAACAATTTCGGAGTCAGTACTCCCTCTTGCTGTTAGATACAGTTCTCTTTTGCGGTTGCAAGATATTCTTATTCCTTTAGTTAGCCAAGGTTTTTTATATGTTTTCTTGGAATTATGTTTAACTATTTTCTTGGGAAAACTATTTTCGAATACCCTAAAAAATGTATCGTGAAATAAGTTATATTTCAAGTTTGCATCGGATTCCTTATGCACTTCATCCCAGTCTAACTGCTGTAGGCTTTCCCTAAAGTTTGCAATATTTATATTGTTAATTGAATGCACTGCTTTGAAATTCTGATTTGATATACTGCATGGCGCTGTGTCATGTACTGTAACTAGCTGTGCACCATGATCTGAAATACCATTCTCAACAGGATAAGCATTTATGTCCTTAAACTTATCTTGGTCTATAAAAAAGTTATGTATCGATGCCCTGCTGTTCTTTGTTATCCGAGTAGGAAAATCAATGACGGAGATCAAATTGAAAGAACTGAGTAATACTAAAAGGTCATTCTTCCTATTACACTCTTTCAGGGGATCAACATTGAAATCCCCACAAATGATAATTTGCTTCCCCCTGTCTGACAGATACACAACAAAGCATCAAAGTTTTCTAGAAATAGCTGGAAATTCCCTGAGGGGGGACCTATACACTGTTACAATTATGAAAGTGCCATCATTTAGTTTTAGTTCAGTGGCACATGCTTCCATATGTTTCTCTACACACAATTTTTTAGTTTGTAAAATTTTTTTACACTGTGGAAGCTTTTGACATAAATGGCAACTCCTCCTCTCATCATATTACCTCTACTTACATGTACAGCTAATTTGTACCCATTGATGCTAACCTTTTGCATATCAGTGACAATGTGATGCTCAGACAGGCATAGTACATCTATTACATTCTCAGTTTCTATATCTTGTAAACAAAGCAGAAGCTCATCAATTTTATTCTTCAATCCCCCAATATTTTGATGAAATATACTACCATTATTTTTCACTTTACTTTTGTGAGTATCTTGAACTTTAACATCTTTAGTACTTGCCTGGCTGAGTTTCCCACTGGACACTGATCGTACACTAAAAAAAAGTTTCCACCATGAGATGTAGTTCCTCCCCCCTTTAAATTTCCTGCTATCAGCCCAGCCAGTTTACTCTTCCCTTTCTTGTTGAGGTGTAGGCCATGTCTAGCATAGTCCCACCTACAGAGTGAATCAACAGGAACCACACCAATGTGTGACCCTGCACCAGATCCAAGTAGCCGTTCCAACTCCAAATTAACTCTCTTGACAGAAGAGCTCAAATGAGCTCGGTTGTGGCACTCCAGAACCAACACAAACTCAACACTGGTATGACTCGATGTTGATGCAATCTTTGCCAGGTCACACTCTATGCTGTACCCCGGATCTCTGTCAACACTGTTGCCCAGCCCACCCACAATAACCACGGTATCTTCCTTAGTAAAGCCTCTACATAGTGAACCTATATCCTCTGTAACCTGCCCCAGTCCAGCACTAGGTTTGAAAAAACTTGTGACATGGTATTCTGACCCTAGTTCAACCTGCAGAAGTTGGCCCACACCCCTAGCATGCGAACTACCTAGCAACAAGACTTTCTTTCTCTTTGCAGACTTCCCTACATTCTTACTCAATTTGCTGCTGAAAGCTTGTTGAGCCCGGTCTACATCTACATCTGTGAGAGGCTCATCAGTTTCTGACTGAGGCAATAGGTCAGACCTATTTTGTACATTAATAACAAAGCTGTCAGAAGAATTTCTTGGCCTGTTCCTTATGCCTGTTGCCACTTCCCACCCCTGTTTACCCTTCTCCCCCCTTAACCTGCCTAGTTCTCGCCTAGCCTCATCTAACTCAGCCTGAAGGGCAGCAATTTTCCCCTCCTGTTCCACAATCTTTCTATCTCTACTGCATAGCCTACAGAACCACTGATGACTCTCGCTCATTTTCCCAATTCCCACGCCACTACAATCGCCCCAATGAAAAAAGTTACTACATCCATCACACCAGACCCCGGAGCTAACGATTCTGTGGTACGTCATGTACTTCACACTCATGGTACAAATCGATTTTAGTGACAGAAAGACAATTAAGTTGCCAGAAAACAATGAAAATATGTGTACGAAAAATTAGGCCTACTCGCGACAATGTAAACAGTGGTACAGAAGTTTTTTACTGGAAATAAATTAAGAGGTGACGATACTCTACAGATATAAAGGGGCAGCAAACATATTTAGCACACTAAACTAACAGTAAATGCACTTAAAATTGCAGTATGAAGTTTAATCTGAAAGCTCAAACGTTCGGCCTGGCCGCAATATGTAAACAAAACAAACTTAACGTGATTACTGTGAAAATACGTGAGTAAGACAAAAACCTTTAATCCTATGCTTGAAGAGCACTATAATTAACATAATAAATTAGTTTAAAGTGTTAAAAAAGTTTATTGCTACTTAAATTACTTATCTTGTACGAGAGCTGTGAGTCAGACATCCATATAGCAGGTGCAGGGCTACCAACAATTGCAGTGGTGCACCTGCACAGGCCTACCTCAACCAGTAAATAACACTATTTCGTAAGCATCTCCATGACAATAGCTCAGTGTTGTCACAGCTCAGTAGATGGCTGTTGGTTGCATCTATATGGTTGACAGAATGACAGGTGTGTGTTCTACTTATGTCCTCTGTCAACATAAACATGTGGTTGTGTTCCATTACTCTGAGTGCCTGCACTAGGCACTGGGAGTGTCAACGTCAATGTTGTGGTATGTAATTAATAATGTTGTGTTTCAGTGAATGGTGCACTGCGATACATTTTATGAATAGGTCTTTAGGAGAAGAAATGAATTACCGAATAAAAAATACAGGGTACCATTTAAAAAAGTCATACCGCTGTTCATATCTTTGTAAAAAACAAAGCTACAATGATGGCAATAATGCTGATTGATGTCGTCCTGACACCTAAAGAACATTTGCCTAAAACCTTTTGTAATTTGCATCTGGACAAACAGTTATTTAGGGTGGTCTATGTACACATTTGATAAGTATATTTCACCCAATTCCTCCTCCCTCTCTCACTGTACACCCTTTCCTTCCCTCATCTCTCTGAGTACACCCCTCCTTCTCCACCCTTTCTGTGCATCTCCTCCTCCCCCTCCCTCTGTCTATATCCACTTCCTTCTCTCTGCCCAGTTACTCCTCCCCCCTTCTTTCTATCCAAACCTGTCTCCCCTTTCTGTTCATCTATTCCTCCTCCCTCTCATTCTGTACATCTCTTCTTTCTCTCTTTCAGTCCTCCTCCTCCTCCCCCCTCCCCCAAACCATCTTTCTGCTCATCTCCTCCCCGACTCCCTGCCCGTACCTTCCTAATACATCCTCCCCTTTCGATCTCTTGTTCCCCTTTCCCTTTTCATTTCGTCTTGCCTTATATCTCTCTATATCTGTCTATCTATATCTGTCTATCTATATCTATCGAATATAATAGAGGAAAACATTCCACGTGGGAAAAATATATCTAAAAACAAAGATGATGTGACTTACCCAATGAAAGCGCTGGCAGGTCGATAGACACACAAACATACACACAAATTTCAAGCTTTCGCAACCAACAGTTGCTTCATCAGAAAAGAGGGAAGGAGAGGGAAAGACGAAAGAATGTGGGTTTTAAGGGAGAGGGTAAGGAGTCATTCCAATCCCGGGAGCGGAAAGACTTACCTTAGGGGTAAAAAGGACAGGTATACACTCTCTCTCTCGCCCCCCCCCCCCCCCCCCTCCCACACACACACACACACACACACACACACACACACACACACACACACACACACACATCCATCTGCACATAAACAGACACAGATGTCCGCTATGTATGTGCGGATGGATGTGTGTGTGTGTGTGTGTGTGTGTGTGTGTGTGTGTGTGTGTGTGTGTGTATGTATACCTGTCCTTTTTTTCCCCCTAAGGTAAGTCTTTCCGCTCCCAGGACTGGAATGACTCCTTACCCTCTCCCTTAAAACCCACATCCTTTCGTCTTTCCCTCTTTCCTGATGAAGCAACCGTTGGTTGCAAAAGCTTGAATTTTGTGTGTATGTTTGTTTGTGTGTGTGTTTGTTTGTGTGTCTATCGACCTGCTAGCACTTTCGTTTGGTAAGTCACATCATCTTTGTTTTTAGATATATATCTATATCTATCTATCTCTATCTGTCTATCTATCTATCTATCTATCTATCTATCTATCTATCTACCTATATCTATCTATCTACCTCCTACAGTCCATCTCTCCCTATCCATCTCCCCCTTGCCCTATCCAGGTCCTCCTCCCAACCTCTCCCTATCCATCTCCTCTTCTCTCCATATCCAACCATGTTGTTCCTTTTCTCTGTTCATCCCCTTCTCTAGCCATCTCAACCTTCCCTCACCCATGTCCATCTCCACGTGTAGCACCTGCAAAACAGTTCAATAAATCAAGTTGATACTACTCCCACAACACACCTGTTGAGCAAGGCAAGCCATATGTCAGAAGTTGGAAAGCCATTTTTGCCTTCTTCTGTGTAGGCTGCCCTGCAGACAGGTCTGTAAGGCATGCCTATATTATCCCCACACAATACACCTGCCATGCTGGGCGACCTATGAAGCAGGGCTGAAAAAACCTCATTTCTACCCACATTTTCTCTCCTATTGGATCTGGGATATTATAAACCCCACAGTGCTGATACTCCTGAAGTTTTTATTTGTGTGACAAATTTTGTTGAAATTCCTCCAGTGCTTTGGGAGGAAACACTGGATACTTATATAAAACACACACACACACACACACACACACACACACACACACACACACACACACACACACACAGTGTCTGCTGCTTTATACAAAGGGCATTCAAATGAAACCTGGTCACTAGTGTAAAGTAATGGTAATGATTTTATTAACTCAAAAATGTAGTTATAACAGTACACATACTCAAAAATAGTCGCAAAAACTGCTGCAATGTCATCTTCACCATATTGGCTGTGCATGGACGGGCATTATCGTGCAGGAGGATAATGCCATTGGACAACATGCCTCGGTGTTTAGAGTTGATGGCTCATCTAAGGTTCTGTAAAGTGGCTTGATAATGCTGGGCATTGGTGGTGGTTCCCCGTTCCAGTAACTCGAAAAGCAGTGGACCCTTATGGTCAAAAAAGGACATCATGACCTTACCAGAACTGGTGTGCACGGCCTTCGGTTTCTTTGGAGGTGGTGAAGTTGCATGTTTCCGCTGCTTGTTCTGACGCTTGCTTTCCGGTTCAAAATGGTGACATGTTTAGTCACCCGTGACAATAAGCAACAGAAAGCCGTATTCCTCCTCATGATGACATTGTGGATGACTCAAAGACAGCACCATTCGAGTATTGCGTTGTATGTCAGTCATTTAGTGGGGAAACCACTGTGCACAGATTTTTCGAAAGTTTAAGGATTGATGCATTATGGTGTGGGTGGTGACCATGCTAATATCCTGTAACCGATGGATCTGGTCCATGGTGATTCTGCAGTTGTCCAAGACTAAAGCATTCACTTCCGCAACCATTTCCGGTGTGATGACATGATGAGCCATTCCAGGACAAGCATTGTCTTCCAGTGACTTGCACCCCTCAAGGAATTGTTGCGCCATCTCACAACACTTGAATGACTCAGACTGTACTCACCGTACACAGCCTTTATCCATCTACACATTTCACAGCCTCCAACTCCTTCTGCTGCCAAAAACTGAGTCGCCTTCTCCTCGGCGTGAAACCACACTGGTGCTATGCAGAATCAAACAGTGCACACACGTCAGTCTCTCTACCAATAGTTGACGCCACCATATGCCCAATTACGTGTTGCCACCTAACATGTAAGGCAAACATAGACACATTAACAAGGTTTCATTTGAATGAACCTCATATAATACAAAATGTTTAATAATGCTCAGAAAAGTAAGATAACATTATTTCAAAATATTAGAAGAGTGAGTAGTAAGATAGAAGAGCTTCTTGTCTGTTTGGAGAATTTTGTGTGTTCTGGAGAGATAAACATCCTATGCCTTCTAAGCCCCACATAACCACATGATTGGATAAGTTACATATACAAGATTACACTATTGCAGCTTTCTCGTGCAGAAATAACTGGGAAAAGGAGGAGTTGTTAGTACTTAAGGCAGAATACAAGTTCAAAAACATTGAGACAGGGATTAGCACATAGAAGTGTGTGCTAGTGAATTAATGCTGAAAAATAGTTCACTTGTAATTGTAACCATTTACAGATCCCTGATTGGGAAATTTTGAACTATTAATGAGGAATCTGGATTCCTTGCTGTGCTATCTGTCAGACAGCAGCAACAAGCAATTGATGATATGCAGTATCTTCAGTGTAGGTTTTCTAAGGAATTCTGATAGGAAAAATGATATGGAAACCTTGTTTGGATCCTGCAATTTAATATGAGTAATTCACTTTCTAACATCTATGGATAAAGACAGTAGGACCCTAATTGATAACGTTTTTGTTGATGAAGCTCAGAGCAAGAAAATAAGTGTTTACCCAATAACAAATGCTCTCTCTGATCATGATGCATGGTTAGCTATGATAAATAACAGTGCCTTACAGTATGGATGCTCCTCAGTGGAAACAGAATTATTAATAACTTCAGGACAAATGTTTTTAAGAACAGTGTATAGGAGAGAACATGAGATGTAATTTGTAATGAACCAAATGCTAACATAAAATTTAATCTGTTCCATAATAAGTTCATATCATTCCATGAAAATAGCTTTCCACATAAGCTAATCAGAAAGGATGCTAAACAGCCATGTAAAAAACTGGGGAGCACTAGTGGGATAAAGTAACTCCGGAAAGAAAAAGGGAAATGAATCTTTTGGCAAGAACAAGTAGGGATCGTGCAGTAGATGCATACTACAGCTACTACTCAAAATTACCAAGAAAGGTTATTAATAAATCAAGGAACATGCACTTAATGTCAGAAATCAGGACTTCCGCCCACAGACTTGTCTATATGGAATGTAGTGAAATGAGAGACAGGACAACCAGCCACAGAACAAGACAATGTCACTATTGAACTGAATGGAAGGGCTATAAATAATGACTCACAGGTAGCAAACTCATTCAATAACCATTTCTTAAATGTAGTAGAAAGCATAGGGACAAACAGTTCAAGAACAAAATCACAACAATATGTTAAAACTGTACTTTTCACAGAATTCAATCATACAAATATGTCACCAACTTCTCCTTCTGAAATTAAGAAAATTATATTTTCTCTCAGAAATAAAAGCTCATCTGGTATTGAAGTTTTTTTCCAGAGGAGTGCTTAAAATTTGTTCCCATTAGTAAGCCCAGTCTTACCTTAAATAACCATCACTAACTCAATGCATTTTTTCAGAGAAACTGAAATATGATGATGATAAACATCTCTTTAAGAAAGGTGATGAGGGAGATTTCAATAACTACCAACCTGTTTCACCCTTCATATTCTTTTCCAAAATCTTTGAAAAGATGATGTGTTCTAGATAGTATCTCAGCTTAGCAACAGTAATATCATCTGCTAATCACAGTTTGGGTTTCAGAAAAGTTGCTGTATTGAGGATGCCATTTACACGTTCACTCACCAGATTTTATAAGTGTTAAATAATAAAATAACACCAGTTTGCATTTTCAGTGCCCCTCTATGGCACCTGACACTGTAAATCACAGTATTGTCTGACAAAAATTGATGGTACAGTCAACCAATGAATAAAGTCATTTATAAACAAAAGAATTCAGAAAGTTGTACTTAATAATTCAAGCATATAGTCCAGGGACATAATTCTGACTGCGAAGAAATCACATATGGCATTCCTAAGGTTCAATCTTAGCTCCAATTCTTTCCCCCTATACGTAAATTATCTTCCAGCTTAGTATACAACAAGCAGAATTAGTTGTTTTTGCAGATGACGCTTGTATTGTAATCAATCCAAACATATGTACAAAAACAAAAGAAATTATTAACAAAGTTCTTAAAAACTATCATTGACTGGTTTTCTGTGAATGGTTTCGCCCTCATTTTTAGAAAGCCACAACATATTCATTTCTGCACATTTAGAGGTACTAAACCAATGATAGGAGTAGCACATGGTGAGAAAATAATGAACAGGGTGGAAACTTCAAAATTCTTAGGGATTCATATTTATGAGAATTTAAATATGAAAAATCACATTTTGGAATGCCTTAAACAATGTAGTTAGCCATATTTGTGCTAAGAATCATTGCAAATCTTGGGAGAGACAGATCAGAAAGTTGACATATTTGGCATATTTTCATTCAACAATCTCATATGGGATAATGTTCTGGGGTATCACATCTTTAAGAAAGTAAGTCTTCATTGCCCAAAAGTGTGCTGTAAGAATATTATGTGGTACACACCCACAATTATTTGTAGACATTTGTTTAATGAATTGGGGATTCTGATTACTGCTTCAGAGTATATTTATTCCCTCATGAAGTTCATTGTAAATAATGCATTACAGTTCAAAAGGAACAATGACGAACATAATTACTATACCAGAAGGAAAAATGACATTCATTATTCCACATTAATGTTGTCTTTATCACAAGAAGAGATGCACAATGCTGCAACTAAAATTTTTTATCACTTACTCAATGGTATAAAATATCTGACAAAATTAAAATTTGGAAATAAATTGAGAGAGTTTCTCCTTGACAACTCCTTCTGTCCTTCTGTAGCGTAGAAGTATTTATATTACTGTAATCTGTGAAAGGTGGTAGATAGGAATTACTAACTCACATACATATATCTTCTTTCTTTTTTGGGGAAAAAAATAAACTTTATAAATGTTCAGAATGTAAAGGTATGGTCAAATTAATTTGCAATGTGAATGCAAAATGACTCATTTCACATCATTATGATCCATCTTGCAAAATGACTCACGGAACATGTAATTTAAAAAAAAGGACTTTGTCTTCAGGACAAGTGACTGACTCGCATGTCGTCCTCAGCTAAGAGTGCAGATAGGAGGGTCGTGTGATCAGCACACCGCTCTCCCCGTCGTTATGATGGCTTTCAGTGACTAGAGCTGCTGCTATTTGGTCAAGTAACTCCTCAATGGGCTGAGTGCATCCCGAAAAATGGCAACAGTGCATGGCTGCCTGGATGGTCACCCATCCAAGTGCCCGCCACATCCAACAGCGCTTAACTTCGGTGATCAGATGGGAACCATTGCCTAACATGTAACTAAGGAACTAGTATTTTCCCCACAGCTTCACTCATGTACCTGTTGGACACACAAATTACACACATTGCCTCCTCTGCCCTCTCTGTGTCCACTTCTTCTCTCCTCCCACCCTCCTCCCACCCTCCTCCCACCCTCCTCCCACCCTCCTCCCACCTCTCTGTCCACCTCATCTCTCTGTCCACCTCATCTCTCTGTCCACCTCATCTCTCTGTCCACCTCATCTCTCTGTCCACCTCATCTCTCTGTCCACCTCATCTCTCTGTCCACCTCATCTCTCTGTCCACCTCATCTCTCTGTCCACCTCATCTCTCTGTCCACCTCATCTCTCTGTCCACCTCATCTCTCTGTCCACCTCATCCTCTCACCTCCATCTACCTGACTCCCCCCCACTCTGTCCATATCCTCCCCTTCTCTCTACCTGCCTTTGCTCTCTTACTTTTCCAATTGCCCATTACCTCTTTACACCTGCCTCCTGCAACTCCCCCCCCCCCCCACCCTCACCCCCCTCATCCCTCTCTCTGTTTGTGCCATGCTCCCCTCTCTCTGTCCATCTCATCCTCCCCCCTTCCTCTGTCCACCACGTCACCCCATGTCACACTATCCTTCTTCTGTCTTCTCAGCTGTGCCCATCTGCCCTTTGACTTTTATCCCCTGCAAGGTATGTTGATACTACTCGTACAACTTGCCTCCTCCCTCTCTGCCTGAACATGTCCCCTTGCAATTCTCTCTGTCCATTGTTTCTGCGCCCTTTCTGACAATCCCCTCTTCCCTTCTTTCACTGTCCACCTCATCCTCCTCTCTCTCCATCACCTACGCATGGTAACCAACATAAATGGTGCTTGGAAAAAATCACCCCCCCCCCCCCCCTCCCTCTGCCTCCTTGACATGTAAGCTGTCCTGCAAAGCTGGTTTATAAGGCAGGCCTCACTAATCCAACACGTTACACCTGTCCTGCCTATGTGGTAGGAGCTAAAGAACATGTTTTCCCTGTATCTCCACCCATATTGGAGCGGAGCTAGGTTATAAACCTCACAGTCCTGATACTGATGAAGTATGCTGTTTGTGTATCCAAATTAGTTGGATATCCAACTAGGGGTTTAGAAGGAGAACACACACACACACACACACACACACACACACACACACACACACACAGTCTGCTATATATAAATTGAACAAAATAATACTGTTGAACTTAGGTCCACTAAAAAGAAAGATATTTGAAGCACTACTGCAGAAATGCTTTTGCTCGGTGAATGAATTCATAAATGAACTGGTAATTTGTTTAAAACTTGTTATCTCACTAATTAAATGCAAAACAATGGATAGTCCAGGATGGAATAACAATAATATGGAAAGGACAGATTGCTACTCACCACGTAGATTAGGTGTTGAATCATAGACAGGCACAGTGAAAAAGACTGCTAAAGTATTGAGCTTTGAGATGAAAACAAACCTGCCCCAGCAGCTGGAGAAGTGAAAAACACACACACACACACACACACACACACACACCACACACACACACACACACACACACACACGTGTGTGTGTGTGTGTGTGTGTGTGTGTGTGTGTGTGTGTGTGCGTGTGTGTGTGCGTGTGTGTGCGTGTGTGTGTGTGTGTGTGTGTGTGTTTCTCTGTTTCATTATTGAATTTGTACATAAGGAATTTTATGTTACAGTTTCCATAACTAGTAGCCTGTGTATGTTTTGCAATAGGTGGACCTGCAGACAAACTCCCAACGTATACCTCTATCGGGTGGCCACTCAGAAGCTGTCGCTAAAGAGCTTCATCCGCAAGAGACTGTTGATGATGTGATTCATCATGAAGTAAAGGAGGTTGGTACACACATGTAAGTATTGTTCCAGATAATCTGTACTTTACTGAAATGAACTTCACTGATATTATACCATTTGCAACCATTTAACAACACAGTAAATTTATGTCTACTAAGTGAGATTTGCTACTTAATTTGATTTTGAAGATTCAGTTACATGTTGGATTATTTTTATGTAGAGATGGTGAATTTGTAGTATTTCTTGTGAAACATGGTACATCATTAAAATGACAGCATGCACTTAGTAATGTTTGTATTGGGGGGGGGGGGGGGGGGGTGATGTAGAATTTCTTTCTTTTAGCTGTACAGCTACATTGCTTTCAGCAGGTTTTTCTGAAAATACAAAATTACAAAATTTAAATATGTAAATAATGTCATACTTTTTCACAATAAGTAATCCTCTCTCTCCATTAAAATTTAAGTTTCTGAGAGAGTCTTTTTCCAGAAAATTTTTGGTTTTTGTTTCAAACCAACTCGCAGTTCTCTACAATTTATGAACAAAACAGTGAGGAAGGATAATGATATAAACTTCAGTATTTAGACCTAATGGTATTGTTGGAGTATGCAAGTAAGAAATAGTAGGTGGAAGGGTGAAGCTGAATAATAGTTGCAAAAACAATTTAAGAAATCATCAAAATAATAAAATAGACAAATGGCAAATAGTAGTAGATTGCAAATTAAAGTACCAAAGTGAGTAAACATGAATCAGATGTAAGAAAGGAAAGAAAGAATTTAATTCTATCAAAGGAAAGTGCTGCCAAGAAAATAAATTCGAGACAGAATTGATGGTCAGTACTACAGATGGCAGAGTGTTTAGTATTGCTGGTGGACACACATGAAAGTGTTGACATTATCCTAGCTTGCAGAACTATTAGTTACTTCACTGGGGAAGCAATAGGTTCAAAATAGGTTAAAAATGAAATACAGGTCACTCACACCCCAGGATGAAAGGGACCCATCTGTAGTATATGTACATACATACTCTACAAGCTATGACACAGTGCATGGCAAAGAATACCTTGTATCATTATTAGTTATTCCCTTTCCAGTTCCACTCTTAAATGGAGTGAGGGAAAAAATGACATTCTATACACTTCGGTATGAGCCCTACTTTCTCTTATCGTGTTCTCATGGTCATTATACAAAAATCACATTGGCAGCAGTAGAGTGATTGTGCAGTCAGCCACAAATACTGGTTCTCTAAATTTTCTCTGAAGTGTTTCTAAAAAATAATATCATACTCTTCAGCAGTAAGCCTCTGAATTGCTTCAATGTCATCCTTTAATCTGACCTGTTGTGATCCCAAACTCTCAAGCACTACCGAAGAAGAGGTCACACTTTTGTTCTACAAGGTATCCTTTATAAATGAGCTACTCTTTCCGAGAATCCTCCCAATAAACTGAAGCTGAGCATTTGTCTTCCTTGTTACTACCCTTACGTGCTTGTTCCATTATGCCTACATATTTAATTGAGGTGATTGTGTCAAGCAGCACCACACCAAATTAAATTCGAACATTACAGGATTGTTTTTCCTACTGATGTGCATTAATTTATATTTTTCTCTGTTTACAGCTAGCTGTGATTCATCACACCAAATAGAAATTCAGAGTCATTCTGGATGCTCTTGCAGTCACATGGTAATGATACTTTCCCGTATACTACCATGTCATCAGCAAATAATTGCTGATTGCTGCTCACCATATCCTTAAATCAATTATGTACATAAAGAACAAGATAAGTCCTAGCACACTTCCCTGGGACACTCTTGACAATAGCCATGTCTTTGATGAAAGCTAGCCATCCAGGATAACATACTAGCTTATATTACTTAAAAAAAGTCTTCTAGCCACTGACATATCTGAAAACATATTCTGTATGCTCGGAGCTTCATTAACAGTTTGGGATGGGGAATTGTGTCCAATGCTTTCCTGAAATCTATGGATATGGAATATGCCTGCTGCCCTTCATCTATGGTATCCTTTATTTACTTTCTTAGCTTTTGTTGATGGGTGTTATTTATAAGGTCCAGAAACACAGCTTCTAGTTTGTCTTTTGGACAAACTGGTAAAACCATAGTCATCAGCTTGAAAGGTAAATAGTGATTTTAATGTATTATTTTTAATGCTGTAATGATTCTGATTACAGAAATCCAAGTATTCAACTTTCTATTAATAATTGAAGCATGTGCATGAATAATGCCATTTGGCACATTTTGCATCACCTTAATTCACTCACCATTCTAGTAATACACAGCATCATTTGTGCAGAGGTGCAAAAACTGCAAGAGTCTCCTTGTTGTTAAGTGCCACCCTTTGATGATAAATGGGTCAACTGTTACAACAGATGATGCAAACTGCCGTATACAACACAGTTACATGCAATTCTACAAAATGTGCCTTATAGCATTATTCAAGGACATGTTTCAATTGACAAAATCTCATTGCCCCCCCCCCCCCCCCCCCCCCACACACACACACCAGTCTTCTTGGCATGAAGAATGTAATGTTAGAGCTTAGCAACAACTATTCAACATGCTCTTAGATTGCACTGAATATGCTAGTGAATGCAGTGGCCATCAGTTTCAATCATTCTTGATATTGATACATACTTCTATTGACAATGGGTCTTGCTTGGCCCAATCATCCGCTGTCGTTGTTAGAGAAATATGTGTATGTTTCTGTCTTTTTACATCTGAATTCATTGAGTTGATGAACAATTTTGATGGCGGTCTGAGAAGAATCTCCAAATCAGTTTATTCAAGTCACTGATTCCTCCTCCAGCACACCAAAATCATAAACAGGTATCACAAAAAATTATGCAGTTGTTGTTCTACAACTTGTACTGTCCAAACATTATGAGAAATGAAACAGTGGATGCCTTTCCACGTGAAACAGTTAAACATTATTTAAACTTGCAATGAGTGATTAGATTGTATGACATGTGTCAGTGAAGTAAAATTTGCTTATATATTGTTATACCCTAATTTCCTGATGAGCTTCATAGAAAGACAGTTTTTCAATAACTAAATGATGTGACCAGATCCAGATGCGACCTGTCATGATCTCAAATGTCAATTTCTCAAATACATATGGAAATTATATGATGATGATGATGTGATGTTTTGCTGTGACATTGTGACCCTGCTCAGGGAAGCCAAAGTCCACATAAGAAAACCTATCCATTTAGCTCAGAATATGAAGGAACATTTAATTTCATAACTTTATCTGATTTTTACATGCCTGACAGTGCTGACACACTCACTAATTTTGACAGCTATGTTCCGTTCTCTCTTACCTGCTTCACAATTATTTGCTAAAATGAGGGTTTCGTATCTCCTTTCAAGGTTTGCCATTGATTCTCAGTAATAATTAATGTCAGTTGATTGCTGTGCTAAAATATTGATTCATATAAAGTATTTTAACTGATCATTATTTGAAATGTGTGAACCATTTGTCTTCTGTATGTTCCTGCTCATAAACTTTTACCATTTCTTTGCAGACTACTTTGTGAAGTGAGCTACAACTCACCCATGAAGAATCATTTATCATTTCGCAAGTTTTTTAAATTTGAAGTATTCAAACCTTTGGATGTAAAAACAAAGTTTTATAATGCAGAGGTATTTAACATAATTTTCTTATTTTCAACTAGTTCATTACAACTAAACATTTAAAAATCCCCACATCAATATGAAGACAATGCTGACTGTCAGTGCATCTTATAAACAGCTATACAGGCTCAGTTTTAAAAGCAATTTTGGTATTAATGAAATTTTAAATGGCTAATTTAAGACTTTCTTTTGTTATAAGTGACATATTATAGAATGAATGATAACCAGTCATATGATAGCAATGATGGAATAGTTGAATGGTACTTAAAAACATCTTAATCATTCAGCACCTTTAAAGACAGTTCATCATGTATTTCTTGGTTTGCAAATTTCTTATAGAGTTGGTCCAATTGTTGTTGCACAGGGCGTGTGTGTAAAAAAAAAAAAAAAAATAAAATAAAATAAAATAAAATAAAATAAAAAAAATTGTCTTCTCTGCTGACTATGTTTGCTTGCATATGCAAATGCTTAGCATTTCAGTGCAACTGTAAGAAGTAGGTAGGAGTAATGCCATCTGCATTATGTATATAATGTAAGATCTCACAGCATATTTCTCATTCAGAAACTTCATTTGACTTTTAAGTTATTTGTGAAAAGACTGTGTTATGCCTCATGTAAGAACCAGAAACTTTCTCCAGCATTTGAGCGAATTTAACAATGGCAGTTGTTGTTGTCTTCAGTCCTGAGACTGGTTTGATGCAGCTCTCCATGCTACTCTATCCTGTACAAGCCTCTTCATCTCCCAGTACCTCCTGCAACCTACATCCTTCTGAATCTGCTTAGTGTATGCATCTCTTGGTCTCCCTCTACGATTTTTACCCTCCACGCTGCCCTCCAATACTAAACTGGTGATCCCTTGATGCCTCAGAACATGTCCTACCAACTGGTCCCTTCGTCTAGTCAAGTTGTGCCACAAACTTCTCTTCTCCCCAATCCTATTCAATACCTCCTCATTAGTTACATAATCTATCCACCTTATCTTCAGCATTCTTCTGTAGCACCACATTTCGAAAGCTTTTATTCTCTTGTTGTCCAAACTACTTATCGTTCATGTTTCACTTCCATACATGGCTACACTCCATACAAATACTTTCAGAAATGTCTTCCTGACACTTAAATCTATACTAGATGTTAACAAATTTCTCTTCTTCAGAAACGTTTTCCTTGCCATTGCCAGTCTACATTTTATGTCCTCTCTACTTCGACCATCATCAGTTATTTTACTTCCTAAATAGCAAAACTCCTTTACTAATTTAAGTGTGTCATTTCCTAATCTAATTCCCTGAGCATCACCCGACTTAATTCATCTACATTCCATTATCCTCGTTTTGCTTTTGTTGATGTTCATCTTATATACTCCTCTCAAGACACTGTCCATTCCATTCAAATGCTCTTCTAAGTCCTTTGCTGTCTCTGACAGAATTACAATGTCATCGGCGAACCTCAAAGTTTTTATTTCTTCTCCATGGATTTTCATACCTACTTTGAATTTTTATTTTGTTTCCTTCACTGCTTGTCAATTTACAGATTGAATAACATTGGGGAGAGGCTACAACCCTGTCTTACTCCCTTCCCAACCACTGCTTCCCTTTCATGTCCCTCGACTCTTACAACTGCCATCAGGTTTCTGTACAAATTGTAAATAGCCTTTCGCTCCCTGTATTTTACCCCTGCCACCTTCAGAATTTGGAAGAGAGTATTCCAGTCGACATTGTCAAAAGCTTTCTCTAAGTCTACAAATGCTAGAAATGTAGGTTTGCCCTTCCTTAATCTAGCTTCTAAGATAAGTCGTAGGGTCAGTATTGCCTCACGTGTTCCAACATTTCTACGGAATCCAAACTGATCTTCCCCAAGGTCGGCTTCTACTAGTTTTTCCAATTTTCTGTAGAGAATTCGCGTTGGTATTTTGCAGCTGTGACTTATTAAACTGATAGTTTGGTAATTTTCACATCTGTCAACACCTGCTTTCTTTGGGATTGGGATTATTATATTCTTCTTGAAGTCTGAGGGTATTTCACCTGTCTCATACGTCTTGCTCACCAGATGGTAGAGTTTTGTCAGGAGTGACTCTCCCAAGGCCATCAGTAGTTCCAATGGAATGTTGTCTACTCCCGGAGCCTTGTTTCGACTCAGGTCTTTCAGTGCTCTGTCAAACTCTTCACGCAATATCGTATCTCCCATTTCATCTTCATCTACCTCCTCTTCCATTTCCGTAATGTTGTCCTCAAGTACATCGCCCTTGTATAGACCCTCTATATACTCCTCCCACCTTTGTGCTTTCCCTTCTTTGCTTAGAACTGGGTTTCCATCTGAGCTCTTGATGTTGATACAAGTGGTTCTCTTATCTCCAAAGGTCTCCTTAATTTTCCTGTAGGCAGTATCTATCTTACCCGTAGTGAGATTAGCCTCTACATCCTTACATTTGTCCTTCCTGTTGATCTCATTTTTGAGACGTTTGTATTCCTTTTTGCCTGTTTCATTTACTGCATTTTTATATTTTCTCCTTTCATCAATTAAATTCAGTATCTCTTCTGTTACCCAAGGATTTCTTCTAGCCCTCATCTTTTTACCTACTTGATCCTCTGCTGCCTTCACTACTTCATCCCTCAAAGCTACCCATTCTTCTTCTACTGAATTTCTTTCCCCCATTCCTCTCAGTTGTTCCCGTATGCTCTCCCTGAAACTCTGTACAACCTCTGATTCTTTCAGTTTATCCAGATCCCATCTCCTTAAATCCCCACCTTTTTTCAGTTTCTTCAGTTTTAATCTACAGTTCATAACCAATAGATTGTGGTCAGAGTCCACATCTGCCCCTGGAAATGTCTCATGTATACAACCTTCTTTCATGATTCTTAAACCAAGTGTTAGCTATGATTAAGTTGTCCTCTGTGCAAAATTCTACCAGGCAGCTTCCTCTTTCATTTCTTTGCCCCAATACATATTCACCTACTACATTTCGTTATCTCCCTTTTCGTACTACTGAATTCCAGTCACCCATGACTATTAAATTTTCGTCACCCTTCACTATCTGAATAATTTCTTTTATATCTTCGTACACTTCTTCAATTTCTTCGTCGTCTGCATAGAGCTAGTTGGCATATAAACTTTGTACTACTGTAGTAGGCGTGGGCTTCATATCTATCTTGGCCACAATAATGCGTTCACTATGCTGTTTGTAGTAGCTTACCCGCATTCCTATTTTCCTATTCATTATTAAACCTACTCCTGCATTACCCCTATTTGATTTTGTGTTTATAACCCTGTAGTCACCTGACCAGAAGTCTTGTTCCTCCTGCCACCGAACCTCACTAATTCCCACTGTATCTAACTTTAAACTATCCATATTCCTTTTCTAATTTTCTAACCTACCTGCCTGATTAAGGGATCTGACACTCCACGCTCCGATCCGTAGACCGCCAGTTCTCTTTCTCCTGATAACGACATCTTCTTGAATGGTCCCCGCCCGGAGATCTGAATGGGGGACTATTTTACCTCCGGAATATTTTACTCAAGAGGACGCCATCATCATTTAACCTTACAGTAAAGCTGCATGCTCTCGGGAAAAATTATGGCTGTAGTTTCCCCTTGCTTTCAGCCGTTCGCAGTACCACAACAGCAAGGCCGTTTTGGTTATTGTTACAAGGCCAGATCAGTCAATCATCCAGACTGTATCCCCTGCAACTAATGAAAAGGCTGCTGCCCCTCTTCAGGAACCACGCGATTGTCTGGCCTCTCAACAGATACCCCTCCATTGTGGTTGCACCTACGGTACGGCTATCTGTATCGCTGAGGCATGCAAGCCTTCCCACCAACGGCAAGGTCCATGGTTCATGGAGGGAGACAATGACAGTATCATGTCCTATTGAGACTGCACTTCATCATTCTGCAATGCTGCTGTTCCCCTTGGTTGAGATCCCATGACTGTCATGCAAGAAAGGAATCAGTGGGTAAGGGAGGGGATACTCTATGCCATACAGGAGCTCAACAGAGCCACCTCATTGCAAGAAGAGAGTAAGAAGAGGGTAATATCAAACAATGGAAACTCCAAGTAGGAATATCAACAGTTTAGCAAAAGATAGATTGCTACTTACCATAAAGATGACACACTAAGTTGCAGACACACAGTTTAAAGACTACACATAAGGTTTCAGCCACAGCCTTCATCGGGAAAAGAAAACGCACAGCATTCATTGACACAAGCAAGCACACCTCATGCACATATGACTGCCAACTCCAGCAGCTCAGGCCAGAATGCATTTATCACATAGGATGGAAGCAGCAGTCTGGTTCGGGTGGGGAACTAATATCAATGTATTGGTGGGGGAAGAAGGAAGTGCTGTGTTGTGGAGTGTGGAGGGACTAGAATGCCAACAGGTGCAGCATCAGGAGGTTGAGGAGCAGGAATGTGGGAAAAACATTGCAAAAAAGGAGAGGATTGGGGAAAGAGGGGCAGATGCATTGGCAGGGGGTGGCAAACAAGGAGGATAGAAGACTTGAATGGAAGGAGATGACAGGACAGAGGGGCGGAAACTGTTAGTTGGAGGGTGTGGGGATGGTATGTTACCATAGGTTGATGTTGGGCTAATTACAGGAGTTCTTTGGATTCTCCTCTCCACCACCAGCTTTTCTGAACTGTGCGATGGGAGTTATCCTCACAACACATTCTCCACGCCTGTAATTATCCCAGCCTCAACCTACGGTAGCATTCTCTCCCAACACCCTCCACCTAACAGTTTCCATCCACTTTTGTTTTATCATCACCTCCCCATTCGTGTCTCCCACCCTCTGTCAGTGCACCCACCCATCTTTCTGTGCTCCTTTCCTCGTTTGCTGTGTTTTCCACACCTTGCTGCCCACAGATGCCTGATACTGCACCTGTTGGCATTCTAGTCCCTGCAGATTCCACCAGACTGTACTTCTCTCTTCCCCCACCCATAAACTGCTATCCCTCCCCCTTTCCCGTCCCCTCCAGAATGCTGCTTCCATCCCATATGATAGTTGTATTCTGGCCTGAGATGCCGGAGTTGGCAGTCACGTATGTGTGAGGTGTGCTTGCTTGTGTGAAAGAATTGTCTCTGTATCTGTATCTCTTTCTCCAACCAAAGCTGCGGCCTAAAGCTTATGTGTAAGTGTCCTTTAATTGTGCCTGTCTGCAACTTAATGCATCATCTTTACAGTAAGTTGTAATCTATCTTTTCCTCTGTTGTTAATAAAAGGGTAAGATTTTTCATTCAGAAGTACAGGACTGTGCTGTCTTGTCACATATCTTGAGTCGTGATTTAGATTGTTTGCAGCAAGAAAAGTATCCATATGGTCTGTGCTACAACTGTTGGAGCATTAAGAACTATTTGCACAGCAGTCTCTGTTGTGCCTTCCTTCCACATGGCAACTGAGAGAAGAATGCCAAAGATGGTGCACCTAACAATGACACTGGACACAGGAGTAGCAACAAATCATTTTTCAGAGTAATCAGATTTCAACATACAGCATCAAATTGCAGGTCACCAAACTGCAGGTATAACTTTGCTGATGTTCAGAATAGAACGACTGTTGCCACAATGCATTAGTCACCATCATATGGGTCCAACACATGATGTGATGTAATAGGATGGCGCTGAGTACACAACATGATCACTTATGATTCAGACAGAATTATCTATTACATTTTTGAAATGATAAGGCCAGAGTATGTGCCTTATCGTTGAGGTCTCAATGATGGTATCTTTTAACAAGATAATGCCAGACCTTATATTGCGCGTGCTACCCTGACCTACCTTGAAACGGGGGTTGCTCAGCTGTTGTCCTGGGCAACACCTATTCCAGATCTCTCTGTCCAGAATGCCTGGTTACAGGTTGCTGAGAGATATGCAGGCCACCGCTTACCAGCCACTATAATTGATTAACTCTGGCACAGAGTTAAAGTTGTGGATTGTTGCACTTTTACCCATCAGCCAAACTGTGTTTTACTTTTTTTTCCAGACAGACTATAGGCAGTTTTCTGCCAGCAGTGACAACTCGATGTAGTAAATGTTGTATCATATGTACCCCAAAATCTCCTACAAATGTAATCACATATTCTTCCCAGTATATTGTGTACTCACAGTGAGTAAAATTTTTTTGTGTCCCATCTTTCTCAACATTTTAATTTTAATGGCCTATGTTATAATTACAGTTTGTATAACAACATTTAGACTATTTGTTGTGACTGTGGACCCTACTGCTACACAAAAAAATCACTTAAATGATAAAAAAATCCTTTTATAGCTTCTCTGGTTAAGAAAGTCTTAGCCATATTAGCTCTATTTTAAGTTATTTCAATGTAAAAACAGTTTATTTATATGTGTGGACTCGCATTCAGGAGGACGACGGTTCAATCCCGTCTCTAGCCATCCTGATTTAGGTTTTCTGTGATTTCCCTAAATCGTTTCAGGCAAATGCCAGGATGGTTCCTTTGAAAGGGCACGGCCAATTTCCTTCCCTAACCCGAGCTTGCGCTCCGTCTCTAATGACGTCGTTGTCGATGGGACGTTAAACTCTAACAACCACCTTTATTTATATGTGATGGTCCCAGCCAAACAAAAATTTTTTAATTTTCATGCGTCACAGGTGCAGTAATTCCATGCTGTTTGCACCAGAAAAAACAATACAGGACATCGTACCACTTCAGTTACAATTCGGCCATAATGATGTGTGTCTTAATGCAGTGTTATGTTTCCTCTATGCCGTGTTACTATGACACAATAATTGGGAAATACTGTTTTGCCTCCAGAAATTGAAAAAGAAAGCATTGATTATTAACATGAAACATAATCATGTTAATCAGTATACATGCACAAAGTTTGCTGTTGCCCTCAATACTCGGTGTGCAAATAGGTTGGAACTGAAAACTTTAAGCCAAACCAGTTTTTCAAATTTCACCCTTAAAAGCTGCAACTTTGAAAAATATTGAAAATAATCAAGACAATAATTTTGGCTTTCTGTTTAGTCATACTCTATATTCTAATGGGTGGGCATCCTGAAGAATTTCTTCCAGGCAGACGAAATTAAGTCAACAAAGTGAACATAATAGCATTGAATATCTGTAAACAAAGGAAAACTGCATGAGGTACTGTTGCACTCTGGCTTATTGATAGTTTTGTGTGGAGTCCTATGTTTTTGGAATTGCAAATTCCCTAAAAAACATAAAAAAGGTAAAACAGTTTGAATTCAGCACGGTCTGTGAATATCTTGGAACATTTTGTTGAGCCACACATATAATCACTTGGCATTGGTCTGTACTTTTATCGTGTTGAGTGATGGTCCAGACCACTTACAACATTATTGCCATTTGAAAATGAAGATGTGAATTGTGCTAGTTAAATATTTTGTGGTTGTCTTCAGTATTCTGAAACAGCAGTCAATAAAATATTTTTCTTTAATTGAGTCTACATAAGAGGATCCCTCACAACTAGGAGCGTGGCTGTCAGCTTGCTGCTGTGAAGAGCTGTGTATGGAGGTGTGTGAACATTGAGGCACAGCCATAGAGCGAGTTACAAAATCACCTTATGTGATTGGTTGAAGTAGATGGGTGAAGGTGCTGCACCCAGCTGCTGTCAGGGATCAATGTATGCTGACTCAACTGCAGGCCACCAGAGAAGCTTTCAAATGTTTGATTTCTTATTTCAAGCATATCTTTAGCATGCTTGGTCAACTACTTTCCTCAGGAGATTCCTGAAAGTCATAATGTTTTGGAGAAATCGGACCATCCGTTCTTGATTGATCAGGATCCAAGTAGCGTTCATTCATCATTGTGTTCTGTAGATCACATTGAGAAGGGTAACCTTGAGGGATATTTGTAACATTGTGAAGAAACACTAGTGAAAGTGCACTACTTCAAAAGTAGGTCATTTCTTCTACATAGTTTTTTAAACACAAGCATCCAAGTTTTAGATGGCAAATTGCTTGTGTCATTGAATTCAGTGATATTATTGTTCATTCATTCGTGTTTCTTCTTCACCTTATCACCCTTTTGGAGGGTACCACTAAGCTTGGTGCCATCTTCTATAAGAATTTTCTTTCGAATTAATTACTGGCATTACTTCACTTCCTTCAGAGAACTGACTGGATCGATTTCAACAAAGACTTGATACAGACATCATTTTCTGTGTGGAAAGAAGCACTGCATGAGTAAGAACAATCTACATTACATAGGAGTGGTGGTTGTGGGTGAAAATGGAGTGACAGAGAAGCATTATTCAGGAATGTCTGGAGCAAAGAAATTTCAATAAAATTTTAGTCTATGTGACTCATTATTTACACTAATTATTTACATTATTTAATTAAAAATACTGTGTGGGTAATACACTCCTACCTTACATCTACGAATGGGTGTGGATGTAAGAAGCCATGACACACAAAGTATTTGATAATGACCAATATTAGTATGGAATCCATAGTTTTTGGAACCGCTAGTCTCATTGGTAACAGTCCTGGTGGGCGTTTCACTCCTAGGTATGTCTGTATGTTGCGGGAAGAGGTAGATGAGGTGCCAAGGCAGTGACATATCAACCCATCTTTGTAATAGCTGAAGCAGTTTTAGCAGAGTTGGTAGCTGAAGCAGTTTTAGCAGAGTTGGCACATTTTTCATTTGCCATCTGGAAAAGTAATACTGTGATAGAAATACCCCCCTAGCACCCATACGGCTGAGGAAGGCATGAGGGGTCAGGAGGAAAAGGGGTGATATAAAAGCATAACTCATGGATGCCCAGAGCAGTTTTTACCAACCTTGGTATATACATTGTAAGTAGGCTGTTTATGTGTCTGTATGTTGGCCGTGTGATAGATTGCATTAATAACGCTGACAGCGCTGTGGGCCCTCTGTAAGAGACTCTGTGGCTGGTCGCACTAGCAGTTGGAGGTGAATAGCCAGCAGTGATGGAAGTTGGAAGTGAGTGGTCCATAGATTTAGGTTTTGCGTTATTACCCATTTCTGAATTTACTCAAGACACACTTCCTTTTTTTCGATATGTAGGTATTGCCGGTGTGGACGCATTGCCGAAAAGCACATTGGGACATGTTTGTCACTCATGCATTGTTACTACCATTACTTCAAAAAGTTAATCAAATTACATCAAAAAGTTAATCAAATTATGTCAAAAAGTTAATCAAATTATGTCAAAAAGTTAATCAAATGAACCAGGAGCTTCAAAAATTTAACACACCTGAACAACCACTTGAACTAACACGTGAAGATTTAATTGCTGAGACATCCAAAATCAAATCGAAACATCAAAAAGTTTCTGAAGATGTAAAAATGCAAATTTGTGAGCATTTTCAGCCCATCTTTTTGCAGCATGACAACACATTACTTCTCATGAAGCTGACATAAAAGGACCACAGATTATTGTTCAAGAAAATTACGACAACTTGCAGGCTAAAATTGTAAAAGGTCAGGAAAACTTACAGGACACAGTAGATAAGATTACAACATAAATAGACACACTAAAACATGGTTCGGAAAAACACACGGTGGAAATCTGCACATTATCGGAAAAAGTAGTCAAACTTTCAGATCAGCTAACTAATTTATCTACAAAGGTAGATGATGATCTGGACGATACAAAACCGGTAGACTTTACTGATACAGAGGAATACAAAGGAATTAGGAAATTTAAACAAAATCAGAAACAAATTAATATGCAACACAACAGAGAAATACGGGAAGTGCAAGATCAATTGGCACAGGTGGATCTTCTTTCTTAAGCTTTTACTTAAATTGAGATAACTGAGAAGGTGAAACTTTTTAATTTAATTCTGAAACTGCTGAGTGAAATTGAATGCAAATGAACCTGCTTAAACTGCTGAGTGAAACTGAATGTACTGTCACTTTGCTTATCTTTATCATATCAACACTGACCTACAGAATTTACCCTGACAAACAGAACTCAAACGTTTCCTATTCATTAATTACTCACAGAATACAATGGTAACATGATCTGACTGCTTTAAAATTAACTCAAAAAAATGATCCTGAATAAGAAGAAATCCTAAAAATAACCTATACATTTCATAAGTCACTTATCTCATAAAAATCATTACCCAATGCCACAAACACCAATACTGCTAAATAAAAGATTCTAGCTATTGAAGGCTCTAACTACTGTTGGGCATGTGGTTATCAAAGGAAGGGTTTTGCTGCAAAGCAAGCAATGTATTTTTACCTTAATAATGTGACATCCAGTTCCAAAAATTATGTAATCATGAATAATGTTCAGACTCCTCCAAGTCTGAGACATCCAGATCGTCCGCTCACACTAATTCTGCAGACCTCCAACACTGCTAATTATTAACCTAACCTCCATCACTCCTGACTACTCACTCCCAACTTCCATCACTGCTGGCCATTCACATACAACTGCTAGTGCAATCAGCTACAGAGTCTCTTACAGAGTGCCCACAACGCTGTCAGAGTTATTAATGCAGTCTATCGCGCTGCCAACACACAGACACACAAACAGCCTAATTACAACATGACCTTTTTTTTCTTCTAAAAGTAGTACAGAAGTAAGATTGCTCTTCTACTCCCAGGGAAGGCGGTGGAAATGAGAAGGGGGTAATATGTAAAAATTATCTAAAATTACCCCTTTTGTGTTTCTTTACTGTATTTAATTGACTTGGAATACTTTAAAAAGTATGAATAGCAAATTCTCTCTTATTTATGCTGTTCAGTGTTGACCAGGTAACAAAATGAGCTCTGCAGTGAGCCAATAATTTTGTCAGTGTGTTTCAGGACCTAAGTTCATGCCACATGGCTGAATAGCACAGACATTTTTAAGAGCGTGGTTGGTGTTGAATGGTGTAAAATAGCAGAGAATCAGACATATGTATGCAATATATGTGACACATACATATGTGGGTGAAGCTATGGGTAAAAAGTTAGTGTTGCTGTAAATAGTGAGCTGGAAGTGGTGGTAGTAATTTTAATGTTCAGTGTGTAAGTCTGAGATGAAACACAGAGGCATAAAATATAGCAAAGCATTCAAGTTTTAAATCAGTGTTTCTTTCTTGACCGAGTAGTAGTAGTTCATTCCAGAGAATTTAAACAGCACTCAGGCAAACATGGCATGGCAGCCATGACCCAGATTATGAATTTGGAGTCCTATATTGTTGACAAAAATTAAAAATGTTGAACTGTTAATGTTATTGAGAATCAGTTATCAGAAAGCCTTGTCAGCAAGAGAAAGGACTCAGCTGCGACTCATATACAAAGACATTCTAACAACACTCCCAAAGAGAAGAGCAGTTGCTTTTTATCATTTACTTAAACAAAGAAAAGTAGCTAATAATAATTACAAGTAACTTTCCTGTAATGCACATGGTGAACATAGTGGAACTGTAGATGGCAATATAAAAATAGCTATAAATATTGATGGAGGGAAAAAATTATTGCCATCTTATCCTGTCATGTTGTGAGCCATTTGAACTGGGGTCCTGGCTGACACACTAATAAATATCTATTGTGTCTTGTTTGCTTCAGCCTTTACTTATATTTTTCCAGGTGAAGCAATATGATTCCAAAAGCATGTGCTCACTTCTGCTGCCACTTGTGATGATATTTTTGTTCTCAGTATTTCATCAGTAAAGTGGTGTAATTAGCTTACCTGTTTGAATGTGCAACAGTAGGAGGAAAATGAGGAGTCAATAATAATCAGATGGCTTTATGTCAAACTTGTAGACACCTGCTAGGACAAAAATGTACCAAATGCATGCCATTTTAATTAGCTTCTGTGGTAATATAATTACTTCATATTAACATGGATCTAGGGTTATGTCATAGTGTTGTTCATTTTTTCCCTTGTCTTCTTCCCTCTCTCAGCTACGTTTATTAGCATCCAGCTTTCTAAGTGAATGATAGTACGGTGATTAACATCAGTAATAAATATCACAATTCCCTGCAGATACATATTCTGTTTTGTAATCAAATAATTTATGAATGTCAACAATGTAGGAAAACATATTACTACTTACCAAAAAGAAGACACATTAAGGTGTAGATAGTCACAATTAAGACACTTGCGTAAAGCTTAATTACCAAAAGAGAAACGCACACATTTGTACACATCAGCAAGCTCACCTCTTGCACACGACTACCAGCTCCGAGGTGCTGGAGTTGGTAGTCATGTGTAGAAGCGGTTTGCATGCTTATATGTATGAAATGTGTGTGTTTCTCTTTTGCTGATGAAAGCTGTGGCTGAAAGCTTTATGTAAGTGTCTTTTAATTGTGTCTGTTTGCAATTTAACTGTATGGTAAGTAGCAGTCTATCTTTTCCTGCGTTGTTCATTTAGGTTTCTGGTTTTCATTTGTACATTCTATGCCATATATGAATTGTTCTCTTGGTCAAATCCCTGTTGTAAATGACATTTCCTGTTGGTAGTATACTGAATAATTGTGAATGAGGTTGTACAAGGGTAATCGCAAAAGTAAGGTCTCTTGTTTTTTTTATAATTACATAGACCTGTTTATTTCTACAATGGTTTACATCAGTTTACAGCTTGAACATTTAGCTATTTTTTAACATAATCACCATTTCTGTCAATGCATTTTTGTAGACGCTGTGGCAGTTTTTGTATGCCCATGTCATACCAGCTTGCCGCCATGCTGTTCAGAAAGTTATGAATCTCTTCTTTCACCTCATCATTGGAGCTGAATTGCTGGGACCACAATTGACGCTGACAGGTACTGTGATACTCTGAAAAAACTTAAACGGGCAATTCAGAACGGGAGAAGAGGAATGTTGAGCAAGGGTGTACACATTCTCCATGACAATGCTCGCCCACACATCGCTCGGCAAACTGTTGCTGTCCTGCAACAGTTTCTGTGGAACATAATCTGTGGAACATAATCACCCATCCACCCTATAGTCCTAACTTGGCACCCAGTGACTATCATCTGTTTCCTAGGTTAAAAGAACATTTACTGGAAAGCGATTAAGCTCAGATGATGAGGTGAAAGAAGAGATTCATAACTTTCTGAACAGCATGGTGGCGAGCTGGTATGACATGGGCATACTAAAACACAGCATCTACGAAAATGCATCGACAGAAGTGGTGACCATGTCAAAAAATAGCTACATGTTCAAGCTGTAAACTGATGCAAAACATTGTAGAAATAAACAGGTCTATGTACTTAAAAAAAAAAAAAAGACCTTACTTTTGGGACTGCCCTCGTACATAGTGTGTATATTTCAATTGGGGAATGTCACATTAAGTATATATGTTATTTGGAGCAGAAAAGGCAGAGAGAAAATGACTGAATAACATCAAGAAAGTTATGGTATTTTATAATACTGTGGTGCATGGCTATTTGAATAGAGGTGCTTCATTAAATTAATACTGTAAGCAATGTGTGTAATTTTGTCTTACTCAATGGTGAACTTATGGTATCACAGTGTATAATAAATTAGTCTTTTATTAACATTTTTGATCATTTTTATTAATATTTATTATAGAATAAAATTTGCTATTAATTTATACAACGTAACATGTGACATTCTGGAAACTAAATTTTATATTCATATAATCTTCTTTTTATGTTCACTGCATGAATCTTGCTGGTGCCTGCATGCTGCATTGCATGTTAAAAGGACTTCATTGTAAGTTTAATGCATTTTATTTTGGTTTTATTACCATCTGGAAATATTTAAATTTTTTAATCAAAATACAATCATCTTTAACAGTTAAGTACTCATGTCATGTGCTTCACCTGAGTAATATATATATTTTTTCTATGTTATTGGGACTAAGGTTTAGTTCTTCCTTAAGTAATGTTGTAGGAACATTTTCATTGGCATTTATTAGTGGAGTGGGATCTTTATTCTATGATTAGTGCATAGTAATATGGTGTCTAATTCATTTTTGTGCTGACTGCATCCCTATATTGGTAATATTAATCATGAAGATATTAACGGGTTACTTGTAGGAGATTGTGTTTTCTGTTTTTGGTGTCTTGACTAATAATCACCCTATCAATTGGCCAGTTTGGACACTTAAGTTATTATGAAGCATCCATCATAAATTAGACTGTGTATCGTGCCCCTTACAACCCGTTGGTATCAGGGTAAAATTGTGATAATACACCATGAGAAGTAGCACTTTTGGGACAGTACGATCAGATGGAGTGGACTCGCAGATGTGATGGGCAACGTATGTCAGTACATAGAATAACAAAAAAATCAATTTTTGGCAAAATAATTTAATTGGAGTGATAAAAAATCTACACACCAAGTGGTGGCAGAACACTTACATAAAAGAAAGTTATAATTGGGGAAGCTTTTGGAGGCTGTGGCTCCTTTTTCAGGTGGACAGGTTGAAAGGGAAAGGAGGGGGATGAAGGAAAAGGATTGGGCAGGTTTAGGAAAAGGAGGAGATTTCAGGAAAATCACCCAGAACCACAGGTCAAGGGAGACACAGGACGAGATGAGAAGGAAAGACTGACTGTTAGGGACTGCATTGCACGAGAATGAAAAACATGTGAGCTTAAAGGTGGAAGACAGGGTAATATGCAAGACAGGGATTTCTACTTAATCATCATGCTTGAGTTAATGAGAGTGAAAAACTAAGTGCATTATACATAACAGAGGTGGGAGAGGAGCAGTGAAAAATACATGAGTAAGGTAATGAAAGATATAGAAAACTAAAATGGAGTGAATAAAAGAGTAGTTACTGTGAAGAAATGCTGAGTCAGAAGAAATTAAATTAAATTAAGGCCAGATGGGTGGTGAGAACCAAGGACATCTTGTAGTGCTAGTTCCCACGTGCGGAGTTAGAAGAAACTGGTGTCTGGGGGAAGAACCCAGATGGCGAATGTGATAAAACAGGCATTGAGATAATGATTGTCATGTTGTAGAGCGTGCTCTGCTACAGGATATTGCGTGTTCCCTGTATACACTCTCTGCTTGTGCTCCTTCACCCTAATTGATAATTTGGTGGTAGTCATGCTGATGTAAGAGGCTGAATAGTGTTACAACAGCTTGTATATCATGTGTTGTTTCACAGGTGACTCTACTGTTGGTAGTATACGTTTTGCCAGTTACAGGGTTGGTATAGGCGGTAGTAGGAGGGTGCGTAGGGTAACTCCTGCAGCAGAGACCGTCACAGGGGTAGGAGCCAAAGGCTAGGGAGATGAGTGCAGAAGGAGCATAGGGTCTGACAAGAATATAGCAGAGATTGGGAGGGCGGTGTAAAGCTGTTCTAAGTGTGGTGGGCAAAATCTCAGACAGAATAACTTTCATTTCAGGGCATGATTTTAGGAAGTTATGGCCTTGTTGAGGTAGCTGATTAATACATTCCAGACCAGGATATTATACTTGGAACAATTAATTCACCTTTACATACAAACTTATCAAGGGTATGGCCATGGGAACCAGAATAGCTCCTTCCTCTGCCATCCTTTTCATGGATCACTTGGAGGGGTCTTTCCTGGGATCCACAAGTCTTCAGCCCTTGGTTTGATTTAGATACATTGATGACATCTTTACCATATGGACTCATGGTGAGGCTGACCTGTTAAAATTCCTGAAATCTCTTAATAACTCACTGAAGGCCAGGTACACTCTTCTGTCCACATTAAACCTACTAACAGACGACACTACTTACATTTTGACAGTCAGCATCCTTTCCATGTCAAACGTTCCCTCCCACCCTGCCTTGGCATTCAGGGCAAACATATTTGTTCGGATGCAAACTATTTACAGCAATACGCCACCATTCTCACTTCAGCCTTCACTGGATGTAATTAGTCCTCCAGTCTAGATCGAAAGATGATTTGCTGGGCCATCACATCCAGTCTTGGTAGCGCTTATCCCTCCAAGAAATAACTTCAGAGCACACCACTGGCGATTCAGTATTATCCTGGTCTGGAATGTATTTATCAGCTAATTCACAAGGCTATGACTTCCTAAAACCATGCCCTGGAGAGAGATCCATTCTGTCTGAGATTTTACCCACCACACCTAGAATGGCTTTTTGTTACCCTCCTAATCTCTGCAACATTCTTGTCAGACCCTGTGCTGCTCCTGCATCCATCTCCCTACCCTATGGACACATCCCTAGTGTGAGACTTGTCCAATGCATCCACCTACCACCGCATATACCAGCCCTGTCACTAGCAAAACATATACTATCAAAGGGAGAGCCACCCGTGAAATGACACATCATATACCAGCTGTTATGTAATCACTCTTCCCCATGAACCATGGACCTTGCCGTTGGTGGGGAGGCTTGCGAGCCTCAGCGATACAGATAGCCATACCGCAGGTACAACCACAACGGAGGGGCATCTGTTGAGAAGCCAGACAAACATGTGGTTCCTGAAGAGGGGCAGCAGCCTTTTCAGTAGTTGCAAGGGCAACAGTCTGGATGATTGACTGATCTGGCCTTGCAATAATAACCAAATCAGCCTTGCTGTGCTGGTACTGCGAACGGCTGAAAGCAAAGGGAAACTACGGCCGTAATTTTTCCCGAGGGCATGCAGCTTTACTGTATGATTAAATGATGATGGCGTCCTCTTGGGTAAAATATTCCAGAGGTAAAATAGTCCCCCATTGGCATCTCCGGGTGGGGACTAATCAAGAGGATGTCATTATCAGGAGAAAGAAAACTGGCGTTCTATGGATCGGAACATGGAATGTCAGATCCCTTAATCGGGCAGGTAGGTTTGAAAATTTAAAAAGGGAGATGGATAGGTTAAAGTTAGATATAGTGGGAATTAGTGAAGTTCGGTGGCAGGAGGAACAAGACTTCTGGTCAGGTGACTACAGGGTTATAAACACAAAATCAAATAGGAGTAATGCAGGAGTAGGTTTAATAATGAATAGGAAAATAGGAATGCGGGTAAGCTCCTACAAACAGCATAGTGAACGCATTATTGTGGCCAAGATAGATACGAAGCCCACACCTACTACAGTAGTAAAAATTTTAATGCCAACTAGCTCTGCAGATGACGAAGAAATTGAAGAAATGTATGTTGAAATAAAAGAAATTATTCAGATAGTGAAGGGAGATGAAAATTTAATAGTCATGGGTGACTGGAATTCGAGTGTAGGAAAAGGGAGAGAAGGATAGTAGTAGGTGGATATGGATTGGGGATAAGAAATGAAAGAGGAAGCCGCCTGGCAGTATTTTGCACAGAGCACAACTTAATCAAAGCTAACACTTGGTTTAAGAATCATGAAAGAAGGTTGAAAACATGGAAGAACCCTGGAGATACTAAAAGGTATCAGATAGATTATATAATGCTAAGACAGAGATTTAGGAACCAGGTTTTAAATTGTAAGACATTTCCAGGGGCAGATGTGGACTCTAACCACAATCTATTGGTTATGACCTGTAGATTAAAACTGAAGAAACTGCAAGAAGGTGGGAATTTAAGGGGATGGGACCTGGATAAATTGAAAGAACTAGAGGTTGTACAAAGTTTCAGGGGGAGCAAAGGGAACATTTGACAGGAATGGGGGAAAGAAATACAGTAGAAGAAGAATGGGTAGCTTTGAGGGATGAAGTAGTGAAGGCAGCAGAGGGTCACGTAGGTAAAAAGACGAGGGCTAGTAGAAATCCTTGGGTAACAGAAGAAATATTGAATTTAATTGATGAAAGGAGAAAATATAAAAATGCAATAAATGAAACAGGCAAAAAGGAATACAAACGTCTCAAAAATGAGGTAGACAGGAAGTGCAAAATGGCTAAGAGGGGTTGGATGGAGGACAAATGTAAGGATGTAGAGGCTTACCTTACTACAGGTAAGATAGATACTGCCTACAGGAAAATTAAGGAGACCTTTCGAGATCAGAGAACCACTTGTATCAACATCAAGAGCTCAGATAGAAACCCAGTTCTAAGCAAAGAGGGGAAAGCAGAAAGGTGGAAGAAGTATATAGAGGGTCTATACAAGGGGGATGTACTTGGGGACAATGTTATGGAAATGGAATAGGATGTAGATGAAGATGAAGTGGGAGATGCGATACTGTGTGAAGAGTTTGACAGAGCACTGAAAGACCTGAGTCGAAACAAGGCCCCCGGAGTAGACAACCTTCCATTAGAACTACTGACAGCCTTGGGAGAGCCAGTCCTGACAAAACTCTACCATCTGGTGAGCAAGATGTATGAAACAGGTGAAATACCCTCAGACTTCAAGAAGAATATAATAATTCCAATCCCAAAGAAAGCAGGTGTTGACAGATGTGAAAATTACCGAACAATCAGTTTAATAAGCCATAGCTGCAAAATACTAACACAAATTCTTTACAGACGAATGGAAAAACTGGTAGAAGCCGACCTCGGGGTAGATCAGTTTGGTTTCCGTAGAAATACTGGAACACGTGAGGCAATACGGACCTTACCACTTATCTTAAAAGAAATATTAAGGAAAGGCAAACCTACGTTTCTAGCATTTGTAGACTTAGAGAAAGCTTTTTACAATGTTGACTGGAATATTCTCTTTCAAATTCTAAAGGTGGCAGGGGTAAAATACAGGGAGCGAAAGGCTATTTATAATTTGTACAGAAACCAGATGGCAGTAATAAGAGTCGAGGGGCATGAAAGGGAAGCAGTGGTTGGGAAAGGAGTGAGACAGGGTTGTAGCCTCTCCCCGATGTTATTCAATCTGTATATTGAGCAAGCAATAAAGGAAACAAAGGAAAAATTCGGAGTAGGTATTAAAATCCATGGAGAAGAAATAAGAACTTTGAGGTTCGCCGATGACATTGTAATTCTGTCAGAGACAGCAAAGGACTTAGTGCAGTTGAACGGAATGGACATTGTCTTGAAAGGAGGGTATAAGATGAACACCCACAAAAGCAAAAAGAGGATAATGGAATGTAGTCGAATTAACTCTGGTGATGTTGAGGGAATTAGATTAGGAAATGAGACACTTAAATTAGTAAAGGAGTTTTGCTAATTGGGGAGCAAAATAACTGATGATGGTCGAAGTAGAGAGGATACAAAATGTAGACTGGCAATGGCAAGGAAACCGTTTCTGAAGAAGAGAAATTTGTTAACATCGAGTATAGATTTAAGTGTCAGGAAGTCTTTTCTGAAAGTATTTGTATCGAGTGTGGCCATGTATGGAAGTGAAACATGGATGATAAATAGTTTTGACAAGAAGAGAATAGAAGCTTTTGAAATGTGGTGCTACAGAAGAATGCTGAAGATTAGATGGGTAGATCACATAACTAATGAGGAGGTATTGAATAGGATTGGGGAGAAGAGAAGATTGTGGCACAACTTGACGAGAAGAAGGGATCGGTTGGTAGGACATGTTCTGAGGCATCAAGGGATCACCAATTTAGTATAGGAGTGCAGCGTGGAGGGTAAAAATCGTAGAGGGGGACCAAGAGATGAATACACTAAGCAGATTCAGAAGGATGTAGGTTGCAGTAGATACTGGGAGATGAAGAAGCTTGCACAGGATAGAGTAGCATGGAGAGGTGCATCAAACCAGTCTCAGGACTGAAGACAACAACAACATGTAAACACTGCTCAGCTTTTTACATCGGCATGACTACCACCAATAGGATGAATGAGATAGGCAGACGTTGTATACTGGCAAGCTCTACAATAAGACATTCGTGATCTCAGTGCCTGTTTTATCACATGCACCCTCTGGATCCTTCCCCCAGACACCAGTTCCTCAGGACTCTGTAGGCTGGAACTAGCGCTACAACATGTCCTTGGTTCTCGCCACCCACCTGTCCTTAATTTACGTTAATTTCTCCTGTCTCAGCATTTCTTCACAGTAACTACTCTTTTCTTCACTGTATTTTAGTTTTCTACATCTTTCACTGTCTTACCCATTAATTTTTCACCACCCCCTCCCACCCCTCTTATGCACAATGCACTTAGCTTTTCATACTTATCAACTCATATGTGATGTTTAAGCAGTAATCTCTGTCTTGCATATTACCTTGTCTTCCACCTATAACCTATCAGGTTTTCAAAACTCTGATGCAGTCACCACAATCAGTCTTTTCTTCGTATCCTGTACGGTAAGTCTCCTTTGACCTGCGGTTTCGGGTGACTTTTCCAAAATCTACCCCTTTTCGTAGACTTGTCCAGTCCTTTTCTGTTACTTGTTTTCCTTCCCTTTCAACCTTCTGTCTGAAGAAGGTGCCATAGGCTCCAAAATCTTACCCAAATTTAACTTTCTTTTACGTGTGTATTCTGCTGCAACTTGTTGAGTAGATTTTTTTATCTGTAAATTATTTAGTACATAAAATGAAAAAGTTTCTATTACAGGCTGCAATTAGAGAAAATTCAGTGACAAAGATATTGTTTTTATGGACTTGGAGGCTGTCTTAATATTTGAGAAACATTCTGAGAGTGTTTCATTTGGAGTAGTTTCATTGGCGTATGTAGAAGGATATTGCATCTGTTATGAAGCTGTAGCAGGCATGAGTAAGTGGAAGACATATAGTGGTAAAAAAAAGTGTTAGTGTAAATTCATGATAGGAGTCGGCACAAAGGGAAGGTAAGAGAAATTAGCATTACAAGTATCAAAAAACTTTCTAGAACAACTATTTCAAAATTAAAGTGGTTCAGAGCAAATACAGTGTTAAGATGTCGATAATAAAATTAATATTTTTATGTATCATAAAAGTAACACAATGGCAGTTAAAGAAACAGCAAACTGAAGAAATAGGCTGAAAGTACTTGAAGCAAACAAATAGTGGAAGTGCTTTACAGACAGATAGTGAGGGATCCCCAGACCTAAGTAAACAAAACTGAAAACACACACACACACACACACACACACACACACACACACACATATATATGAGACCACTGTCATCTTTGAACACTGAAGCCAGACTAAGGTTACTAGTGATCTCAACTGGGGTGGCTAGTAGGGTTAGAGAAGTGGTGTGATGTGAGAAAGGGAAGGACAGCAGTGCAGAGGAGGAGAAAGATATTGTAGTGATGTCTGTGGAATTGTGCAGGGATATGGAAGAAACAGGATGATGGGCTGCTAGGTGGAGGGTCAGGAGGCTCTGCTGAGAAGAAAAAAGGGAGAGGAGAGAACGAGAAAGAACTGTGCAGAGTGGTGACCATTCAGGTGGCCAGACAGTTTATTAGTGGTCATGCACACATACAATTATGCATAGTAGCTGCAGTTAAGTTGGCAAACAACTTTTCTGCTTACAAACGTAGCTGTGTCTTTGATGGTAGTGTGAAAAGCTTGGACAGGACATGTTGATTGTGCAATGTAACACTGTGTGGTTGACTGCAGCAAATGATTCACAGCCCGATTATTCCCACTAACACCATTTTTTCTGAATCATGCAGCCGGGAATGATCCTTGTAATAAATCATTCATTCCCATTATGAGTCATTGACAGTTAATTGGCTGCTATCGGTGTAGCTAATTCATTGGCTTGAATCATTGTAATATGTGAGGGGTTGGTCATGCACCATTGCTGGAAGCCCATACATTAAACCCAGAATTAATCCTTCACCATTTTAAGCAAAATATATGTAAATGAGAAAGTGGCTTAATAAATCCCATAGAACTAATGAGATTCAGATCTAGACAGTTACAGTTTAAACAAAATAAATGTTCTTTAACCAAAATTTTTGCATATGAGAATAGTGTCCTCACACAGATTACACATTCAAAGGGAAAACAATTAAACAATCATTAATGTACGTATGTATGTATGTAGGTAGGTAGCAGGTAGTGAGTTAGCAGTGCAACCATCATGTAGAGTACAGAAAATGTGTAAGCAAAGTTCATTTAACTGCACAGTAATACAAAAAAAAAAGAGAATACTCAGTCTGAAAGTGTAATTCCCCACTATCAGTTGTGATGGAAACTAAAGTTTTTTATTGTAAATAACGACTGCAAGGAAATAATGAAAATTAAAAAACAAATTATGCGACAAGTCCATTACACATGAATAAAAATATAAAATGCAGAAAATAATTGCAGCTCACAGCTGTCTCAAATCCCTTAAACAAAATTGAAGTTCATACAGTTGTGCAAAATCAGTCACTGTTTGTAACTCTTGCTCACAAAATCATACTTAAGAGGAGACCCCACAGCGATCATACGTCAGTCCACAGAAGCGGTCAGATTCACATTTCAAATATTCTTGAGAAAATTGACTTTGCAGTTTTCTGAGTGTCTTTAATACCCGGAAGCAGGGTTGGTTGGTTTTTTTTTTTTCAGGCCGCGTGCCTCTGTAAAGGAATGTAGAATACTCGCATGGCATGAGGGTGGCACAAGTTTAATTCCCAGCTTAGGTAAATTTTTAAGCAAAGAGCATTCAGTGAGCATTTCTGTGAAGAGTAAAATACATGAAGATGAAAATAAATTTCTAATTTAAACAATCTGTTATAAACATCAGTGATTAAGGAGTTATATTTGCAGTTAAAACTGGATTTTTGTGTGTACCTTGCAATTAGAAATAAAAGAGATGTGAATTTTTCATAAAAATTACAGTTAGATTTATCTTAAGTAGCATGTATTTGATGAATTTTATATTTGAGTGACAGGCATTCGAACGAGAAAAAAAAAAGGTTATACACACACACACACACACACACACACACACACACACACACACACACACCTGATTTAGTCTCGAACTAGTGATTTGGCAGTTGCCACTCTCAAGTGTTACTGATTCTGTTTTCTTTTTTGCATTCTTTCCTCTTTTTTTCTTTCTTTCCTCTTTTTTTCTTTCTTTCCTCTTTTTTCCTTTCTTTCTTTCTTTCTTCTTTTTTTCTTTCTTTCCTCTTTTTTCTTTCTTTCTTCATTTTCCTTCTTTCTTCTTTTTTCTTCCCTCTTTTTTTCCTTTCTTCCCTCTTTTTTTCCTTTCTTCCCTCTTTTTTTCCTTTCTTCCCTCTTTTTTTCCTTTCTTCCCTCTTTTTTTCCTTTCTTCCCTCTTTTTTTTCCTTTCTTCCCTCTTTTTTTCCTTTCTTCCCTCTTTTTTTCCTTTCTTCCCTCTTTTTTTTCCTTTCTTCCCTCTTTTTTTTCCTTTCTTCCCTCTTTTTTTTCGCCTTCCTTTCCCCTTCTTTTTTTTCGCCTTCCTTTCCCCTTCTTTTTTTTCCCTTTCTTCCCTCTTTTTTTTCGCCTTCCTTTCCTCTTTTTATCTCTGTATATTTTAAGCTTTGTAACAATTCTACATCTTCATTGATACTCTGCAGGGTAATGTGGGTGGTGGAGGATACCCTGTACCACTACTCATTTCCCCTCCTGTTCCACTCACAAATAGAGCTAGGGACATAAACAACTGTCTATAGGCCTCTATATGAGCTCTAATCTCTCGTATCTTATCTCTGTGGTCCTTATGCATGACGTATTTTGACAAGAGCAGAATCTTTCATCAGTCAGCTTAAAATGCTGGTTCTCCAGATTTTCTGAATGGTATATATGAAGATGGTGTCTGTTCTTTCACACATGTCCGAAAGAACAGATACCATCGGTGACTGTGCAGCTTGTTAGAATGAATTTACAATTAAATCAATACAATGAAATGAATACCCTTAGGGCATAGAGCATGCACCTTTGTTGAAAATTTCATGTCTGGAATCAAAACCAGATCACCCACTTAGCAGCCAAGCAGAATTGTATGGCCCAGCGAAGAAGCAACTATGCTTTACTGTATTAAAAATGCTCATTGTCCTTTCGGCTTCTTGCAAGTCCAACAAAAACTGCATAACTCCCACACTGCTTGGCTGCACAGCCATTTGGCAAAAGCACTCTCATCAACACCAACCAAATACGAAGGAGTGCCAACCAGCAAAAGGTCCTGTGCATCCTGCCACTCCCCCTTAAATAATTTGTAATATCACACACTACTGAATCAAGTTATACATTTTAAATCATGACCAGTTGAAAAATTTAAAACTAATTATTGCAGTAATTTTTCATCCTCCGATTAAAATAATAGCACAGTATTAAAGAAGTTATGAAAGGGCATTCCCAGTGCATGCCGATGTATGGTTTTGCAACATGACAAGACTTAAAATTATAAATATGTATGAAATAGGAAGTTGTAATTATCCAGCCAGTAGGAATATTAGTTAAAGATCTGGGAAACTTGTGCAGACTTCATGCTGCATGTCACGGTTGAGGATTTATAGTTTTGGCACTTATGCTTTTCGACTCATAATTAAATCATCTTTAATTCTTTATACATATGTCTAATTTGAAAAGAAGTTTGTTAGGTAGTTTTCCTACATTGTCAGCTTTCATGTGACACATCATGTGGTCAGATTTCTCCATTGTCTTATTTGTTATTACTTGTATAATTACCATAACAAAAACAATAGTAACTTCCTTAACCCCTTAAGCCTGAATAAAACTCTAGATGAAAGATAAAATCAAAAATTGTTGTGCTTTAGAGCTACCCAAAACACTTGGAAGAATGCAGCACTTGTCAATGCTTGAAGAATCAGCATCTACCAGCACTGACATTCAAAAACAGTTAACCTTCCAGTTATTAGCACAGCATTGATATGTTGCAAATTCATGACACTCGGCATTAAAGGCTTAATAATCCTACAGTCATGCCAAGTTCCAATGATCTCATCTCAACACCATTATTTTTCTAGTGTACTTACTTTTTATATGCAGTGTTTGTTGGGTCTGTAACATAATTTCATTAAAAATATGTAGTATTCATCTCTTGTCGTGTCCATCTCAGCTGCCATTTTGTTGTCTCCACGTCTTTAAGCCAGGTGCTCAAGCTACTACCTCAAGAAAACTTAAGACATCCAGCAGTGTGCTATACATGCATTCCACACATGCCTCAATTGCTCCGTCTGCCTGACTGAACATAAAAACACTCACCACATGTTGCACCACAAAACCAGTTCCTCATGATGTCGCACACCTCCATTTCATATAGTTCTTACCTGATTAAAGGTAATATGAAGCAGCACCAGATTCTGCTGGTGTAATTCAATGTGTTACACGAATCGCTAAACTTTGACTCAAACATCACGGATTACTCTAACCTAAGAAAGCAGTTACCATTGCCCATTGAAATAAATCCGTAAGAAAAGCACGCCACTTCATGGGATTATCGCGTTCCCACTGAGCATTAAGCTCGTGACTAACTATCGCATTCTTATTCTGGAAGTAGTACATCTTCTTTTTTTATCATGTTTTTATTGAAAATGACTCAGGAAAGAACACACAACATAGGCAGTGATTACACAATAATAACCAATGGAACGTTACAGAAAACTTAGTTAGAACTTCCCAGAAACATTCTGTGAAATCAACAACAGAACAATTATAATGTAGCACATCATTTAAAAGTCGTGGAACGGACGTGCGCCACAGCGTGGAGTAAGTGTATGCCAGCTCTCCTCGCGGCTGGCACGTGAACCTCGTTGACACTTGCACTGATCGCAGCTGCCAGCTGCGCGACCACCTTAGTCACCACAGATAACGTAATTTATTTTTTATTGAGAGGCTGAATCGCACTATTAATTCCTGATGGAATCCAGTTCACATTAACAGTCTTTTTGTTGTCCTCCTAAAGACATTTATTGGTGTGTCCAGGCGAAGAGCCCAACAAAAGCACTTAATTATTTTCTGCAACCGGTAAGAACACGTATTGGCTGCAATACTGAAACTTCTTCTCTCCCATTTTTCTAGATTTTTCTTCATCGATTGCATCCTTGATCTTTCTGAAGAAAGATCCGAAAACAGTAACCCACAGATCCTTATCACTGGCATAGTTGTATTCAAATGTGTCATAGCATTCATTGACTGCAAAGTGACTGTCTTTTTTCACTCAAAGTGATAAAGCATATTTAGTGTGCAGTTCTTGCACAAAATGTGGCTCATTGGCTATATACGCCATACTTCAACAAGAAACTTCATCTTATGTCAGCTATGAAATTGTCTATAGTATTACCTATTAACGACATCTTCTCTACAAACTTAGTTGAAGTAAATTTCGTAATTTTGTGACTGCCATTCCTGTGCAATTTCCTGAACCTGAAACTGGATGGAAGAAATCTGGAAACCAGTAATGTTCACCTTAGTTGCGATTCAGAGGGCCCAGTTTCATACGTCTCTCTCAGTAATGTTACATTGACTCTCATGTGCAGTTCTGAATCTTTCGAATAGTTCTTCTTTCACAGTTTCACAAGTTTCATTTTGGCTTGTATTGCGTAGTTTGTGTAAATCTACCTTCCATTTATACAACTCACATTCAGATTTTATGAAACAAAACTGGCTTTCCTCACTGCTTCATTACAACCATTTTCTCCCCCCTCTGTCCACCGTAAAATTTCATTTTCCCTTACGTCCCCCCACTTAAAGCTGTTGTAAGGAAGGTGCTGTAATTTTGTTCTGGACATTAATTAGCACTACAATCATTGTTCAAACCACAATTCACACAAGTGTTAGGGTTATTTCCTGTTTCTTCTAATGTTTCCACAGTTTCTAACAAAATAATGACATCATTCAAATGAATGTCCCAGAAATAAACTCCTAATAATATGTGTGTTGGTCTTCAGGAGAATGGTGATTGTGTCTGTGTTCTTCATATTTCATCTTTGTGAGGTTAAAAACATTAATAAGATTCCACATTAGTGTGAAACTCTGGAAATTGCACAAAGATGTATGCTATTAGCAGGCATATACGAAGAAACCAAAGAAAATAAGTTCAGTTTTTATCTCCATTCATAACAGTTAGCAATTTCTCAAAGGCAACTGCTAATTATTATGGATATCAAATGAGCTGTTAATTGAAGCGAATAGTAACAGTGAAGAATTGCATCAAAGAGCCTATCAATGGACACTGAAATCTGCTTTACAAATTATAATTAAACTATGCTGTCATCTGTTTCCTGTTGCACCAGCATTCCAGGCTGTGCACCTGCCATGCTGTGTGTGTGCTGTTTGCTATAGCTACAGTAGGGTTGTACGTTTATACAGCTGCCAGGTGAGTTATGAATCACAATTTTCAAAATAAAAAATGTAAATAAAAACTTGTAGCGTGCTTTGCAGCAAAAATTTTGGCACAGTGTTTCTTTCAGTGTAAGCTTCGTGTATAAATAATTTCAGAGCAGGTTTCAACACGTCAGATTGGACTGCTCCCTTGTAACTGTATATCAAAACAGTAGGCAAATGAGAAATGGGGGTGGTGTATGTATCAGCCACAGAAACTAAAACCCACTGAGATAGAAACTGACTTTACAAGAGTTTTTGGGACAGACTGCATATCAAGGGTGGTAGACTCACTCACAAATGTAATCAAAACTGTCACAAAATCCACAGCCCACTGGTGCATATGTACCCCTGTCACATTGTCCTTCAGAGTTTCAACACCCAACATTTGAATGGGATAATTGCTGTTCAGTATGTGGTGGGCATGATACATTCCTTCCAGGCAATACTAAATGCATTCTCAGAAAAGTACCATAAAAAGGTAGTTTAGAAGCCCACTCATTATGGGAACCTGTTAGATCTAATGGCAGTGAATAGGTTGACTTCTTTGAAGATGTCTATGGCAAAACTGATATCAGTGAGCGTAAGACTGTTGCACCAATAATGATTAATAAAGTACAATGGGTAACCGAAATACGTAGAAAGATTTACATGTTCAATGAACTGGGTAGAGAGACAGTAATGTAGAGGAATTTAAAATTCATAGCACTGGGCAGGAGCTTTTAGAGAAACTGTGGCTGAAATTTAAAACAGTTGATAAGCACTGAATTGATAAACACTTAGTAGAACAATTTGTGATAGGAAGGACCATCCATAGTAATACAGTCTCTGCAAAGAAACTTTTAAATAAGCAATGACAACTACTATGCAATAGGTGTAAAGCAGAGCATAGGAGTTAATATAGAGATATTCTAAATGTAATGCGTTTGTCAGCCAAAACAGCACTGTGTAAAGCCTTCTTCAACAATTACTGAAGGCCTTCTTTGCTTTTAAAGAAAACAAATATAAAACAGTAGGTTAAAACTTTTGATCTGTTATATATAACATTGCAAATTGCTCATTCTCTCAGGAGATTCCACTTTTTCGTTGTTTTGCTTGTTATAGTTACAGATAGCTTGTCTTCATAATAGTAGCCACTAGCCCAGCAAACAAAACTGTATGCTTCAGGAAAATGACATCCATATCTAAAGCATCTGCTTTTGTAATTCATAAATGCTTTCTGCTTCTGTGCTGCTATAATTGACTGTGCACACGTGCGCCCACACACACACACACACACACACACACACACACACACACACACACACACACACACACATATATATATATATATATATATTCACAATTTGCTGTTATGAAATATCACACGCATGATGTTAGCCAGAGAAGCTTGCAATTTTGTTTATTGACAGTATTATGAAAACCATAGTTGCTACTCACAATATAGCAGAGATGATGAGTTGTGGATAGGGGCAACAAAAAGACCATACATTTATCTTATCTGTTCTGATGAAGGACTGTTTGGCCAAAAGCATTGTTTGACAGTCTTTTTGTTTTGCCAATCTGTGACTTCCACTATATGGTGAGTTGCAACTATCCTTTTCATAATACTGTCATTATTTCATCCTGTATTTTCAATTTTTTTAAAATTTTATTTATTGGTTATTTTGATGAATTGCTTCATAAAATTGTGATATTATTGTAAGTGTGCTAATAGCTGTAAAAAAAGTCAATTCTTTCCTTATATAGTCTGACGAAGTTTACCTAGAAGCCCAAGTACAGAATATTACTTCAGGTCCCATATGTTTGGAGAAAGTATCTTTGGAATCTTCACATCTTTTCAATGGTATGTATCATCTTAAATCTGTAACACAGTATATGTTATAGGCTAAGAACATTTATTTTTCTGACTGGTAACCCTTTTGTTTGGTATTTCACACAGAGTATTTTGATCTTCAGATGTTACTTTCCCACACTTTCCTTAAATCAGTATTACTGCTGCCTTTGAAAGTAATGAGGTTTTTTGATCACTAAAACAACAAGAAAAATTAAATGTTAACATTAGTATTGTGCTATAGTGGCAGATTAGAAATGAATATTGTAGGGAATTGCTGTTAAAATATGGTTCTAATGACATAAAAAAAAAGATTGAGCCCTTTAATCCATACTGACTCTATAAATGTGAAAATAACTGTTTCGTTTAGATGAAATTTGATATTGAGATAGTTTGAACCCTGAGAAAGACCATAGGTTACTTTTTTAGAAAGTGGGGGAAAAAACCACCTGTAAGAGGGTGAAGTAAGGAACGGAACATCTGTTTTTATATCAGTGGACATAAACCATGTTAGAAATCCATAAAGTTTGTTATAGCTTGTAGATATGTGCTCTTCCCTGTGCCCCTCTGCGCACCCCCTGGGGAGCGCCACCAGTCCTCAGTACCGTAAGGTCTGAGCGTGCTTCAACGACCACCGTAAGGCGTGACGGTGGAATGTTGTACGGTACAGAGCCCGGGGATCTTGGCTTAACTGCCTGAGTCGGGAGGATGGTATAAACCTCTATAATAAAAAAAATCCTCAATCTCAAGGTGTGCTGCACGCCGAGGAGACGCATGGCTGTTGAGGTAGAACAGTTGCTAGCGGGCAACCTCTGGGGAACCTTCCGCGCCCCTGGTTGTATTAGGTTCACTCAGGCAAGGTGGGCTCTGTCTGGGTGGACATTCCTTCCCCTAGCTGCTCGTGGGACCACCATGAAACAAAATACGAATAGTGCACAAGCACAAGTCTCTAAGAAAGGAAAGTTCAATGCTTTACAGTATGACCCCCAATCGTTCCCTTCCCTGTCAACACCAGGGGAGGAACGGCGGTCTAAATTACCTGATGAGATGTATTCTCCTCAATTTCTGGTTTGCAGCCGAACAGATAGGGACTCATTTCTGACCACAAAGCCTCAGTTTTTTGTGGAAAATTTAGACAAGTTTAGAGAAGTAGAGGACCTGTCTAAAATGAGGTCTGGAACAGTCCTCATACAGACAGCATCCCCAGCACAATCACGTGCATTGCTTGCTTGTGACAAGCTCGGTGATGTTGCAGTCTCCATTACGCCTCAATATGGTTCAAGGACTTATTTTTCATCATGACCTGTGTTGCAGTCTGACAGCGAGCTCCGTGCAAGTCTGGAACACTGTGGTGTCCACCTTGTATGACGTGTCTTCAGGGGACCTGAAGATAGTAGGGTTGCCATCGGTGCCTTCGTCTTGGCTTTCGAGGGAGACACCCTGCCCGAGAAGGTCAAGGTGGTGATATATCAATGTGATGTTAAGCCTTACGTCCTCCACCCATGTGCTGCTTTAAGTGCTAGAAGTTTGGGCATATGTCATAGAGATGTGATGCCAACCCTATCTGTCGGGATTGTGGACGTGCCTCCCATCCCAGCATCTCGTGTACGCCGCCCCCTGTTTGTGTCAACTGCGGACAGAAACATTCACCTTGCTCGTCAGACTGTGCGGTTTATCAAAAAGAATGGAAGATTATGGAGTATAAGACCTTGGACAAGCTCACTTACACAGAGGCCAAAACGCAAGTACGACCGACTTCACCCTGTGCGCATTTCATTGACATTTGCTGCAGCAGCTTCAATGTTGCCATCCCTGGCGACGAGCCCCCAAGCTCAGCCGCTTTTTGTGGGCCCTCCAGCCCAGCCGTCTATTCCTACCCCCCAGGTAGTTGGGGGACACCCTCTTCCGTTGCTCCGCTGTTATCAACATTGGGAATAACCACCCTTCCTACTTTGGGTACTTCAGTCCCCACCTCGGAGTCGGAGAAGTGCACGCCTCTTCCGGCTCCCCTCGCGCGGAAGGGATCACTTGGTGCCCACCCTTCCGCGGTTACTGCCCCTCCAAATGTCAGCCAGTGGCTGAAAAAGCCACCACCTGAGGCCTGTAGGGTGTCCAGGTCTTCTTCAGTCCATGAGCCTGGGTCGGAAAAGCCCACCGAGCCTGATAAACCGAAGGACAAATGGGACCATACCAAAAAGAAGAAAAAGCAAAAGGAGAAGGACATAGAGACAGAAAAGGAGTTCACCACTTGCACCTGAAGATGATGTGGAGCATCTAGTGTCTCCTCAGGAGCTAGATGTTGCTCGACCCGCAGCTCCTACGGATGTTGATCAGGCTACTTTGCAATCGGTGGCGGTGACCGCTTCTAAGGCATAACCTATCTCCCCCACATTCTTTCATGTCTTCACAGTCTGATACCTTTTTCCTTCAATGGAATTGCCATGGTTTTTTCCACCACCTTGCCAAGTTGAAACAGCTTTTGTGCCGTTTCCCTGCCACTTGTCTGGCCCTACAGGAAACGTGGTTTCCTGTTCGGCAGACCCCCTCCCTTCATGGCTATCAGGGTTACTATAAGAACCACGTAGAATACAGCAGGGTGTCTGGCGGAGTCTGTGTTTATGTTCTTGCCACTGTTCCAAGTGCCCCAGTGCCACTTCACACGGCTCTCGAGGCAGTGGCTGTTCGAATCCGGGCAGGAATGGAGCTTACCATCTGTTCCCTCAACCTTCCCCCAAATGAGGTTGTCCCTCTTGCCGACCTAGCTGCCTTGTTCGCCCAGCTCCCTCTGCCATTCCTCCTTTTGGGGGACTTTAATGCACACCACCCTTTATGGGGTGGGTCCTAGACCTCTGGCCAGGGTAGGAATGTTGAGACTCTTGGCACAGCAGGACATTTGCCTCCTTAACACTGGTGCTCCCACATATTTTAGCTTGACTCATGGCACATACACAGCCATTGACCTCTCTCTTAGTAGCCCTGGTCTTCTTCCATACTTCAGTTGGAGGGTCCACAACGACCTCTGTGGTAGCGACCACTATCCTGTCCTGGTTTCTCTTCTTCAATCCCAACCCCCTGACCAGCTGCCACGATGGTCTCTTCGTGGAGCTGATTGGGCAGCCTACATATCAGCTACTTCGACCATTGCTCCGCTACCTGGTGACATTGATTTGGAAGTGGACGAGGTCACTATGGCCATTGTTTCTGCTACTAAGGCAACTGTCCCCTGCTCTTCAAGTACTCTAAGGGGTCAATCAGTCCCTTGGTGGACATCAGAGATTGCATAAGCTATCCGGGACTGCCGGCGAGCCCTGCAACGACACCAGCGTGTTCTTTCCCTAGAGAATCTGGTTGCCTTTAAACGGCTGTGGGACCGGGCTCGGCAGTTAATCCAGCAGAACAAACAGGACTTCTGGGAACAATATGTTGCCACCATAGGTTCTCGCGCCTCGCCCTCTCAGGTGTGGTTGCGGGTTCGGCGCATTTTTGGCTTTCGCCCTTATGCATCTGTCCTTTGCCTTTCTCTTCAGGTTATACTTTGTACTGACCCAATCGCCATCACCGAACATCTGCCAGAGTACTTTGCTCATATTTCTGCAACAGCAGGCTACAGCGCAGAATTCCGCGCCATTAAAGAGCAGGCTGAGCGTATGCAGTTGTCGTTTCACAAGCACTGTTGGGGATGATACAAAGCCCCGTTTAGTGAATGGGAGTTCCAAAGTGCTCTTACAGCTTGCCCCGATACCTCTCCAGGTCCAGACCGAATCCACAAACAGTTTCTTCGCCATTTCTCGACACACTGTTAGGGTGAATTACTCACCCTATTTAACCGCATCTGGACAGAGGGCGTTTTCCCAACTCATTGGCAGGATAGCGTTACCATTCCAGTGCTGAAACCTGGTGCAGATCCGCTGGTGGTTAATAGCTATCGCCCTATCAGCCTTACCAACATTACGTGCAAACTCCTGAAACGGATGGTGAGTCGGTGGCTCATATGGATCCTCAAAGCTCAGGGCCTCCTAGCCCAGAGCAACAGGGGGGGCTTCCATCAGGACCGCTCAGCGATCGACAATTTAGTCTCACTAGAGTTGGCTATTCGTACAGCTTTTAATTGGCGAGAACATCTAGTTGCTGTTTTCTTTGATCTTCGCAAGGTGTACAGTACCACCTGGTGCCACCATATCCTTGCTACGCTGCACGAATGGGGCTTACAAAATCCACTTCAGATTTTTCTACAGAATTTTCTCTCCATCGCTCCTTTTGGGTTAGAGTTGGCAGGGCTCGGTTCTCAGTGTTCCCCTCTTTTTGGTGGCGATTAATGGACTTGTGGCTGAGGTGGGCTCATCTGTCTGTTTCTCTCTATATGTCAATGACTTTGGTCTTTATTACAGTTCCCCAAGCATCAGTGTTGCTGAACGGCGGCGGCAGGGAGCTATCTGTAAGGCACATGTTTGGGCATCTAACCATGGTTTTCAGTTCTCAGCCTCTAAGACCCGAGTGATGCATTTCTGTCGTCGTCGAACTGTCCACCTCCATCCAAAGCTCTACCTTGCCAATGAACTCCTTCGTATTGAGGAGATGCATTGCTTCCTTGGCATGCTGTTTGACAACTCACTTGGACACCTCATCTTCGCGAGCTTAAACAACAGTACTGGCAGCACCTCAACATCCTTATCTGCCTCAGCCACACCGTTTGGGGGGCTGCACGAACAACCTCCCTACAGCTCTATAAGGCCTTAGTCCAGTCCTGTCTCAACTACAGGAGTGTGGTGTACGACTCAGCAGCACCTTCAACATAGCAGATCCTCGACCCAATTCTCCATTGTGGCGTCAGACTGACGACAGGTGCCTTCCGCACTAGTCCGGTGACTAGCCTTCTTGCAGAAGCTGGAATCCCTCCCCTACTATTCCTCCAACAGCAGTTGCTTGCATCATAAATCGCCCACTGCCATGCCTCGCCCCACCACCCAAACCGCAGGCTCCTTTGACAATCTTCTGCACTCCCCTCTCCATGACGGTGGCCTAGGTCGGGTCTCCTGATCGCGGTCCACGTTCATTCCCTTCTCTTGTCACTCGAGTCCTTTCCCCTTCCTCCATTCTTCCGGCCCTCTTCTTCTACCCCTCCTTGGTTCCTCCCTCTCTTGCAGCTTTGCTTGGATTTGTCCTCCGTTCCACCTGCCAGTCTTCGTCAACAATTCTTGGATCTTCTTGCCTCGTTTTGCTGCGATGCAGATGTAGTCTACACCGATGGTTCTGTGGTTGATAGATGCACTGGGTTTTCTTACATCCACGGCCACTACGTTGTGTAGCATTCTCTGCCTTGTGGAAGCAGTGTTTTCACTGCGGATCTGGTTGCTCTTTATCGTGCACTCGCTCACTTTTCCTCCTGCCCTGGGGAGTAATTTGTCATATGCAGTGACTCCTTGAGTGGATTGCAAGCACTTGACCAGTGTTTTTTCTCGGGACCTTTTGGTGTGCGGTATTCAAGATGCTGCTTCTGCTCTCACCAAGTGTGGTCGTTCAGCGAAGTTTGTGTGGACCCCGCGCCTAATCGGCACTCCAGGAAACGAACGTCGATTGGTTGGCTAAGTAGGCCCCCAATTCGCCACCCCTGGAGCTTGGTGTCTTGGAAAGAGACCTCTGGTCATCGCAAGGTCCACGATGTCTGGAGCTCTCAATGGTCTGTCTTGAACATGCCAAATAAGCTCCACATGGTCAAGTCGTCCACGGCCGTATGGAACTCATCCTTGAGGAGCATGCATAGGGACTCAGTTTTTCTTTGCTGTCTCCGAATTGGACATACGCGGTTGAACCAAGCTATCTCCTTCGTCGTGAGAACCCGCCCAAGTGTCGCTGTGATGTGGGGCTGACAGTGGTCCATCTTCTGATGGACTGCCCCCCTTTTAGCCCCCTTGGCAGTCCTTTAATTTACCAGCTGCACTTACTTCAATTCTTGGTGACGATGCCTCTATAGCTGTCTCAGTTTTATCTGTGCAGCTGGGTTTTATCAGTCACTCTAGTGTGGGCACGCTCACATGGTTTCTCAGGCTACACCCACTCCAGCGACTTTTAGTTGTGACGTGGATACCGAAATAGTGTCTTTTAGGTTTACAAGTTGTTTTGGTACCTCATCAACACTTTCCAGATGGAGGTTCTTCGTTTGTCGTTGAGTGGTTGACCTTTTACCTGATCCATCAACCACTATAGTCTGTTTTACTCCAGTCAACTATTTGCTCTGCTCCTTTTAAGTGTCCTCTATTTTGTGTTACTGTGGCGTTCATTTTAGCCCTGTACCCTTTGGTGTTCCCTCCCTCTGGGTGCAGAGGCTGTGCTTTTAGTGTATAGGCCTTTTACAAGTATGTATGTTTGGAACTGGGGACTCACAACCTCGATGTTTAGCCCCCATTAAACCCCAAAACCAACCAATTAACCAACCTCTGCACACACCGCTTGGTAGCGATGCTTTGTATGCTACTGTCATGCATTGCGGCAGTTGATTGTGGGGAGAGGGGAGGCATATCGTGAGCTGTGCCTACTCAAACTGGCAGACACATGAAGCTGCCCGACATTATCCCATGTACAAATATTACAAAATTTACGCTGCAATGAACTAAAAGTTATTAACTTTCTTTCTTCGAAACTTGAATGCTATTTAATAATTTTAAAAAGTGCACATTTTATTTTCATCCCCACCTTGTTTTTGTGAAACAGGAATCCATTTTGTAGTAGACGATAAATATTTTGTAATTTTTAAATTTATTTTTGATAGTATAGCCAAAAATTAAACAAAGTAAATCTTTACATTCTTGCAAAAGAAGGCAAGATGAAAAATGTTTGTTGAACATCATTGTTATGTTAACATCATTCAATTAATAATTGATAAGAAAAGAAAGATTTTTGTAGTTCAGAATATTTTTTCATTAATATTTGACATATGGCAAAATAAAGGTGACAGCTATAAACCCAGATATTTGTAAATTACTAACTTAACAAAACTACTGCTATGCGAGCACATCCATGAGTGACCACTATTTAAAGCTGTGCATTAAATTGTAAATAGTTAATAGGGCGGGACTACAGGCAACAACTCATCATATAGTTGGTAGGAATTGGCATTGAGAAGTCTAGACACTTAAGACTGAAAATTTTACTAAATTTTCTGACAGTGTCCCTCTTAAGAGTGTGCACGCATGCAAAGAGAGAGAGAGAGAGAGAGAGAGAGAGAGAGAGAGAGAGAGAGAGAGAGAGAGAGGGAGAGGGAGAGGGGGGGGGGGAGAGGGAGGGAGAGAGAGATGCTTTGTTTTGTACATCCGTGTTGCACTGGCACTGCAGACCAGCCCCCTCCCTCGCCACTCAGACCAGCCCCTTCCCTCCCTACTCCGCGTGCCCCCTCGGTCCCCCCTATCCGCGTGCCCCCTCGGTCCCCCCTCCACCTGGCCCCTGCATGCCCCCCTCCGCCGTCCCCCCTCTTTATTAAATTTGCACTTTTACTGGTTAGTTGGTCATTCAGAATATGTACAAGTAAGCATGTTAATAAATTCTTCATTTGTATGGCTATATTGTCTGTAGTTGGTAAGAAGCCGAAAGCTGGTTCATAATGAGCTAATAGATACTATTGTGGAACATTAATACTTTGTATTAAATATGTCCACGTTCCTCCAAGAACCAATGAAATATTCCATAAATATTATCAAATGTATTTCATTTTTTATGCATTTCATTTTTTATTTATTGTATTTTTTATGTGTTGTATTTTATGTTTGTTTCTTTGCTCATATTGGAAAACAGTGTCTGCTTGCACTTTTTATAGGTATGCTTCCTGTTGGTACTATTGTTTTCTTCCTAATCTCAAAATGCTTTGCTAAACTATGCATTTCTTCATGTGAAACACAACACATTGTAGCACCACAAACAATAAAATTATTACGGTTGATATAACAAAACTACACTGGTGTCCAAAATTAAAGCAACTAAAAGATATTTTGCAAGGTTGTTTATTTTGCTACAAAGCAGTGTAAACCAGTGATAGTAAAAAGTAAGCAATGTAAAGAATACAGAAATCAAATGACTGCAACATGCATAACAGTAGACAAAAACTTTCTTCATTTTTTTCCAACTTAATGAATTTGCACACACATTCCTACAACTGATTGATGTTCTCAGTACAGGTTGTGTCCACCTGTGGCAGCAATACAGGCCTGATGATGGGGCATGCTGTGAATGATTTCATCATCATCATGTTGAGGCAGTTACACCCATTCTTCCTGCAGAGCTGCTCACAGTCTTAAAGAGTGGTTGGTGGGTGCTGACGTGATGCAATCTGTCTCCCTAGTGTATCCCAGACATGCACTATGAGGTTCAAATCGGGAGAGTGAGCAGGCCATGTCATGCATACAAAATTTTCAGTTTCCAAGAAAACATCAGCCACCCATGCTCTATGAGGTCAAGCATTTACAGATCACTATCCAAGTCAGTTTGGGTTTTTTGCACATAGCTGAACTTGGTCTACTGTGAATACTGAAAGCATTTTTGTTTTAGTTTCATCTTCAAAGTCATCTGCTCTCTCAAAGAAGCATGACTGGATTTGGGTGGTCACCTAGTAATAAAAGGCTGTTTTTAAGGTCTCTTACGTTGATTGGTTTGATAACTATATGTTCCCTCCTACAGATACTGCCTACAGGAAAATTAGAGACCTTTGGAGATAAGAGAACCACTTGTATCAACATCAGTTTGGATTCCGTCGAAATGTTGGAACACGTGAGGCAATACTGACCCTACGACTGATCTTAGAAGAAAGATTAAGAAAAGGCAAACCTACGTTTCTAGCATTTGTAGACTTAGAGAAAGCTTTTGACAATGTTGACTGGAATACTCTCTTTCAAATTCTGAAGGTGGCAGGGGTAAAATACAGGGAGCGAAAGGCTATTTACAATTTGTACAGAAACCTGATGGCAGTAATAGAGGCGAGGGACATGAAAGGGAAGCAGTGGTTGGGAAGGGAGTGAGACAGGGTTGTAGCCTCTCCCTGATGATGTTCAATCTGTATATTGAGCAAGCAGTGAAGGAAACAAAAAAAAATTTCGGAGTAGGTATTAAAATCCATGGAGAAGAAATAAAAATGTTGAGGTTCGCCGATGACATCGTAATTCTGTCAGAGACAGCAAAGGACTTGGAAGAGCAATTGAATGGAATAGAGAGGGTCTTGAAAGGAGGATATAAGATGAACATAAACAAAAGCAAAACGAGGATAATGGAATGTAGTCGAATTAACTCTGGTGATGTTGAGGGAATTAGATTAGGAAATGAGACACTTAAATTAGTAGTTTTGCTATTTGGGGAGCAAAATAACTGATGATGGTCAAAGTAGAGAGGATACAAAATGTAGACTGGCAATGGCAAGGAAAGCGTTTCTGAAGAAGAGAAATTTGTTAACATCTAGTATAGATTTAAGTGTCAGGAAGACATTTCTGAAAGTATTTGTATGGAGTGTAGCCAAGTATTATGGAAGTGAAACATGGACGATAAATAGTTTGGACAAGAAGAGAACAGAAGCTTTCAAAATGTGGTGCTACAGTAGAATGCTGAAGATTAGATGGGTAGATCACATAACTAATGAGGAGGTATTGAATAGGATTGGGGAGAAGAGAAGGTTGTGGCACAACTTGACCAGAAGAAGGGATTGGTTAGTAGGACATGTTCTGAGGCATCAAGGGATCACCAATTTAGTATTGGAGGGCAGCGTGGAGGGTAAAAATCGTAGAGGGAGACCAAGAGATGACTACACTACGCAAATTCAGAAGGATGTAGGTTGCAGTGGGTACTGGGAGATGAAGAGGCTTGCACAGGATAGAGTAGCATGGAGAGCTGCATCAAACCAGTCTCAAGACTGAAGACCACAACAACAATGTTCCCTCCTCTTGTTTTCCTAGTAATGATAGGATTTGATTTAGTTCATTACTTCCTTGTGGAAGCAGATCAAGCAACCACATTTATACAGTTGCATGCCTCCAGTTAGTACCACATGTAAAAAGCAGCTTGTGTCTGCATTTTTAGAGGTCCTGTTGTGGTATTCTCCTCTGATACCATTGTACAACTTTAAGCAATGAATGAAGTTGTCATACGCAACATACCCTGTCCACTCTAAAAATATTTTGTATGTTATGCAGTCATCACTTTTCACGTTACAAATTTTGTGTAATCTCATACTGGAGATATGCCCTGATTCTCTCTCACTCAAAGATTCAGTTTGACATGAGCTTCTTCCTATTTCCTCTAAGCTCTTATTGGGAGACATGATAATAAGATAAGATAATAATAATAAGATAATAATAAGATAATAATAAGATAATGATAATAAGAAGCTCATGTCGTGTGTGTGTGTGTGTGTGTGTGTGTGTTTGAGGTTTACACACACACACGACATGAGTTTCTTCCTATTTCCTCTAAGCTCCTAATGTCTCTCAATAAGAGCTTAGAGGAAATAGGAAGAAGCTCATGTCGTGTGTGTGTGTGTAAACCTCAAACACACACACACACACGACATGAGCTTCTTCCTATTTCCTCTAAGCTCTTATTGAGAGACATTAGGAGCAATAGAAGAAGCCTGCTTTAAGCTGTGACTGTGTTGGTACGTGAAGTAAGCACCTCTTGTTCAATTTGTAGTGCACTCTCCATGGAAAGTGGGTATCAATGGCAAAGTTCCATCTCCACCACATAGGGTTTAATTGCACTAAGATTTCTGCTTCGGGTAACACTACCAGACCCCACCAGTGAACTGTGACTTTTCATTGATGCAAGGAGCAGATTAGAAATTTCCTCACAAAGTGAATTACTGTGTACGAAATCATACTATTACCAATTTGCTAAGTACTGTATTCTTTTCTTTTGTGATGGTAAAGTAACCTTCACTTCATATTATCAAAAAATGCATAATATCTACATCTGCATCTATGCCTATACTCTGCAAACCACTGTGTGAAGCATGGCGCAGCCTGTGTCCAATTGTACCAGTTATTAGGGTTTCTTCCCATTCTATTTAGGTCTTACACTGATACTTCTGGGTTTCCTACATCACCCTGGATTGGATGGAGTCACCTAATTTGCACCCAATACACTGTCAGCTATCTTAGTAGCAGCCTCTGATGCTTAATAACACACCTGACCCCTTTTAGGGGGACCCCACAGTTTTCAACCCTGTGACACAAATTCAGGAAGTCGCAGCCAATCTTGTCACAGGATCTTCACTGTCTCTGGTTCAGTCATTCCATTTAACTCAGAACCAGAGGGCCATGATCAATTTTGGGGACAATGCTGCAGATTGTTAGCTTTGTTGAAAACTCCATGTGCAAGGCTGGTCATCTCAACCGTCTTTGCCATTTGGTGGAATGACCAAGTATGACCTTGGAGCCCAGAAAATGGGCCTCATTTGTTTCAATGAACCACAATCTGCAGTTGGTTACACCATGTTCCCTCAATAGCTGCTGGAATAGCCTCTTCAACATGTTGTCATGAGGACCCTAGGTACACCCACAGAGTGCACCTGATGTCCTTTCCTGCTGCTTGCTGTCATTTTCCTAAGGGGTACCATCATTTGCCATATGTTTTAACTGCCAATGATTAATAGACCCCTACACCTTTGCATTTCTTTCCTCTTGACACAAAGCGGAACAGGTTCCCTGAAACAGGTGAAGTGAATCCCAGTGGCTCAGTTTCACAGAAAGATGGCACCTCAGTCTCTTTGGTTAGGGGGACTGGTACAACGTCATGAGTTCTCTTTGGTCCCCCCACCCAGTACATGACGCCTTGAACCACCATTGACATGCCACTCGCACTCAAGCAGATGAGTAATGACAAATCCTGTTCTTTCTGCAGAGGAGACAGGATCCACAGGAGAGGATAGTACCTGAGATACCTTAAGTACCAGTATCACAAGTATGCAGCTCTTCTAACACACCAATTCACAGCAACTACCAGTCATTCGACAGTAGTCGGGTGTTTCCAGTTGCTTATGAATATCAACCAACTCATTCAGTATTCGAGAACAACATTGACAGTGGGGGGGGGGGGGGGGGGGATTTTGGCTGGTGCTTTGTATTACAAGGCAGTGAACAGATAACTTTAAATCAAGCTGACTGATTGTCTTTTAATCTGTTGTGTTAAAAAGTTGCTAATTCCCATTTTGACTTGGAGAAAATACACAAAACGAGATTTCTATTAAGAAAACACAAAAACCTTTGGTAAAAACTACTGGCTTCCTAAAACATTTTGAGATTAATTATAGGTGTTGGAAAACTCAAAAACAGAGTTAATTTACGATCCATGCCGGTAATATAAAGGGCTACTCTATAAGGGAAAACTAGATGCAGCACAGTATGTTAGTTATATAAATCTGCTACAGTAACTAAATCAAATACCGATTTACTACCAATTGCTCATAGATAATGCAAAGGACAACACACATTTATTTGCATTGATATACAGGATATTTCAAAAAGAATCATCAAACTGTAAAAAATCATTACTATTATGTTGTTTGTGATATGTGCATGAACAATGTAAACTCTAGACTTTCATATGGTTCCGCCTAGGTTGCAGCAGCAGTCACCCACTTCAGCTCTAGTAAAAATGGTGTCGGTACAATAGAAAGCATTTTGTGTTCTACGTTTTGCACAGTTCGGGTCAGTAATAACTGTTAAGCATAACTTTTCGTACTAGGTATGGTGTGAATCATCCTACAGCAGAGAGAGACGGTGGCATGAACAATTCTAAGAAACAGATTGTTTGTGTAAAGGCAAATCGCCGGGCAGTCCCCAGGTGTCTGTGCCAGACATTGAATGCATCCGCTGTTGTTTCAGGAAGCGCATATCTAGATATGCTTGGGAACTTTGATTTGAACAATTTCATTTACCAAGAATAGGACACTGCCACATTGGCATCTGAAGTGTGGGAACTTTTAAATCAAAGAATTACTGAACAATGGATTGATTGCACTGGACCAAATGATTCAGCCTTACATAACTGGTCTCAAAGGTCACCAGACCTAACTGTAAGTGATTATTTCTTGTGGGAGTTTATAAAAAAAATCTCTCTACATGCCTCTGTTACCAACAACAATGAATGACTGAGACATTGCATAACAGCAACTGTGGAAGCTGTAACTTGAGACACTGCAGTGTGGGAACAATTTGAATACCGCATTGACATACGTCTTGCATCTCAAGGGGGACCCTATTGAACACCCATGAAAAGGTATTAAAAAAAAAAAAAAAAAAAAAAAAAACTATTCGAGCTTCCTGTTAATCAAAAAACAATTCATTGTATATGTTTATTAGTTTCAGAAATAAAGACATGCCAAATCGAATGATTTTGTACAATGAAATTCAGAGGTGATGTATTCTTTGGTAGAACTGTGAACCACAAATGCCAATTTGCTCCAAAATAAATTATGTATCCAAAAATCTCATACTGGTAACTTATAGAAATATAGTTTTGTAATCATGTGAAAATTCTTAAAAAGAACATATTTCTCATGTAATTGTACAATGAAATTAAAGAATGATTGTTTTGAATGAGGATAGTCCTACTGTTCTCAAAAATTTTAAGAGCACAATTAATTTTAAGCCTGTAATTGACAGTAACAGTAATAGCTTATTACGACATTCGCAGATGTTCAAAATTTCATGATATATTACAATACACACGCTTTATACAATATATCATTAACGCACGTAAGTTGTTTTCTAACCGTAAATTATCAATAATTTTGCTTGGTAAATATTACTTATGAAAGGCCAGTTTTTAAGATTTGGACTTTTATCGTGGAAAATGATTTTCAGTGACAGCCCTAAACTCAACTCCAGCTGGAGAATCTGTTTTTGGCCGAGTGAACGTTCTTCAGCCACAAGCAAGCCGACAGTTTCTTTATTGCCTTGCTCCACAGCCGTCACTGACTTCTGATTTGAGACTACTTGCTGGTGCTACAAATATAGGAAAACTTGATATAGTGTGGAGATCTAACCTTGGGGAACGGGGAAGGTTACAGACAAGTCAGTTGCAGAGGATGGTAAGAGTTTCTATAGTCTAACACATTTATCTTTGATTATTGATATTTGTGCCTTTTTTTAATTTTCTGTCATTAAGAAACATTGTTACTTCCTTCACTACAATGATATTGGAAATTCTTTCTTGGAATATGGTAATAAAAGGAATAAACTTAACCACTCATCTTATAGTTGAGATATTAACTTTCTGTTTGTTTATTTATTTGTGTTTATGTGGTCTCTATACAACAACCACTTTTTGGACATTATCATGACCTTAGTTTACATATATGGTGAGATACAAGGTTCTACTAATTGTAATTAGCTGTGAATTATAAATTCATACATTGATATAAAAAGAGAGGATCAGTAATTATCAGGTTTCTCTTACAAAAACAAGCTAATGCATATAAACACTAATAGATTTACAAGGGAACATTAAAATTTAGAATCTTGTGTTGAATACAATTATTTCTCTATTAACAAGTGATTTAGCTAATTCCTTAAGTATTTACATCAGTTGTATTGGAATCAAATTGTAGTCTATTGTAAATAAAAATTGTCCCTATTATCTGTGGACAGTGGTCTGCAGCCTTTTTATTACTTGTAATATTGTGAAAGTTTTCCCTTTTCTGTGTGTTGTAGTTGTGTACATTACTGCTTATTATGTTATGTTCTGGATTTAGTTTCACAAACATGTTTAGGTGCAGAATGTACACAGTATAGTTGGAAAGTATTTTACACACACACACACACACACACACACACACACACACACACACACACACACACACCTCTATATTCTCTTTGCCACCTACATTGTCTAGGTGTTCCAACTTGACTAGTGCTTTTCCACCCTGTATCACCATCTGATGCTCGTAAAACTTTTTCCTAAAGCCCCATAGTCTCTAATTATCTGATTGAGCTGTGCTCTTTCTCAGAAGAACCTGATGGCTTGATACCATGTTAAACATTCCTGAACTCTGTACCTACAACTCACTATGACTACTGCCTAACAACAGTACTTCAGTCTTCCTAATCTCCATCATTGTTCATAAGTTCTTAATCACTTTATGCATCTGCTCAAAATTTCGTACTGATACAATACCGTGAAGTTCTGAGTGAATAATGGAAGGAGAGACCCGCTTATTTTATAGACAAGGTATTGAGTGACTTGAATAGTGCACAAACCAGACTGAAATAGTTGCTAAGTTTTTGTGCAATCTCATTGCTTGGTGATAACAGTCTAACAGAAACACACACATGCATATACATCACTACTATGTTGTAGTCTGACTGGTGTGAGCAGTTCTTAGGTGAAGTGGATGAGAGGTACATAAAGGAAGTGAGGGGTAAAGGGAAAAAAGGTATTAGGTGGAAGAGAGAGTCAACAAGGAAAAAGGTTAGGAATATGGCACTGAGCTTGGTTCAAATGGCTCTGAGCACTATGGGACTTAACTGCTAAGGTCATCAGTCAAATATGGCACTGGCAAACCCACCATCATGCAGGGGAAATTTGAATGTAGCTCACAGTGAGTTAAGCAGATAAGTTGGGGAGGGGATGAGGGATAGGGAGGGAGAGTGTTGTGTGGGTCACATATATCTCTTCTTCTCCCACCACTTCACACTAACTAGCTGCAAAGAAGCACACCTTTCATCCCTTTATTATCCAATATCATCCCAAATGAAACATTTAACCAGATCCTATGTGAGGGTTTCAGTTACCATTAACTGTGCCTTGAAATGAAGAAAAGTCTCCCTAAAATCCTTCCCACCTGACTGAAATACCAATCCAATCTACAAAATATCATGATCTATCTTTGTATTACACTTGTCTCCAACCTCTTGCCACCTGGGTCACATGCAGTGGAAAATCCACATACAAGATGTGTCTTATTTATCTTCCCACTATCATCTATTCCAGTCCTGTCACAGGCTGTCCTCATCAGAGGCTGTGGAACATGTTATAGCCATCAATCCATCAATGTTGTACACCAACTGAACCCATCCAATTGAGTGCCACTGCCGAATTGTGACCATGAAAAAATTATCCACCCAAAGTATGCCACTGGCAACATATTCTACTTCAGTTTGCCTCATCTTCTGCAGTTTGCCTCATCTTCTGTCTTCCCCCCTTAGCCCCCCCTCCCCCACCTCTCCCCCCTACAACCCATCTCAATCACCGAGCCCTCCACATCATTGTGTAATATACACTTCTTCCCCTGTCTGTGCCAGGGTGGGTTCATTGGCACTTCATTCGTTTCTTTGTTCCTGTACTACCTCTCTTGCAAACCTCATCCTCCCTTACCTCCAGTCCTTTCTTTTCATCCTCTCTTCGTTCTGCTCTCACATGCTCTTCTCATCCGAGTTGAGCTGCTGTGCTAGGTTAATGCACAATTCTGTTTGGAAATGCTTTCAGCTCAACTGCTACTGCTGGTTGACTTTTTGTTTTAATCTCATAAATCTTTTTATATTTTTTCATTATTTGAACAGTAAACTGCAAATACGTATTCTTTCTGCCTGCCTTATCAGTAGTTATCATCCCCCAATTCTCTAAATTGTATTCTTGTGCAGTTCTTTCTCAGTTCCTTCCACTTATATCCAAGGCCTCAAATCTTCCCTTTCCTGTTCCCTGTTAGCTTTCTTCAAATACCTGACCTGCAGTACATTGACAGAGCCTCATTGGTTTTTCCATTGCATTCAGCCCTATCTAGCCCCCACCCCTAGTCCCACCACAGTTGAACAATTTACCACAGATATACAAAACAATCACTTTTTAATCCCCTGCAAAAATTCTAACATTTAACAATGGAAAATCCAGGATGGAATGTAAAAATATTATGAAAAGGATAGCTGCTGCTGATATAGTGGAGATGCTTTTGAGTTGCAGATAAGCACAACAAAAAGACTGTCACAAAGTAAGCTTTCAGCCAACAAGACATTTGTTGAAAACACACACACACACACACACACACACACACACACACACACACACACACACACACACACAGTCTCTGACAAAAGCCTTGTTGGCTCACAGATCTCCACTATACGGTGAGTAGCAACTGTCCTTCTCACAGTACTCTCATATTTAACATCAATGCTCAAAGCAAGTGTGGGGGGTTATGCTTGCTGTGTCTCTGGTATTTTGTATAAAGCCATATTTACTCCCCAGGTCATTCTAAATGACAAGCACCTCAGGAAGCGTAGCTTTCATTTGCTGGATATCAGTTAGCGGACTTGGGTTGCCTGAGCTGGGGACTGGTAAGCACCACCATTTCCATGTAACCATAAGCTCCAGGCATGCTATGGTAACTGCGGCACAGTGGTGAAGCATTCTGTGTGACAAAGAATCGGAATCTTGGTTTAACTGCCCGGATTGCTAGAATGGTATAGACTTCTATTAAAACCCTTGGGATTGAGATGGACCCATCAACCTTATCAACTCACAGTGCAGTGGATGCATCACTGATGCGTATCAGCATCCCGCCTAATAAGAGGGCTCATTTCACCAGACTTGACACGCGGATTATTCAAAATATTTCCATATATTGTAACATAACACATGTTACTAGACAGAATGTGTTTGTAATAGTTAAAAAGAAAGAGGGCAGTTTTGAGGAAGTTTCACTTTTCTACACTCAAAAGGTTTTAGAAGGCAATGTTGACTCTTTAAAATCTATAAAGCAATTGAATACTGTTAGTTGAAACCTTTAGTTCCCAACAAGCAACAAGCCTCCATGCAGCTATAAGGTTGCAATCAAAAAGTTTCCATTCGAAGGCCATACAGTCCAGAATTGGTGTGTCAATCAGGAAAAATCACCGTGAACACCAAGGCAACCATCCCACCAATGCAGCACATTGAAGATACCCTTTTGGTAAAACACTGTGTCCTGCTGCATGAAGAACCCTGCAACTGCCTGCTGCACATCTTTGACAGGGGTCATTGACACTGCGAGACCGTTTTCAAGGGACTTAATATTGGTAATTGCGTTAGGAGAGATCAGGACCTTAGGGCAGGTGCTCGATAGTCTTCCACTTGAGTTGGCATAACTTTTATGTTACAACATTTGTGATATTGGGTGTCTTGTGTAAAACTGCAGCCAGCACGGAACTTGGCACACCATTCCACAAAAGTGGTTTTTGACAGTCTGCCCCAAACGTAATTTTTATTTTCCAATTGCTGTCTGCCGGGGTTTGTCCTTTGGCGCCAAGAAAAGAGTAATAGTACATTTTGTAAACAGTGTCACCATAGTTCACATTCTCACATTTGCACTAATATGCCCACACAGTAGTTCCGCTATGTTACACATATGCTGCAACAATGTCTTCAAATGAAAACTTTGTGATCTTCCCATATAAACGCCTCAGGGAACATGCCATCGAAAGAGTTATATAATGCCTTGAACTACAGTAAAAAGTTGTCTTGTAGGGATGTTACAGGTATTCTCAAAGAGGAAGTAAAAGGAGAGTAGGCGCAAGAATGTGTCATGTGTCATTAATGTGTGAAGTATAATAAAATTGGTCACAACACTCAGAGAGCATATCAAGGCAGTTTTTATTTTCTTAAATGTGAGGCATGATATTCCCAACCTAGTGTGCTGTTTTAAATGCCACTGCTTTTAGTCATCACTTTATCATGGAAGGGAGAAGCCACTTGTGGCAAATGTGGTAAAGCCGCCCACAATGGTGTCATTTGTTAATTTCCTTTGAAATGCATTAACTAATCTAGTTATTACTCTGTCTGGAGTAGAGACTGTAGTAGATACCTTGAGGAAAGAAAGATAGAGGAGCTAGAAACAATTAAGAATATCCTGTATGGTGAGGCCAATAAGATCTATAAAACAATGCAACCCCTCACTGACACCACTTCATTTCCTTCAGCTCTTAAAAAGCCTATTCAGAAAACCAATGCCTCTACACAGACAGAAATTGCTAGTTTCAGCATTACTACCTGTATTTATTAGTGTAGGTGCTGTTATTACAAAGCCCAAGGCATCGCCCAGAGGACATCAGAAAATGTCAAAATTGCTGACATTGTAGAGCTTCTGGCACCTCAGTAGGCAGACTACACTAAACACACCAGCACTGCCACTACTGCTTCCACAAACATTCATTTGAAGTCTCCTCTGGCAAACAAAGCAAATAGGAAGTATCAACCGCAGTAGAAGACAGGCCATAAACCATTGGACCATGTAAATCTCATTTTATCTGACAATTCTAATGATTTGCCTTCAATATGAAATTTGTGTTGGGCAACCTTCTAGTCCCTGGTCTCAGCCTCCATTCATTGCAGGGTCCCTACACCAACAGAGAGACAGGGTGAAAGGAAAACCTCACTGATATCTGGGATCCCAGACTCAAACAGAATGTCTGTAGCTTCAGGATGCATGTGGAGAAACTGAAACTCCTAGTGCAGGACCATCTGCTGCACTTGCATTTATTTCAGTTGAAGTTCGTGTGGGTCAGAGGATCAGTATATGCCCACTTATTTACCACCACAAGAAGCGTTAGATTCTGAGGTTCTCACAGATCTTATAGACCAACTTCCTCAACCATTTCTTGTACTGAAAGACTTATTATGAGCCCCAACCTCTACTTCCCTCAGGGGTTGAATCTTAGAAACCATCATCATGTGTCTGGAACTGTACCTCCTTAGCACAGGCAATCCCATTCATTTCAACGTGCTACTGGATTATCCTTAACCGAAGACCTCTCTTTCTACTCCCCAGCCATCACAAATTACGTTCAGTGAGAAGTTGCTGATAACCTACATTCCAGTGACCACTCCCTGTGCTGGACCCACCTGCCAGAAAGAGCAATCCTTGAAAGGAAGCCACCCAGGTGGATGATCAGCAGAGTTAACTGGATGCTGTTCTGCCACCTGGCTGTGTTTGAACTAAGAGAGAATGTCGAAAAATGGGTATACTGAGCTAAAAGTGTGATCCACCATGCTTCTGACTATCTATCCTGTAACTTGACGTAGGTAGCTCAGCTATCCTGGTCAGATGTGCAGCTCTGCATTGGTTTAAGTGCTCCCCAGCAGCAGAAAACCTCACAGCCTTCGAGTAGTGAGAGCCGAAGCTCTGGAGAGCAAGAAAAGGTCATGGCACATTTTCCTGAATCCTACCATAGTTTCACTTGTTCTGTAAAAGTATGGGAATACATCAGGAGGATTTCTGGTAAAAGAAATCTGTTACTTGTAGCAGAGATGCTGAAGTAGTTGTGCCTCCAAACAACACCCAACACCCAGAGATATCGTCCAGACAATGGCAGAGCATTTTATACTGACTACTGCTACTGGCAGCCAGGATCCAGAGTTTCCCCAATACCATTTGACAACAGAAAAGGTTGAGTTGGGCTTCAGATCCATCAATTCTGAGTCATACAATTGCTCTTTCTCCATGTGGCAGCTGACTGCAGCACTGTTTGAGGCTTGTGGGTACTGCACACAGTCACAACCATCTTATACAGCATGTTGCGAAACTTTCAAATAGAATCACAGGAAATACACTTAGAATTTTTTTTTTTTTTTTTTTTTTTTTAATTTGATATGGTGGACAGAACAATTCTCCAGTTCAAGGAGGTAGGCAGTTTTGGTACCCTTCCTCAAATCAGGAAAGGACCAAACATGTCCCAGTAGTTACTAGAGTGTTGCTTTAATAAGCTATGAAGGAAAACCCTTAATATGAATGGTCAACCATCATCTGGCCTTGTTATTAGAAACCTAGCAACACCTTAGCCATTCTCAGTGTGTTCAGGAGATGTTGATCCTGCAAAAGGCAGGTATCCAGGAAGCTTTCCTATGTAAGCTTGCATTATATAGGAATATTTTGTTTTAAGTTTGTCTGCTGTACAATGCTACTTGGGGCACAGTATTCTAGGACAGCTCCACCAGTGACGCTTTCGTGGTCGTATCCCCACGTTCATTCAGTCCTCTTTATCAAAACTCTTTTTAGATACCTAGTTGGTGATGTACCGTCATATAATTTTAAGACACAGAATCGTGTTCCCCAGGGAAGAGTTTAAAGTGTTACCTTCTTTGCTGTAGTCATATGCAGTATAATGTCTATGGTAAGACATCTTTTGCAGTGGTCCTTATTAGTGGATGATTTTACGCTTTTCTGTTCCTCCTCCAGCACTGCAGCAACAAGTCACCAAATACAACTTACAGTGAAAAGTTGGACGAGATGATTGCCTAGACTGATTCGAAATTTTCTGCAGATAAGTGTGTCCATTCTCAACAAATTTCTAAATTACCTAGCTTGCATATGACGGGCACCAGTCTGCATTTTAAGAACTCGGTAAGGTTTCTGGACCTCATTTTTTATTCCAGACTGTTTTTGCTACCACACGTAAAGGACCTGAAGACAAGGGCCCGGAAAGCACTCAGTATCATAAGGAACCTTAGGCCACAGGGGCTTTTGTGTGATCATTGCTAGACTGTGTGTGCACAGTGTGTGTGTCCATGGGGCCTTCTTACCTAAAAATCATTGATGCTATCCACCATGAGAGGATCAGGCTGGCCACAGGTGCATGCAGGACCAGCCCCATACCCATTCTCTGTGCTGAGGCTGTGGAACTGCCTCTCACTGTGCAGAGGCAACTCCTCATGGTGCGTTAGCATAGAACATCCTCCCTCACTGTTCCCAATTTGTCAGTATACGATACTGTTGCTCATCCAGCTGTGGAATGTCTTTTATCGAAGCATACAGAAGCAACAAGGCTGTTTGGGATGAACATACAGCATTTTCTGGAGTTGCATTGTGTAGGGAAAGTACAAACCCAAATCCAGGGTTCAGGTCATCTGTTACCATGCTAGCTGCAAAGGCCAAGAGTAATCATATTTTTTGACATTTTAAATGATCACCCCAACTATGTAAGCTGTATTCACAGATGGATCTAAAAGAAAAGACACCATTAGTTGCTCTGTTGTTTTCCCCGATCATGTCCTCAAGATCAGATTGCCTCAAGAATTCACTGTGTTCAATACAGAATTATATGTGATCTTGAGGTCACTGGACCAAATGAGATTTGTTGCAACTGCTGAATTCCTCATCTGTCTTGGCACTCTGAGTGCCCATAACTATTTACAATACTTGTACCTGTCAGATAAAGTAGCTCAGAATATCAAAAACGTCCTCCTCACCTAGAAAGGCCTGAGGAAGGAGATATCTTCTTGCTGGGTACCAGTGCAGGTTGGTATTAAGGGAAACAAAATGGTGGATGTAGCTGCCAAGGAGGCATGTCACGATAATCAAATAGTTCAGTATGTGATCCCTCCCCATGCTCTCATCTCAATGTTGAGATACAAAATCATATGTAGATGGGAAATAGAGTGGCTGGAATTGACAAAAAATAAGCTGAGTGTAGTAAAGTAAATAATTCAGTCATGACATATCTCCTTCCAGCCACACAGTGGGCATGAGGTCTTTCAGTCGCCTTCACATAGGACAGAGCCCTATGACACATGATTTCTTTGTTCCGGCAGGAGGACCTTCCAATGTGTGCATGCTTGTGGCACATGGCTCACATTGCACCACATTATATCGACTAATATATATCAATGAAAATAATCAGTTTTTTTAAATATAATGTAATTGGACAGATAAAAAAATCTGCTTACCAAGCAGCAGCAGCAGGAGAAAACAAACATAAAGTTATTTAAATTTGCAAGCTTTTGGAGGCAGTGGCTCCTTCTTGCATAAAGGTTGAAGGGGAAGGAAGAGGGTTGAAGGAAAAGGACTAGTGATGTTTACGAATTGGAGAGAGTTCAGGAAAGTCATCCAGAACCTCAGGTCAGGGGAGACTTACCAGATGGGATGAGAAGGAAAGAAGACTGTTGGAGACTGCACCAGACGAGATTAAAAAACCTGAGAACTTAAAAGTTGAAATACGGTATGTGCGAGACGGAAATTACTGCCGAAACATAGTTCACGAGTTAATAAGAATGGAAAGCTGTAAGTGTAACTGGAAAAACATACACGGGGTGCAGCCGAAAGAACCCCCTTTTAAGGAAGTTGATAAAAACTAAACCAAATAAGGTAGGACATTTTTATTTCTACAAACACATGAAAACACAATATTAATTTGTTTCAAACAATATGTCACTCATTTGGCTGCCTCCATTGTTGATCTATTGGTTGAGCTGTTGCGTGAAATTGTTAATTACTCTACAGGTAATTTAGAGCATGATTCAACTTCTTTAGTTATCATTTCCTTGAGGGCCTCTATAGTTTGAAGGTAATGCTGGTACACCTTGGACCTGGGATAGACCTACAAAAAAAAGTCACAGTGTGTGAAGTGTGGTGAACGTAATGGTCCCCCAATATCACCACGCAAAGAAATGGCATGTCCAGGAAACATTTCCCTCTCCAATGCAAGTGATTGACATACTATGTATGCTATAGCACCATCTTGTTGGAACCACACATTCTCAAGGTCAAGATCATTAAACAGTTCACCTAGTTTCTGCCGTAGGAAGTCACAGAGCAGGGCACAGTACTGACTGCTGTTTACAGTAACAATCTCACAATTTTCTTCGAAGAAATACAGACCAATAACACCAGAATTAAAAACAGCACACCACACTGTTACTTTGGGAGTATGGAGTGGTCATTGATGGAGTTCCTGGGGGTGGTTTTCAGACCAGTACCTGCAAGTTTGCTTGATTAATGCACCTGACAAATGGAAATGTGCCTTGTATGAAAAAAATCACATCTTCTCGGTGAACATTCCCAAAACATATTTTGACACAGTGCTGTACTGACTTCGTAATCACTTCCACACAGTTCTTGAGTCAACACAATCATGTAGGGGTGCATTTTCTAATATTGATACAAGATTCTTCTCACACCTCTATCAGTTGATAGTGAGGGTAATGCATGCTTTCTTGCAGAATGTCAAGGAGATTGTTGAACTGAATATATCACTGCAGCAACGTTTTCCAGGCCTGTAGCCGCCATCAACCTAAGGATTTATATTTGAATGCAGAACCAGTCTCTTGAAAATTCAGAATCCATGAATAAATGGTTTCCTTATCAGGAACAGGACCCCGTCACCAGAGCGTGAAGTGAATGTGGAAGACACGTTGAGTAGTTAATGGCGATCCACCATTTTGAATAAACTGCTCAATGTCAAAAACACCTGACCATGACATGGCGTACACTGAAAATGGCACAAATGCACCTATTAAAGAGCACCCCTACCTCTCTACTCTATGGTTGCATGATGCATGATGCCTTTCAAATCAGGGCGTTCTTTCTGTCTCACCCTGTACTATCAAAGGGGCGGCCACCTGTCAAATGACACACTTTGTATACGAGCTGTTACGTACACACTGCTCAGCCTTTTACATTGGCATGGTTACCTCCAAGGTATCAGTTAGGATGAATGGGCATAGAGGTTGTATATTGGCAACACACAGTATCCTGTTGTAGTGTGTGCTCTACAACACGGCAGTCGTGACCTCGTTTCTTGTTTCACCATATGTGCCATCTGGATTCTTTCACCAGACTCTAGTTTCTCAGAATTCTGTAAGAGGGAACTGGTATTACAACATGTCCTTCATTCTCACTGCCCATCGCACCTTAATTCTTGTTAATTTGTTTAGTCTCAGCATTTCTTCACAGTAACTATTACTTTCTTTACTCCCTTTTAGTTTCCTGTATCTTTCATTTTCTGACCTGACTCCCCCACCCCCAATCACCTTTATCACATATAATCTCTTAGTTTACTGTTCTTATTAACTCATGTATGATGTTTTGGTAGTAATCTCTTTCTTGATTACTAACCTACCTTCCACCTTTAAGCTCTCATGTTTTCAAATCTTGTACTGTGTAGACACCAACAATCAATCTTTCCTTCCCACCCTGTCCAGTTAGTCTCCCTTGGCACAGGGTTCTGGGTGATTTTCCAAACTGTACCCATTTCCTAAACCTTCCCAGCCATTTTCCTTCGCCCCTCTCCCTTCCCCTTCAACTCTTCTAACAGGAGAGTGAGCCACTGTCTCTGAAAGCTCGCAAATTTAAATACCGTTAAATGTGTGTTCTCCTTCTGTTGCTTGGTGAGTAGATTTTTTTTTTGCCTATGTGTTATAATTGCTTGGTTTAGAAAATCTGAGCAATTTTATGCCATGTTAAAGGATGTTGGATAGTTAATTGTGTGGTGATTAGGTGTGAGGTTGGGAGTGTATGGGTGTGATTATTTAAGACTGACTTTTACTTTTTGTGTGAAATTGTAGATATTTTCACCACATTTGTTCTTATTAATTTTCATAAAAGTGCTGCCCCCTTCCTCTCCCCCCCCCCTACACACACACACACACACACACACACACACACACACACACACACACACACATATTCAAAAACATAATTCGCATGTAACATTACTGTCATAATTTGTTTAGCTTGTCCTTGCTGCCCTGCTGTGGCCCTCACATTTCATGTCCTATAAAACATCAAATACTCTTCCAAACAAAATACTGGCTCCCACACCCATAAAAGCTTGTGTCAGTTCCTAAAAAATATCAAACACTCTTCCATGCAAAATACTGTCATCAGCATATCTTTTATTGTATGTGTTTTGTTTTACTCATTTAAAACAACAGCAGTTGCATTTGTGTCATACTTCTGCTTACACCTAGAAGTGCTGTGCACCTGCACATTTTCCACCTATTTCTGCATTTAGCACATGTTGACTTGCAGAATTTCACATTTCATGACATAAAACACTACAAAAATATTGTGCCAGTGGTGTTTGTTTTTTATCCTGGCTAAACATATGTGAAAACCTGATTTGTTCAGAAGTCTCACTCTTCTCAAAAGGCATCATCTCCAGGTCTAAACCTAACTTTATCCATATTTGAATAGTCAAGAACCTCCTGTCCTTCACTCTTCTTCTAATCAGAAACATTGCTTTGCCATCCACACTGAACACCTCAACCAATCCAAAGCATATGTTGAAACATCTCTTATTCAGTTCCATTCTCACTCCAACCATAATTCTTCCACCCAGCCATCCTTTATTGTCTTCCAAAAATTCCTTACTTCCAACGTGGCTTTTCCTTTCCTCTCCAAACACCATTCTAGTAAGTCCAGCATCATAAATATGGAGTGGTCTTCATATTATTATTATTATTATTATTATTATTATTATTATTATTATTAATGTCGTTGTCATTCTCATTGAGAAGTTCCCCACAGTGACTGCATGGGTAATATGTTTCCACCAGCTTTCTGACTCCTCCACTTACAAGCCATATCACTGTTATCTCTTCCAAAATATCCACCATAAAACTAAGTCATCCCAACAATCTGTTACCTCAGATTGTGGACTTCTGTACAAACATTGTGTACCTGCTTAAAGAGCTCCACTAAACCCAATACCACACACAAAGAGCCACATAATCCAATTATCGAGTCTCTGTTCCTGCATCTACAGCATTAATCACTTCCTCCTCCACATTCCCACAGTTCCTGCAGTATCACCACCAAATTGCTTGCTTATCAGTGCATGAGGTGCAATTTTCTTTTTCGCAAATAGTCTCACAAAATATTCGAAACTTCTGTATTTTCTTAAGCAATTTTTCTGAAGTCTTATACAATTTTCACATTGTTGACACCACGATATTGTGACTGCTAAGAACGCTTCTTCCAGAAATTTGTTTTATCCAGTGGATCATAGCACCACAAGTGGAAAATGTGTAACTGTGGAGTTTTTCTTTCATCATTAGAGACTGCCAGATTCACTACAGCCAGATGCACTAGAAGTCATGTCAGATAAGTAAGGAGCATGAGAAACTACTTCAAAGTTGTATTTATATGGAAACTCCTATGTTGCATTTGCCTTATGTGCTGTGCATTGGCTTGGTGAAAAAGTACATGTGCAGCCTTTTCTAGCTGTTTCTGTCACTATGCTGGAAGGAGCTTGTTCTTAAAAACATCTTACTCGTTTGCACCTGTCACCACTGTGCCCTTTTCAACACAGAGAGCAAATATTACATTATTGCTATTCAAGACTGGCCCTTGGCTGCAATTTTTTGGTGAAAGTGAGTCCATGTGCTTAGACTGAACTGACTGGTGCTTTGTTCAGGATTGAAAAATTGTGTCCACTTCGCATACATTGTCACAGTTGTTGAAAAGAAAATCCCATCCACGCCACCATCTTGTGTCATCATTGCTCAGCAATTTACCATGCACGTAACCTTTAAGTCATCTGTCAGCATTTTTGCCACCCACCTGGAGAACACTTTCCATATTTTCAAGTATCGTGCAGGATTGTGTTTATATATCCCGCAGAAATTCCAACTTCGTAGGCAATACATTCCACAAACAATCAGCTCTCCGCCAAAACAGCTTTCTCCACTCATTTGACCAAGTTGTTAGTGTGGCTGTTTTGAAGCTAAGAGTTTTTTGGTTTGTTATCACACAACATTCAGCCTTTTTCGAACTGCCACATCCGTGAACACACTTTCTTCACATTCATGGCAGCACCACCACATATCTCACTGAGATGCTAATGAATTTCAGTTGAAGCCACATCACACAAGTTGAGAAAGTGAGTGATGCTGTTCTCATAATGAAAATGTCACCATTTTGTGTGTCAAAATCTCTCCTCACTCTCCATACAGCTGCTGGAGTTCTGTGTGCCGTACAGTACTGCTATCCACATCAAACATGCACAAACTGTGTCCACATGTCTTAAGACAAGCTATGTGTTTCTATCTGCTCATAGTCCTCAGGGGGGAAAGAAATTTGAGACCTGAACTTAAAGCGCATCTTGTAAATGTTGTGTCCCAATACATAATCCCTACATAATCCCCCATGCCCACCACCTTGTTGCCATGGAACACTACCTTATAGAATGCTACCTTTCCTAGAATCTTCCTGACTGTGTGTGGTTGGCCAACCTCATTCTGAGCCATAATTACATCTCATTTAAGTGCAAAACCTACAAACAAATCTGTTCAACTGCCACTCTTAAGTCAGTGTGCTACCTTCCTGGGTGTTTATCTTCACCTATGTGATGGTACAGTACATAATTTTATCAATGTCAAACACACCAATCACCAACAGTATCTCTATTTGACAGCTGTCCTCAGTTCACATTAAAAATATCTTTCTCTACATTTAAATAATTCATGGGTGTCATGTTAAATGTGAGAATTCACTAGAAAATGGTGATATGACACTGCATCAGGATATCATGGCAGCAAGTTGTAAACATCCAGCGGTTTGCCCAGAATTTCATGGAAGTTTTAAATTTTACATCTAGCAAATATATGATGAAGAATTGATGCAGTCTATCCAAAGGTCCAATACGTGGAAGAAGAGTGAAATTACTGAGCACTGATGGCTTTATTAAGTTGCAGAGACAAGGGCAATATTCTAAAATTTGTTAAAATTGTGCTTCTTATTAATAATGCTGCTGCAAATTACATGAATAGCAGAGTGAGCATAGCACTCATACGACAGAGAATTTTTATATTCTGTCTTTGTCAACATGTGAGTATATTATCTGCATTTAGAAGTGGCAGCAAGACTGTCTTCATTGTCTTAGGACTGCGTGATTGGTGTGACAAAGATCAGAGTGAACTGGCTGGAAAGATTGACCAACTATTGATATAGTCTTGCCGTGTGTTGGCAAGAGCCACAAAACTGAAGAGTGGCATTCCACCTTTGGAGGGGACAGCCCTCCTTAACTGAAGAGTGGACATGGGTACAGTGGTACTCAAAGTGGATGAACATAATGGTACTGTGCTCACTGTGGGAGGACTATTATCAATAAGATAAATATTTTGGTATGTGATCAACATATCGCAAGATTGAAAAGTGATGAGAAAAACAGAACAACTTCTGTCTGGCAGTTCTCTACAAAAGAACGTCATTAAGACATTTGAGACCAACAGTGGTACTCAAAGTGGATGAACATAATGGTACTGTGCTCACTGTGGGAGGACTATTATCAATAAGATAAATATTTTGGTATGTGATCAACATATCGCAAGATTGAAAAGTGATGAGAAAAACAGAACAACTTCTGTCTGGCAGTTCTCTACAAAAGAACGTCATTAAGACATTTGAGACCAAATAGTTTAGTTCCATCTAGACTAGGCCAAGATCCACAAAGATGATGCAGCTCTACATCCTATTGTGACCAGTTCTGAAGTCTTCAATCAGTCCCATTGTAGGCTAGTGTCCACATCATGTTTGAAATTATACTTATTTTGTCAGCAGATGTAAGTCACTTTAGCTGGAAAGTTTCACTTCTTACAAATGTGCCTCTGGTGGGCTCACTACATTTCATCTTCAATAGCTTTGGAGCTAATTACAGTGTCGTTAGAGCAAAGTCTCCCTGGCGTACATTTTATTTAAAAGAGAGCTTTTCAAAAAGTCTGACTGTCACCATGAGGATTCCTTTGTCCTGCCTGGTGGCCAAGCTTTTTATGGAATTTATGTGGGGCATGCCCTCACCTCATCTATTTTAAACCAACCGTATATTGGTGATACATTGACGACACTTTCATAATTTGACATCACCATTTGAGCTGTCTCTGAGAGCTCCTTAAACATCTGAACTCCATAAGTGAAAACATAAAATTTACTACGGAGAGGGAGAGAGAAGATTGAGTGCCACTTTTAGATGTTTTTGTGCAACATAAAAGTGATGGCACATTTCAACATTCCATGTTTTAAAAGCCCACTCATACAGACCTGTATTTACAAGCTACTAGTTTCCACTGTCCGGTTCAGTGGGCATCGTGAAGTCCTTAATCCACCGAGCCCAAACGGTCTCAAATTCCGATAATCTGCTAGCAGAACTGGAACACCTACAAACAGAACAAGAGGGAGGATGAGGCCTTCAGAATGACTGCTTGTCTATTGTATACTGGAAATGCATCTGCAAAAATAGGCAGAATTTTAAGACGACAAAAAGTTAAAGTGATCTTTCATCCTCCTCCCAAAATCTCTCACTTTTGGGATCTGTCAAAGATGACTTAGAATTGCGCAAGGCAGCTGTTCACAGGATTCCATGTAAATGCAGCAAATCTTATGTATGGCAAATGATGCACACTGTTCAGTATCACATTGTGGAAAAACAGTGTCATACCCACCTCCTCCAAGCCAATAAACCCACTATCACCAAACACTAAATTTCTACTGGTGATTTGATGAGTTACAATGAAACAAGGATTGTGGCTCATCATCAGTGAATAAGTGGTAACATGACTGGGTCCCTTATAAATCAGCAAGGCGGCTTCCAATGCCAACTGGGTACACGCCACACATGCCGAGAAGGTCTTGAATGTGGGATCTCAGTGCATTTTCATCAGTATCCACCTATAAATATTTTGAATCATCAAACTGCATCTCAGTGTGTAAATTATGATACTAAATATGGATGGGTGCAACTTATTTACTGTTAAATTCTTAGAATCTTTTGAAATAACAATAGATATTATATACTGGTTTGTGTGAAGTTTGTGCAACTGTTTTCCCTCTCTCAGATGCACAGAGGCTTTTAGTTACTGAGAGTGAAATTTCCTGAATGTACTGCTTAGGTTAGATAACTGTAATATGTATATATAAAGCATAATATGACATAAAGTATAAAGGAGCTCAGAGAAGTGAAAGAATGAAATGATAACTACAGAGAAAAGCACTAACGGGATTGTCAGGCTCAACATCTTCAACCATCAGAGAGATCACTATTTACACTGCTGTATATTTTTCAGTTCATAAGAAAATATTAAGCAATTTTGGATGTAATTATTTGGACACTGTGCACCAATCTTATTGGAAACAGTAAAGCCACCACATGACCCCATTCTTTGCTGACTTGAGATAGAAATTCCTTTATATCATCATAATTCAGTTCACTGATGTCCATATCAAATGTCACAGCATTATTGTTTTTTAGCTAAAAAATTTTGTGAATGTTTGCCCTCACATTTGACTGAGTCACTAACTGATAGCATTAAAGTAACAGATCACTTGTGTAGTGTTCTGTAGATAATCTGCTGACACTGGACCATTATGTTTCATTGTGTTTTACGTGTTCGATGATGTATGTATTAGAAAAGTTTTTTTTTTTTTTTTTTTTTTTTTTTTTTTTTTTTTTTTTTTTTTTTTTTTTTTTTTTCAGGCACCAGATTATGGTGACATACGTTTGTCTGTGCAAGAACTCCCAAATATTGTGGTTTTAGAAGAAGCCTTCACGATTGTGTGCAGGATAATCAACACATGGTATGTGAAATATTAAGTAAATATTCATTTGGTCAAGTGCCGATGGCATTTTTTATCCAAATGTATTCCACATATTGGATAAGAGTGATAGTGATCCACCTGTAAATAATTTAGGGGTAAAGGAGGTCACCAAATAGCAGAGCCACACTCCTCCCCTTCTTTCTGCCCATTCCTTACAAATGTGCCATTACCTGCTCCCCTTTTGCCTGAGGGCCTTCCTGAAATTTAAGGTAGCTCCGAATCGCGCAATGAAAGGTGCAGATGATATGGAATAAAACAAACAGCACTTGAATTGGATGTTTTAGACCCCTTATCAAGCACCATGACTTGGCAACTCTGCAAACTAGGAAGTTGCCATTTAGAGTTGTCGCCAGTCTAATGATATGCTTCATTCATGTTGCACTGAAAACTATTAGATCTGGTCTAATTTCCTGTGAACTCTTTCTGTAGTGCCTCTGCATTCCTTGAAGGAGATCGTGCTTTCTAGCTTATTTGGTATTCTCCTCACTTACATTGCTTATTGTCATATCATCTTCCAGTTCTGACTTTTTTACTTCCCTCTTCAGTACAACCCCCCCCCCCCCCCCCCCACAAAAAAAATCCCCCCCCCCCATCCCCCCAGCATCTTCTGATGAAACCTTTCAACTACTTCTTTCCTTTTTTCCAAGTTACTACCATTTCTTACTAACATTTTTTTCTTTCTTTTCCATAGTTTTGCACCTTCTTCACATTTTTGAGGGACCCCTTACTATTTTGTTGCTTATTCGTAAGTAACACATTCTTAGGTCTCTCTTTGTATAATTAGTAGGCCAGCATCCTCCTTTTAGAGCTTTTGAAAGAAGTAGATGAACATTCCAGTTAACTTCCTGCAAGTTATGCTTCTAATATCTACAGAAAATTATTTTTATTTATTTCTTCACAGTTGTTTCTATGTTTTTTTTTTTTTTTACACAAGGAACTATATCTCTCTCTTATCAATGCCTGTTTTTAACAGATTGCAATCATTTTCTTGGAATTATTTTGTCAGTTGTTTTCATTATTTGCAGCAATGACTTAATATTCAGTAAGAAAATTGCATGCTACCACTTCATGAAGAAATTGTATGCCATTTTAATTTTATTCTTGATTTTTAATTGCTCGTTGTGAGACACGATTCAGTTATTGCTGAACAAATAAATTTATTGTGTTGTTTTGTAGAGACACTCCAGTTTCTGCAAATTTTAAGCAAGTGACCCCTTATCAGTTGAATCATTTATTGATGACACAACAGCCAAATAAAGCTTGGGAGAAAAACATAGTACCAGTTGGTAGCAGTCATATACACACACATAAGAAGTTCATAATCTAGAGCCCCTTTGTCAGGCAAAAGGACAGCTTTACAGAAAACAAATTGTGTAAAGATTAGGTGATAAAGTCGTGGGTTTCAAGTTGGTAGCCACACAAACAGGACATGGTCAATTAATACTCCTCTTGTAACAAAATGCTATCAAAATTTACAGTTTGAAGATTTATAGCTGGCAGTTGACATGTTCAGTGGAAAGAAGTACTGGGAGTAGAGATGTGGATAAAAAAAGGACGTAGTCATAAAAACAATGAAACCACATGTGGGAATCAGTAATATGTTGCCCGCTCAGTTTAATGATGTTTGGTGTAGGTCAAATTTCTACCTTAACCTACAGCTGCAATTAATTATAATACTGTATTCAAGAAATAATGTGATTGTATCCTCTGTGTAGGTTTAAAAATAAAAAAAATAATTAAAAAAAAAACAGCGATAGACCATAAGCGTCAGCAAAGACATTAATTATGAATGTGCGGTAAGGCACAGACAAATGGGAGAAAAAATCATTCATTTTTCTTTGTTTATGATTTTGTTTTTTCTCTCTTGTATGTATGAAGGATGGTTAAGGTGTAGTGCTTAAAGTATGAAGTATTAAGAGTGTTATGTATGGATGTGTGAATAAGAGAAGACTTAACAACAGTATTAAGTATTTTTATTCAAGTGAACTGTGGTCCAGTAAGGAGGATTTTCTTCATTTTTTGTCATGCACTGGTGTTCTTGAAGTGAGCTGCCTGCATCTACAATTGTAATGTAAGAGAGGAAGCCCGAATAGCCTAAATTCAGACAAGCAGAACATGTGAGTAGGGTTTGTTAACTATTGATGTAGTAAGAAATTTCTATGACACTGTTATTAGTCATAAAAACTAATTGTTTGTATTTTCTGTTTGCATGAACTACAATGGGGAGCATGTAAAGCAAAAAGGCAAAAAGTGAGGAGAAAATTTTGGAAAGGAATAAGAATTAGACACAGCTTATGTAAAATTTCCCATAGTAAGCTGTTTATTTCGGCGCAGCATGGTTGCGCCTCTTTTGATGTAGACAGAAACCTTTTCCCCATTATTCCCTTCCTTGAATTTTGTGGTGGAAAATTTACAGGAGTTTCTCAGTGCGATATGCTTTGTCAGTAAAACATAAATAATTGACACACACTAGTTTGCTCGTCATAATAGGCTTTGATATCATGTAAATTATAATTAACAAGTGTAATAATTAGCATATGAAATTTTAACACTTTGTGTGATATTTTTATTTTTACATACTCATACAACATGGCAGAAAAATATATGTCCATTGATGATAGCAATAGTGAAAAACGCAATCAGCCAAGATGGTGTAGAATTGCGCAATTGGACAATGAAAGTTGAGGTGCAGAAGATTTAAGTAGGTCAGAGATGAGTGTCACAGGCGTGACAAATGATAGTGACACTCCACAGCAGAATAACATTCATGACACAATGTTTACAATTGATGAGACAATGTCACACATCTCCCAGAGTGATGTACTGTTCATGAATCAAACATTGGAGAGGAATACATGTTGCAAACACCACTTGTTTACAACACAAACATTAACTTGGAAAGCTGACAGCAACCACAGTAATACAAATGAGGCACTGTTGTGGCAGGTATTATCTAACATAAACATGAAATTTGATAATATGAACACCAATCTCAGTAATATGAAACACAATATGAACACTAATTTCAGTTATGTGAAACAAGATATAAGTACCAAATTAATAATTTGACACACAATCTGAACACCATCACACATCATCTAAATACAATGAAACAAGAACAAAAATGAGTAGTCAAGGATTTGCAAGATACGGTCTCACAGAAATTCAATGACTTAGCCAAAAATTTTCACACTGAAATCAATGAAAAATTGAATGATATGAAAAAACAAGTAAAGCATCAAGTGCTTTCCGAAGTTAACAGTAACATTATGGAGTTAAAACAGCAGATAGATTCTTTTAATGACCATCATGATCTAGTAGAGCAACAGATAAAGAAAATCACAGATGCGAACACTTTTATTGAAGCCATACAAGACCAGTTGTGTTAAACAGTAAAAATGGAAAACGCTGCCATTAACAAACAAAATAAACACCATGAAGGTGTACCTCTGTCTGTAGAAGAGCTTACTTTAAGGGTAGCAATGTTAGAAGTTGACTCAGCATGTTTAACAAGGAGAGAAAGAAAATGAGTGAAAATCTGAGGGATATCATTTGTCAAGCTGAAGTAGGGATGTTAGATAAGAGTAATATCATTGCAAAGAAGTTAGTAACAGATTGTAAGTTATACATAGATGTAGTAGAAAAGGCTAGTGAGAAAAAAGAAAATGAAATACTGAACAAGGTAAACATTAATGTAAGTCATGGAATGTAGGCTGCGCAATCTTTTAGAAGAAAATATTACTGGATCTAGAAACATGCACGTAAATAATACGCAGGCTACAGAGAACAAACCACAATCTGTTTGTATTTATCCACAAACTGTCACAAGTCCCACAGCAACTACGAGTGACAGTTGAGGAGCACAAAATATTAACATACCCACAACGCCAATACCTGAGCAATTACCAACCGGAATTACATGTAACTTCAATAACAACATAAATACAACTGAAAATTCCACTATTTCTGCAGACGAAAATTTGCTGAGACATTGACAGTTTCCTACATTCACTACCGAAGGTAAAAGAATGAATCCAGTAGTAGTTATCAGTGCTTTTCATCATGCATTTCCATGCAACTGGACGGAAGCACACAAAATTGGATTTGTCATGGTATATATGCAAGGTGACATTCTTTTATGGGCAAGTGAAGTGGTTGAACGTTGCAGGACTTATATCCAATTGGAATGAGCTTCCCTTGACAAACACTGGTCTGAGGCTGTGCAAGAAAGACTTAGATGTGTAGTTTTCAACCCCGCGCCATTCAATGGCAAATACGGTAGCCTATGTGTCTACTTTGAAAAATAGCTGAACAAGACATGCTACTGGACGAACAAAATGTCACAGGTAGACGTGTTAACAATTTTGAAAAGTCATTTACCATTGCACATTAGAGAAAAATTAGTCACAATGCCAGAGCATGACACTGAATGCTTTCTGTCAGTGCTAGATTCTGTTGACTTAATCTATGAGAAAAGACCTGTACCCATGAGAACAACAAAAAATCAGGCACAACAACAACATAATTATGTAAATCATTCAGTAAAGTGTGATCTAAACACACAGCAAGGATGGTACACACAACGTTTGGACTGAACATTAGCGCAGGAATGTTTGTATCTGCATTGGACAAGGTTTTGGGACCAGAATTGCTTAGCAAAGTCAATTTTTATGTAGACAACGTGCTAATAGCCACACCCACTTGGTGAGAACATATCAGGCTAATTGAACATGTGCTTAAATAATTTGCAGATTACGTAGTAACAGCCAATTTAAAAAAGTCTAGCTTTGGTAGGGAGCAAGTCAGATTCTTAGAACATGTGTCTGAACAATGTGTCTTACCGGATCTGAAAAAACTTCATGCCATACGCAACTGTCCAGTTCCAAGGAATAAAAAACAACTAAAAGCTTTTTTAGAACTAGCATCCTTTTTTTCCAGTAGCAACTGATGAATAATGATGCATTACTCAACTTGTTAAAAAAAAGCCTTGGTTATGGGATGATAAGTGTCGGGCATTAGTCAATGCAAACTTCCTTAGCCATCCTGGCATGTCCAAGGATTTTTGTCTATGCACAGGTGCCTTATCTCAGGGGCTGGGGCCATGATTGTTCCAGATGCAGAAGAAGAAGAAGAAGAAGAAGAAGAAGAAGAAGAAGAAGATGAAGAAGAAGTACCCAAGGTTATCAGTTATGCTAGCCCACATTATCAGTAACAGAAAGATCTTTCTCTGTGTCAGAATTGGAAAGTTTAGCTGCAATATGGGCATTTAAAAAGTTCGGGTTATTTTTTTTTTTTTTTTTTTTTTGCGTAAGAATACCATAGTTTACTGTGACCATCAGTCACTATCATTTCTTTTAACATGCAAACTATTGCACTGTAGATTAGCTAGGTAGTGTCTATATTTACAAGAATTCAATTTCGAGATCATTTATATTACAGGAACTCAGAATGTTATTGCAGATGCCTTGTCTGGGTTACCACAAGGTTTAGAGGAATTTAGTGACTTACCAGAGCAAGATGCAGAAATCAAAATGTTATTAATGCAAGGTACAGCAAAACAGTCTGATTCCCATACGTTTTGTAAGCAAATGAAAATTATGCAACAGCAAGATCACAGATGGGCTAAAATCGTGCAAAACCTTAACCAAGATGAAGGTGGAAGGATAAGTAAATGGTATCAGGAGTCCAAGAGCGTTTTGTTTCATAGAAAACATGAAAAATCTGGTCACTGGTGTGTGTGTGTGTGTGTGTGTGTGTGTGTGTGTGTGTGTGTGTGTGTGTGTTCTGATGATGATTATATCAATGAATTTATAAGTCACACACATGAAGTATGGGGACATTATGGAGTTGGTAAATGTACTGAAAAAATTGCAACACTTTATTTTCCAAATTTGAGAAGGCAAGTCCTACAGGTATTAAGGAGTGTAATATGTCAGAAATCAAACCAGTCCAATCTGTCAAAATATACTGAGCCACACCCAGTACTGACAAAAAACTCTCTAGGTATAGTATCCCTGGACAGAGCTGGTCCATATTCAAGAAGTAGAGGAGGAGTAAGATACATAGTAGCACTAGATAATACTTTCTCAAAACGTATCAAAATGTATGCCATTAAAAATTCAACAGTCACAAATATCAGAAAAAGAACTGAGGGAGACCATTTGAGAAGAGTAGGTAAATCAAAGGTACTACTAACTGATAACGCTTCATATTTTGTTTGAGCAAAAGTGGAAACAATTTATGACCTCACAGGGCATGAAACATGTATAGTAAGCTTTTTTCCACCCAGAAGCAAGCCCAGTAGAACAAGTCTTTAAAGAATTTAACTGGTTTATTAGGGTATGCCCCTCACAAACACACCTGATGGGAAGAATATGTAACTGCTTTCATGCAAGTTGTCAATAACCTTCCATACTCTTAATCAGGTTTCACACCTAACGATTGATGTGACAGACAAAACAAATGAATGAGTGGGAGTTGCCCGTACCAAAAGTATCCACTACAGGAATAACAGTAAAAGACAAAATGAAACAAACCATGATTACACTAGAAAACAGGGCCGAGTATTGAAGGAAAATTTATAATAAGAAACGGAAATGCGTTACACTGTTTCTTGAAGGGCAGCGAGTCCTCTTACGGACACACCCTAAATTGACAAAATTTAGTGAACTGAATAGTAAGTGGCAATTACTCTGTTCAGGACCACATATAATTTCCAAAATACCATACCCTGGGATGTACAGATTAGCCTATGAGAAAATAGGAAGAGACCAGAATCTCCACCCTCACAAAAATATAAAAGCTTTTATAGAATGATGAAGCTAGGTAGGATTTTCTCTTTCTATCACAAGATAATTGTACATAGTGTACATCACTCTAAATGTAATTTTTTTTTCTTCTGGAGTATATTTTGAGATAAAGTAATGTGTATAGGCATAAGTAATTCAGCTTCAAGTGGCTAACAGAAGTGGTAAAGGCTGCCAGTCTTGCTTACAAGATGAAAGCAGAGCTCACCATTTGCAGCATAATTGACAAGACAGATTGTGGACCTCTGGTACAGAGCTGAGTGGAGGGTCTGAATCAGAGGCTCAGACGCTTTTGTGACCATGTAGGCTGGAGATTACTCGACTTGCACCAAAGGGTGATTGGGTTTTGGGTTCCGCTGAATACGTCAGGTATCCACTATATGCAGGAGGTGGCTACACGGGTAGCAGGGGCTGTGTGGGGTGGACTGGGCAGTTTTTTAGGTTAGAGGGTCTCAGGAAAACAAAAGAAGGGCTCCAGTCACAAAGGGTGCAGGCTGAATGCAAGAAGAACGTAGATACAGTAATCATCAGTATAATAGTTGTAAATTGTTGTAGCTATGTTGGAAAAGTACCAGAGCTCTACGTGCTAATATAAAGCACTGATGCTCAAATCATTATAGGCACTGAAAGCTGGCTAAAGCCAGAAATAAGCTGAACAGAAATTTTTGAGAAGAACCTAACAGTGTTCCAAAACGATAGGCTAGACACGGTTGGCGGTGGCCTTGTCACAAAATTGAAGTAGATAGTTCCTGTGGGTTAGGTCATTGTTGGCAACTGGAATAAAATAATAATTGGATCCTTTTACCAACCTCCCAATTCAGGTGATACAGTTACTGAAAGGTTCAAAGAAAACTTGTTTGATTTCAAACACATACCCAACTCATACGATTATAGTTGGTGGTGACTTTAATATACCCTCAATATGTTGGTGAAAATGCATGTTTAATTCCGAAGGTACGCATAAAACATGATCTGAAATTGTGCTAAACGCATTCTCTGAAAATTATTTCGAGCATTTACTTCATGATCCCATGTGAATAGTAAATGGTTGTGAAAACACACTTGATCTCTTAGCGGAAAATAATCCTGAGTTAATAAAATGAGCATCAAAATGGAAATAGGGATTAGTGAACACAGGATTGTCATAACAAGATTGAATATTGTAACTCCCAAATCCTCCAAATATAAACGAAAAATATACCTATTCAAAAAAGCTGATAGAAATTCGCTTGGTGCATTCTTGAGAGACGATCTCCATTCCTTCCAAATTAATAATTTAAGTGTAGACAAGACGTGACTTGAATTCCAAGAAATAGTATCGGCAGCAATTAATAGATTTATACCAAATAAATTAACATAAAATGGAGCTGATCCTCCTTGGTATACAAAACAGGTCAGAACACTGTTGCAGAAACAACGAAACAAACACACCAAATTTAAACAGACACAAAATCCCCAAGATTGGCAACCTTTTACAGAAGCTTGAAATTTAGCGCGCAGACTCCAATGCGAGATGCTTATAATACTTTCCACAATGAAACTTTGTCTCGAAACCTGGCTGAAAATCCAGAGAGATTTTCAGGTCGTATGTGAAGTATGTTAGCAGCAAGAAACAATCAGTTCCTCCTCTGTGCACAATAGCAGTGGAGATACTATCAAAGACATTACTGCTAAAGCAGAGTTACTAAACACAGCCTTCCAAAATGCCTTAACACAGTAAATCTTCCACAGTTTGAATCAAAATCAGCTGCCAACATTAGTAACATAGAAGAAAATGTCCTCGGAGTAGTGAAGCTACTTAAATCACTTAATCAAAGCAAGTCTTCTAGTCTAGACTGTATAGCAGTTAGATTCCTTTTGAGTATGCTGATTCATTAGCTCCATACTTAACAATCATATACACCATTCGCTCGGTGAAAGATCCATGCCCACTGGAAAGTTGTACAGGTCACACCAATATTCAAGAAAGATAGTAGGAGTAATCCACTAAAGTACAGGTCCATGTCATTAACGTTGATATGCAGCAGGATTTTTGAACATATTGTGTTCGAACATTATGAATTGCCTCGAAGAAAACAGTCTATTGACACACAGTCAACATGGATTTAGCAAACATGGTTCTTGTGAAACACAACAAGCTCTTTACTCGCATGAAGTGTCGAGTGCTATTGACGAGGGATTTCAGATTGATTCCGTATTTGTGGATTTCGCCATACAAGCAGCTTGTAGTGAAACTGCATGCTTATGTAATACCGTCTCAGTTGTGTTAGTGGATTCGTGATTCCCATTTCCTGTCAGAGGGGTCACAGTTTGTAGTAATGGACAGAAAATCGAGTGAAAGAGGAGTGATTTCTGGCATTCCCCAAGGTAGTGTTAAAGGCCCTTTGGTGTTCCAAATATATATAAATTATTTGGAAGACAACCTGTCTTATGTTGTTTGCAGATGACACTGTCATTTATCGACTAATAAAGTCATCAGAAGATCAAAACAAATTGCAAAACTATTTAGAAAATATATCCGAATGGTCTGAAAATTGGCAGTTGACGTTAAATAATGAAAAGAATGTCATCCACATGAGTGCTGAAAGGAATCCGTTAAACTTCGGTTACACGACAAATCAGTCAAATCTAAAGGCCATAAATTGAACTAAATACCTAGGAATTACAATTATGAAAAACTTAAATTGGAAGGAATACACAGAAAATGTTGGGAAGGCTAACCAAAGACTGCATGTTATTGGCAGGACACACAGAAAATGTAACAGATCTACTAAGGAGACTGCCTACTCTACACTTGTCTGTCCTCTTTTTAGAATACTGCTATGTGGTGTGGGATCCTTACCAGATAGGACTGATGGAGTACACAGAAAGAGTTCAAAGAATGACAGTACTTTTTGTACTATTGCGAAATATGGGAAAGAGTGTCACTGAAATGATACAGGATTTGGTCTGGACATCATTAAAACAAAGGCATTGCAATGGTATCTTCTCACGAAATTCCAATCACCAATCTTTTCCTCTGAATGTGAAAATATTTTGTTGACAGTGATCTACATAAGGAGAAATGATCACCACAATTAAATAAAGGAAATCAGAGCTCGTATGGAAAGATATAAATGTTTGTATTATCTGTGCACTATAGAGAATTGTGAAGGTGATTCGATGAACCCTTTGCCAGGCACTTAAATGTGATTTGAAAGAATATCCATGTAGATCTAGATGTAGATGTAATTCTTTTGCTTTGTGCATGTAGGCATAAAATCAACAGCAATGAGAAGTAATACGCCACTTCAGGCAAAGCAAAAAGTATAAGCAAAATTAGCTTATGGTTCAGCAATCCACGCTCAACAATACGTGCTGATGCCAGTAGTAGGAGAGGAGGCATTGTCCTGTGTGCATGCACGACAAACTGGCAGAAGGCGCAGCCAAACAGGAATTCGATATGTGCATGTACCTAACTTAAATACTAAGCAATTTGATATACTGTCTAAGAACTAAGAAACCTATTGATATATGTACATAGGGATTTAATTAAGTACTAAGTTATATACAACATATTTACAAGCAAAAGGATGAAAAAATATATGTGACCTGTAAGCTAAAAGAAACGATAAAATACCATAAGAAATGTAAAATATTTTTCTTTACAGGGTAAATGAATCATAATACTAACAGAATAAATGAACGTCTATGAATTTAAACAAAGTGTGGAAATATCTGTGGGCAGATGTAATTATCAAATGTATCAGTGGCCACTGAGCTACGTAATGCAATTAGTTTTAAGTTTTTCTTTTATTTCAGTGACCAGTGCATTGTCATGGTGCAGAAGAAGAGAATTACATCAAGAGTAGCAGGTATCAAATAAAGGAACAGGACGCACCTCAAGTGAACAATTTAGTAGATATAAGGATATTTATACAAATGTCTTAAGGCAAATGAAAAATGCAAATATGCATTGTCGCAGTATATGGAGTATGGAGTATGGAGTATTATGAGTGTTATGTATTATATGTGTGTATGAATAAGAGAAGACTTAAGAGCAGTATTAAGTATTTTTATTGAAGTGAAGTGTAGCCCAGTAAGGAGGATTTTCTTCATTTTTTGACATGCACTGGTGCTCTTGAAGTCGGCTGCCAGCATCTACAATTGAAATGTAAGACAGGAAATCCAAATAGCCTAAATTCATAAAAGCAGACCATTTCTAATAATGCAATTGCATTATCCTTTAAATTCTTTTCCATTTTTACGTATATGTACATATAAAACACCTCTTGACTTCCACATCAAAGGTTTACTGCCCTTCAGGTCATCCTGGCCGTGCAAGTAAATACTGAGTTACAATCTAAGTTGACAGCTTGTGTTTTCTGAATTGCACTCATATGAATAACACTGTTTGAGGTTGTCAGCTTCATCCACCATTGAAGTGTTTGGTCAATTAAAATTAATAGAAAAAATTAATGGTAATAAGCAAATAAAAAATTAGGATAATGCCTGTCATTAAAATTCAAAGATGTAAAATAGAACACAATGATAAGTTTTGTCATTTAGTCCCCTTAATTACAGAAATTACAATACTGCATAAAAATTACATATCAAATTCCAGTGATGAAATGTGAAGCAGTGAAAGAAGACATCTGTTTGTGAAAAAATTTGTAGCTATAGAAAAGAGTCAAGAAATTCATCTGAAGTGTACTCCTGTATGGCAATGACTGATGGACACTTTTGGCACCAGACAGTGCTTGGAACCCATGGAGATGTCAATTTGGAGACAGCTAATGAGGACCAGCAGGACAGAAATAAAAACAAGATGTTTTGTAATAAAGGGAAGAAGTTGGACACAATAAATTTTTATAAGGAATGATCACAAAGTTTTATCATCACCTAAAGTAGTAGTAGTAGTAGTAGTAGTAGTAGTAATAGTAATAACATTGACAATAATAAAGTTAAGACTATGAAACTTAATGATGGTGTTACTCCTTCTATAAATATTCGTCTCTCAATGAACCCATGTTTCCCAGTGATGGATGATTTGACAGAGACTGTGGTTGTAGGAGTCTGCATTTTAACTGTTTGGAAATTTTTTTTGAGGTAACGGGCGAATGGTAATGAATGGAAAGATTCAGTGGTTCAAAATGAAGTTAAAGAGGAGATGAATTTTGTGAAAGCAAATTGTGTGGAGAGTTCTGAAGAGGTAAGGACAAATAGTAGCAATTGCAGTAGCAAGTATTTTTGAGTTTGTGAAAAGCATTGAAGTTAGTGAAGGCAGCGTATCTTTGGTCTCTTCAGCTGCAGGTTTCGGCGGGAAGAGTCAATGTTACTAAGAGAGGCTTAGCATTGGTCCCACCAGCAGTTGAAGTAAAGATTATTTCTGTTTAAAGGAACAGAGTAATAGTAATTTATGTAATGATGTAAAAGCTACTGGCATTGATACTTCGGAGGAAGGAATTTGCGTCTTTCTAGTCACAAATGAAGGCGACACGAGACTTACTGATGAATGTGTGTATCTAAAACGTTTGTCAGAGTGTGAATGTGGAAATGTATGTAAAGTAGGATTGGAGGTTAATCTGGATAAAAAGTGTGTAGAAATGGCCGTGTGTCCTGATTTTTTTGTACAGCGGAATGTAGCAAGTCTGGAAGTCTCAAAATTCTACAACAAGGTAGCAGCAATTTGCGTAATGTAGCAGTGGAGGATAAAGTAGTGTACGATTCACGTACAGTTAATTTGTTGAACAGAGGAAAGTAAGGTTTCTTATGTGAATTTTTGTTGTGATTTGAATGGTGTATCATCAGATAAGGTTCCCGAGATGAATATTTATGATGATGATGGCTTAGGCATCAATGTATTATTTCAGGAAGATAAAGTGTTTGACAGTGAATTGATGTCTAATTTTGTTGAAGCTACAAGTGTCAATATTTTGGAGGGGAAAAACAGTAAATTTTTGCATGCTATGGGTAGTGAATCGGCGAAATGTGTGGAAGAAGTAACAGAAAACTTAGAGAGCGCTGAAGTAAATAGTGTGGATGGGGATACTTTGTGTAATGAAGTTCGTACAAATTGGTATATGAAGGAAGAGAGTGATTCTAGCGAGACTGATAGGCGTTTGTATAGTAGAACATTATGGTTGTTCGTGATTTCCCTAAATCGTTTCAGGCAAATGGCGGGATGGTTCCTTTGAAAGGGCACGGCCGATTTCCTTCCAAATCCTTCCCTATCCCGAGCTTGCGCTCCGTCTCTAATGACCTCGTTGTCGACGGGACGTTAAACACTAACCACCACCACCATTATGGTTGTTGCTGCCACATACGTGGAAACGAGAGAAGTTTAAAATTGCTAAAGGTATATAGAGAAAGGGCAGAAGTGAAAAGCTGTTCTATATGTAATTAGTGGTCGTAATTTTGGAGGGATAATTTATACGTTTATTTGGGGATTCATTAGTAATTTGTTAGTTTATTGTGGTACTGTATGTGTGCAAGAGCGACACCGCAAACTAAAGGAAATTGATAATGTTGGGCCTAAAATTAACCACAGTACTTCATTGTTGTGTACCCGTGGTCTAGGGGTAGCGTCTTTGATTCATAATCAAAACGTCTTCGGTCCTGGGTTCAATCCCCGCCACTGCCTAAATTTTGATAAATAATCAGCATTGGCGGCCGAAGACTTACGGCATAAGAAGTCAGCCTCATTCTGCCAACGGCCTTGCCAAAGAGGGTGGAGGAGCGGATAGAGGTTCAGGGCACTCTCTTGTCCTAGGGATGGAAAATTGCCCCTAAAGGTGGAAGAATCAGCAATGATCAACAACATGAGGATGCAGAAGGCAATGGAAACCACTGCATTAAAGACACGTAATGTGTATCCACAGGACATGTCGCCTGTAGTTGAAGAAGTGTCATGATGATCTCTCCATTGGCAAAAGATTCCGGAATAGTCCCCCGTTCAGATCTCCGGGAGGGGACTGCCAAGGGGGAGGTTACCATGAGAGAGAGATTGAACAATCAACGAAAGGATAATGTTCTACGAGTCGGGGTGTGGAATGTCAGAAGCTTGAACGTGGTAGGGAAACTAGAAAATCTGAAAAGGGAAATGCAAAGGCTCAATCTAGATATAGTAGGGGTCAGTGAAGTGAAGTGAAGTGAAGTGGAAGGAAGAGGTCAGATGAGTATCGGGTAATATCAACAGCAGCAGAAAATGGTATAACAGGTGTAGGATTCGTTATGAATAGGAAGGTAGGGCAGAGGGTGTGTTACTGTGAACAGTTCAGTGACCGGGTTGTTCTAATCAGAATCGACAGCAGACCAACACCGACAACGATAGTTCAGGTATACATGCCGACGTCTAAAGCTGAAGATGAACAGATAGAGGAAGTGTATGAGGATATTGAAAGGGTAACGCAGTATGTAAAGGGGGACGAAAATCTAATAGTCATGGGCGACTGGAATGCAGTTGTAGGGGAAGGAGTAGAAGAAAAGGTTACAGTAGAATATGGGCTTGGGACAAGGAATGAAAGACGAGAAAGACTAATTGAGTTCTGTAACAAGTTTCAGCTAGTAATAGGGAATACCCTGTTCAAGAATCACAAGAGGAGGAGGTATACTTGGAAAAGGCCGGGAGATACGGGAAGATTTCAATTAGATTTCATCATAGTCAGACAGAGTTTCCGAAATCAGATACTGGATTGTAAGGCATACCCAGGAGCAGATATAGACTCAGATCACAATATAGTAGTGATGAAGAGTAGGCTGAAGTTCAAGACATTAGTCAGGAAGAATCAATACGCAAAGAAGTGGGATACGGAAGTTCTAAGGAATGACGAGATACGTTTGAAGTTCACTAACTCCATAGATACAGCAATAAGGAATAGCGCAGTAGGCAACACAGTTGAAGACGAATAGACATCTCTAAAAAGGGCCATCACAGAAGTTGGGAAGGAAAACATAGGTACAAAGAAGGTAGCTGTGAAGAAACCATGGGTAACAGAAGAAATACTTCAGCTGATTGATGAAAAGAGGAAGTACAAACATGTTCCGGGAAAATCAGGAATACAGAAATACAAGTAGCTGGGGAATGAAATGAATAGGAAGTGCAGGGAAGCTAAGACGAAATGGCTGCAGGAAAAATGTGAAGACATCGAAAAAGATAGGACTGTTGGAAGGACAGACTCAGCATACAGGAAAGTCAAAACAACCTTTGGTGACATTAAAAGCAACGGTGGTAACATTAAGAGTGCAATGGGAATTCCACTGTTAAATGCAGAGGAGAGAGCAGATATGTGGAAAGAATACATTGAAAGCCTCTATGAGGGTGAAGATTTGTCTGATGTGATAGAAGAAGAAACAGGAGTCAATTTAGAAGAGATAGGGGATCCAGTATTAGAATCGGAATTTAAAAGAGCTTTGGAGGACTTATGGTCAAATAAGGCAGAAGGGATAGATAACATTCCATCAGAATTTCTAAAATCATTAGGGGAAGTGGCAACAAAACAACTATTCACGTTGGTGTGTAGGATATATGAGTTTGGCGACATACCATCTGACTTTCGAAAAAGCATCATCCACACAATTCCGAAGACGGCAAGAGCTGACAAGTGCGAGAATTATCGCACAATCAGCTTAACAGCTCATGCATCGAAGCTGCTTACAAGAATAGTATACAGAAGAATGGAAAAGAAAATTGAGAATGCGCTAGGTGACGATCAGTTTGGCTTTAGGAAAAGTAAAGGGACTAGAGAGACAATTCTGACATTAGGGCTAATAATGGAAGAAAGGCTAAAGAAAAATCAAGACACGTTCATAGGATTTGTCGACCTGGAAAAAGCGTTCGACAACATAAAATGGTGCAAGCTGTTCGAGATTCTGAAAAAAATAGGTATAAGCTATAGGGAGAGATGGGTCATATACAATATGTACAACAACCAAGAGGGAATAATAAGACTGGACGATCAAGAACGAAGTGCTCGTATTAAGAAGGGAGTAAGACAAGGCTGTAGCCTTTCGCCCCTACTCTTCAATCTGTACATCGAGGAAGCAATGATGGAAATAAAAGAAAGGTTCAGGAGTGGAATTAAAATACAAGGTGAAAGGATATAAATGATACGATTCGCTGATGACATTGCTATCCTGAGTGAAACTGAAGAAGAATTAAATGATCTGCTGAACGGAATGAACAGTGTAATGAGTACACAGTATGGTTTGAGAGTAAATTGGAGAAAGACAAAGGTAATGAGAAGTAGTAGAAATGAGAACAGCGAGAAAATTAACATCAGGATAGGATTGATGATCATGAAATCAATGAATCCTGCTACGTAGGCAGTAAAATAACCAATGACGAACGGAGCAAGGAGGACATCAATAGCAGACTCGCTATGGCAAAAAAGGCATTTCTGGCCAAGAGAAGTCTACTAATATCAAATACCGGCCTTAATTTGAGGAAGAAATTTCTGAGGGTGTACGTCTGGAGTACAGGATTGTATGGTAGTGAAACATGGACTGTGGGAAAGCCGGAACAGAAGAGAATTGAAGCATTTGAGATGTGGTGCTAAATGTTGAAAATTAGGTGGACTGATAAGGTAAGGAATGAGGAGGTTGTACGCAGAATCGGAGAGGAAAGGAAAGGAAAGGAAGGAAGGAGAAGGGACAGGATGATAGGACATCTGCTAAGACATGAGGGAATGACTTCCATGGTACTAGAGGGAACTGTAGAGGAAGACAGAGATTGGAATACGTCAAGCAAATAATTGAGGATGTAGGTTGCAAGTGCTTCTCTGAGGTGAAGAGGTTAGCACAGGAAAGGAATTCGTGGCGGGCCGCATCAAACCAGTCAGTAGATTAACTCCCAAAAACAACTTCATTGTTTGTAGTGCTTAAACTGTACCTTAAAAAACAATCATTTTTTAAAACTTGTTGAGTTTTGAAGATGCCTAAGATTGTTGTTCAAAATAGCTCCGAATTAGTAGATGCTCATGGAGGACGATGACATTTACGGCACCTATTTGATGATGGCCCCAGATAAAATCAGTGAAAATAATCAGGAGTTGTTGGTCATGAAAGGAATGGGTATTGAGAATGAATGAATGAATGAATGAATGAATGAATGAATGAAAGAAAGAAGTCTCCCTCTTGTAAGCAAGGGCACACATACACCAGTTCCACCCCCCCCCCCCAAGTGCAGTAGGAAGGTGGGTGGTATGTAGTACCTCCCTCCCTCCCTCCCTCCCTCCCTCCCTCCCTCCCTCCCTCCCTCTTTGTTTATATATTATTATTTAATTCTTTGCTCTGATTATCTGTATAGATTTTTACAAAAAAGCTTGAAACAGACATTATGAAGGGTTAGGTGTAACGAAGCAAGTGAATCTGAGTGAAAATTTGATAGAACATGATTCTTAACTGATTTTACATCTCAACCATTACCCAGTTCTTCACATTTATCCTAGATATTTTTAGAAAGTATTCAGAGTATCATACCTTGTTGATCCCATCATATAATAACATTCTTGTCATTTACAGTGAAAGATCAATGGACCTCGTGTTGGGACTAGAGTCATCAGCAGCATCTGGTCTTGTTTGGAGTGGAGTGTCTGGCAGGCAGATGGGTAAATTGGAACCTGGGGCTTCAGTATATTTCTCTCTCTGTTTAGTTCCTACAACACCAGGTTTACAGGTAAAAACAAACATTTCTTTTAAATAAAATATCTGGTGTTTTTTTAATCTACTTATTGGCAGTATTGTGAACTTGTAAGTATAACATTAAAATACTGTTACAGTGAAAGAATTTATGTTTGAACTTGCAAATGACTGAAATGTAGCAAATAGATGTATGAGCTTGGCAATAGCCCAACTAATGTCAATACGGAATGTGATTACATAAGGCACTGATGAAACACACACAGAAATGTATGACACTAGTATAATGAGTGACCCAGGAGATGTTAATACAGTAATTGAATTCTTCCCATACCTGTCCCAGCACCGTCATCGTTGACTATTGCAGTCGCTTCCTGTATTCTCTCCCGGAGTTCTGTTACATCACATGGAAGAGGCAATACATACACCATATCTTTAATGTGTCCCCATGAAAAAAGTCACACGGAGTGAGATATGGTGATCTGGGAGGCCATTTCATGAAACAGCTGTTTCCTTCTGTAACAAGGCTTATCCACTGATGCATCAGCTCTGTGTTCAGGTACCCATGAACTTCACGATGAAAATGAGGTGGAGCCCCATCCTGCTGAAAGGTGAACGGAGAGTCCAATTGCATTTGAGGCATCAGCCATTGCTGCAACATGTCCAAGTAGGAATGTACAGTTTTCGATGTGACAAGGAACAAAAAACATTTACCTTTGGGGAATCACACTAAAATTCAATGCATTCGTTTGGATGCTTTGTACCCCAGATTCGGCAATTATGCCTGTTCACATTCTCATTAGTGCGAAAGATGGCTTTGTCAATCAAAAATGCCATCCCCATACTCATTCAGTTGCAACTGTGAACAAAACTCCAAACGCTTATCTTTGTCATCATCATTGAGCTTCTGCACTAGCTCCAATTTGAATGGTTTCATAGGCAGCTTCTGTGCAGGACTTTCCACATTGTCATTGGAACCATTTCAAATTCATGGGATGCGCAATGCACCAATTTCTTTGGACTCTTTATGAATGTCTATCGTATGTGCTCCACATTGACTTCACTCACAATGGGACATCCACTTCTCTTTGCCCGTCACAAACAACTTGTCGTAACGAATTTGTTGTGCCAATGGTAAATGGCCTTTCTTGTTGGTGGCTGCTCACCGTACTTGGTTCTCAACATTCGTTGAACAGCCGTAGCACACTTGTTTGTCGAACTCCAACACATAGAAAGCTTGCTCTGCACCTAAACTTGCCATGTTTGCGACTAACTCTATTGGCAAATTACCAAACTACACTGTTTCTGGCGGTAAACATGGAAAAAAACTTTCTGGGTTTCTCTTCAAAATGACATATGTACAGTGTTTGTTTCTCATGTAATAAATAATTGAAAGTGTTCCCGGGCTTGATGTACACCATGTAGACAGTATCTCAGATTTTAATGGGAATAAGTTCTACTATTCTTTCAAATCTGCTATCAGTACCCCAAGGACCCATGAGCATGTCAATCATGCTGAATATAGGATTCGGGTTTCAAATTATTTAATGTTTTGTATTTATTCATACAGTAATCATCTTACAATGTTACTGGTTTTGTTGTCATACATTGAAAATAAATAGCAGGCAGAACATATAATTATGTTTTTATAATGATATAACAGGTGGTTAGCTATGGCCTTTGTGAAGGAACCATCGCATCATTTTCCTGAAATAGGAACCTAAATCAAGATGGCTAGATAGAGTAAACTCTGTCCTCTAAAATATGAGATCATTGTCTTAACAACTGCACTGTTTCATCCAGTTAGTCTGTATTGTACAATGTTCTTTGAAGTCCATACAGTGTGCTCCAGATAGCTTGTAACATAAAACAGAGTTCGCTCTTCATTGCTGCACACTGTAAGACCTTTTGCTGCTGACTCCTGGATCATGAACATGCTTCTGTGCCCTCAGAAAACATGACTACAGGCCCATAAACAAGCAACAACTATGCACAGTGAACATCTTCATGTTCTCCCCTTGTCCAGCTGAAAAACTGAGTCAGCATCCCCCCATTATGAATGAGATGTTGAACTCAGGAGAATGATAAGACATTACTACCATGCATTAGAGGTTTTGGCACATTATTTTTTTGTAAATGCATTACATTGTGATCATATACGTAATGTTACAGGGTGACATACCTATTACCTTTCATTATTAACCACTACTATACCAATGGATTTGGCATATATTCACATATAACTTAAATACCGCCTGAAATGAAAGACTCTTAAGATATCCCTCATTTCTTAGGAAAGCCATCCCTAAAGTTCATGACGTGCAATTGTTCAGAATTGATGGGATCAATAGTTAATTGAAAATTGAGCATTATTCATTATCGTATATGGGATCCACAAATCCTTATTTTCATAAAAATTGAGGGAAAAAATTTACAGCCATCTCAGATTTCAATGTGAATAAGTGCTACTATTCTTACAAATCTGCCATCAGTACCCCAAGGACCAATGAGCATTTCAGTCATGCTGAATATATGATTCGGGTTGGGAAAAGGCATCGCTGGTGTAGGAAGGTGTAGACGACTGAGCCTTATAGCTGGGGGGTCAGAGAACCTGTATTAGATTACCAAATGCATTATACAGTCTCTACATATCGTAATTGGTGGGAGTAATAGGGTTAATGAGATGAGTAAATTGAGAAGCTATAACAAGGTAGGCCAATAAATTTCTTGAACAGCTTGTATTAAAAAAGAATTAAACTTTTAATCCATGGTTGCTTTACAATGGCTTTTTCACTCACTCTTTCACATGTCCTCACTTTCCTTCAAATAACTAGATGGACAGTGCTTCTCATGTAAACATTTGAAGAAAACATACTTGCAGCACCAAGAACGTTTAGCAATTGATGAACATAACATTACGGCTGGAAATTCTCATTGAGTTCAGAACAATAATATGATGAGCACACAATGAGAATAATATAACTGACCCTGGATGCATTCTGTCCTGCACCTCGCTGCAAGAAGTGATGCGCAGTCAGCTGTCTGTGGTCCCTCATGATGGATTTGCAGCAATCTTACTCAGAATTGTTTACACACAGTAAGGCTTAAAATTTTTATCTTTTATAATCCAAGTAGTACCTTCTTATTATTCCTTAGTGATTTATTCATTTAATTAACCCTCCTACTCTTACCAATTTTGAATATGGAGAAAAATACAAATGAAAACAAATAAACTGCAGAACGCCTGTGGGAATCAAATATGGTTATCTTTTCCCCATTAGACACCAGTGTCGCTTTGCCAGCAGCACTTTCATTGAACAAGGTTTATGTTACGTTTGTAAGCAGTAGACGTATAAGTTTATTTCCACAATTTCAAGGAAAATATGCATTCGTTAACTCTGTATATGACAAAAAATGCTCTGTTTTCAGTTAATTATTGACGCCAACAGTTTTGAGTCAATGGTACATCATGACATCTAGGGGTGGTTTTCTCTAAATGGGCAGTACTGATCCAAAGTATCTTATAGAGTCTTTCAGTTTAGGTTATACAAATGTGATGTGACAAATACTGAGCTGAATCATTTGTTGTATCTAAGGTCGTCTCCTTGTAAGTAATCTTGAGTTGTGTAATATGCATTACTTGTGAAGAAGAATGCCTTTTTAAACAGATGTATTTTAGTATCTTTTTCTTCTCCTTCCTGGGACATTTTGTAATACAATTTTGTTCTTTGATAGAACATGCTTGTTCTGAGGTTTTCCTTCTTGGTAAATATAAGTCCAAACTAACTTGTTCCATGATGATGTATACAACTATTAGTGAAATACTTAGTAATTTTTTTTCTGGATATACTCAAAAGTTTGGTAAAAGTATTCACTTGCTGCACTAAAGATACCAAGGTTTTAAGCAGCTCATTACAGTGAGCCTGACTCCTACTTCTGTGTATTATTCTTGGCCTTTTTTCCAAGCTGTGTACATGTTTTGTGCTTTCAGTCCACAGAAAAGAATCCCATAGCTGGAAATGGCGTATACAGGAATAGTATGTCACCACTGGACATAGGCTGAAGCAGAATGATAATAGGACCCTAAGAGCATAACAATCTGATGATATTCTTTTTTTCACTATCTTTGCATGTTTTTTCCGTGCTCAGTATTCACCCCAAAAACTTCGTGTTAGTCACGCTTCTGTAGATTAGTCATGTACGCTTAATGTTATAGTTGTTTTCCCACTTTATGCCAAAGTGGGTACTGTTTCTTTTCTTTATATTCGATGTTAATTCATTACCTGCTGCCCAATAATAAACATCCCTGTTGTTTTCATTTGCTTTCTCTAATAAGAGTTCTGGTGTTTCATCAGTGACTGATTTTTGCTGTCATCAGAAAAGACAACTTTTTCCCTGTGTATTATACTGTCTGGAATGTCATTGATACATATTAAAAACAGAATTGGACCCAATACACTGCCATGAGGAACACCTGTGTGTGTGTGTGTGTGTGCGTGCGTGCACGCTTCTTGTCTGGCAATTGTTTTTCTATAAATTTAGCAGCAGAAGGTGTGTGAACACACTATACCTTTTGCACACTGTTTTCCAGGCAAGACTGGAACCACTCATATGGCCAATTCATACTTTACCCATTTTGGAAAAAAAACTGTGAGTAATTAAAATGTTGTCTGTGTGTCCATGTAATTCATTATTCCAACTTTCATAACTGATTCAATTACTTTTGAGAATGTAGAAGCTGATGTAGTTTTCAATACTTTCAGCAATACTGTCCTTCTGTAAGGACAAACTTCTTACTTTAGGTATTCAGTAAAAATACCTGAACTAAAGTAATCTTATATTATGTTTGTTAGTGGGTCTTGTATGCTGTCCATGCAACGTTGAAAACACAGACTGGAACCACATCTATGGCTGCTGACTTCTCATTTTTAATTTCTGTATTACTTTCCTTTCTTCAAGCTCTGTTGTGGAAAAACAACATTATTGTGTTGCTGTGAACGTCATATTGGGTGCTACATGTGTTTTAGGAAGATTTGATTGCAACTCCTCCTCAATACTATATAAATAGTCATTTACAAAATTTGAAAATCATTGAGAATTTTCTGTTATTCTATCCCCATTATAGTTATGTATACCTTTTCGAGTTTAGTGTTTTATGTCATTTCACATTACTGTGCTTTTATTTTTTGCATTTTATTTTATTTTGTTGTTTAATGACTTTTTGGCAGCAAGCACAATCCTCCTGCATATTTTTTTATATCTGTGATAGTAATCTAGGAATTGTGAATGATGTCGTGCTTTTGTAAAGAACCAAGAAATTTAAATGTTTGGGACACTATTCTAATACCCACAGTTGACTATCTATTTTCCTTAGGTGCCGCTGGTGAAGTGACTAGTTTTGCAAATATCTCCTCAAATGTTAATTTGAAGAATGTGCAGAATTTAGAAAACTGAGCATATACATTATTTTCCATATAGCCCTCACCCCACCTTTGAATTGCCAATGTCCTAGAAAAACATTTATGTAATGTGTCAAAACTATTCTTTTGTAGATTAGTTGTGTATAGATTTTTATCCGGCAGGCCAGCTGAAGTGGCCGTGCGGTTCTAGGCACTGCAGTCTGGAACCGTGAGACCGCTACGTTCGCAGGTTCGAATCCTGCCTCGCGCATGGATGTGTGTGATGTCCTTAGGTTAGTTAGGTTTAACGAGTTCTAAGTTCTAGGGGACTAATGACCTCAGAAGTTGAGTCCCATAGTGCTCAGAGCCATTTTATCCAGCATGTCTTTAGTTTTATCATCTGACAGTAATACCCCCAAGGAGGCTCTCCGCTCTTTGCAGGTTTGTGCTTGGCTACTGCAGTGCCCCAGCCTTTTTCCTTCATGCTGCATTGTCTATCTTCTTGCTATTATTTTTCTCCTCCCTTGAGGAATATATCTAGGATAATATTCGAAATGTGTTCTGAATTTTCAGCGACCACTATAAGAACAGTCTCTCCACTGTTTTTCATCCTCCCTCCCTTTTTTTCCCCCTTCTCCTCTCCTTCCTCCATTTTGGTGTTTGACGTTTCTCGTTTTCTTCATCCTCCCTGTGTGCTCCTGAAGCCCAGGCCACATGTGACACATAACAAGTGACTGGGTAATGCTTAATTCCCAGTCTCAGGTTGACAGGTAGGGTTCACACGTCCCCCTGGTACAGGCGATCCTCAGGAAAGGACATTGGCTGAGCTGCTACCTTCCCAAATTGCCGATTAGTCCCTTTGTCAGGTGTTCGGGACACGTGACATGAGGTATGAATAACCTAAGGCGTGACATGAGGTATGAATAACCTAAGGCGGTGCACCCCCTTCTGAGGAGATGGGGGTCTCCCAGTTAGAAGGAGCACACCATCAAAGATGCTGGCAATCATATGGGGTTTTCTTGCAATGAAATGATCATCATCTTCACATTCAACATCTACCAAATGTAAAAGGAATTAGGCTAATGAGTACTCCCAGCTGCACCACAGTTCCTCATCATTTCACATGCTGAAGACAGTCAGTTCTTTGCTGCAGTACATCCCTATATTATTCAGAAATGTGTTGATAGAATTGCTGGCCCTGTGAAATCGTGCTCCCTGCTCCCATTTATAAAATGGCACTTTGCTTTTGGAGATTACTTCTGATTCTCAAGCACAACAATTGCTTGCAGCTTCACTCCTCTACGGCCATCCTGTTCATGTGGAAGCCCATCAAACATTGAATTCTTCCCATTGTATTATTTACACTAGGCTACCCAATAGTCTGACCAAGGCAGAAATCCAAATGTACCCCCTGATCAAGGTGTCATTGCAGTACATCGAGTGACAAAAAAAAGGTAGATGCATCCTTAGTGCCCACACACTCTTTTTCTCACTTTTAATAGAGTGGTGCTTCCGTCAAAGATCAAAGCAGGCTATGAAGTTATCACAGTCCGATCATACATTATGAACCTGATGCAATGCTACCAGTGTCATCATTTCAACCACATCAAATGTCCTGTTGACACCCGGCCAAATGTGTAACCTGTGGTAGGGATGCACATGAGGGCAATAGTTCACCTCCTTCTCCCTACTGTATCAACTGCGATGGTAATCATGTCGCCTCGTCCCATGATTGTCACATTTCCCGTGTTTCTCTTTATCCTGGAGATCCAGGTGAAGGAAAAAGTGCCATACCCAGCCCCTTAAAGTTGTTGGCCAGTCAGAAACTGTGCATTCTACCATCCGGCACCTACAGTAGTGTTCTTGTTACATCTCGCTGCAGGTAAGACTTGACCATGCAGACATGTGACCTCAAATTCAGCACCATGGTTGTAAAATTGCCCGGTGTCATGGTAGCATCCCGGACTACTCCTCCAGGTGTGCAACAAGCCACCAAACTTTCGTCTCACTGGGCAAAGTCACCTGTTACACAACCAGCAGGCCAGAAAGCACAGAAGGAATACTCCCATGAAGACTTCCTACATCCCTCCAGCCAACAAACATCTGAGTCTTCCTCTGCCAAATGGAAGACTCCAAGAAGTCAAGCAAAGGCAAACAGTCTTCTCCTTCACTGACTCAGAGATCTTCTTCAACAGTGTTGCCATGTGATACCCTCATCCGGCCGACCTCCATGTCATCGGTGTGCACCATCAACCATTTTTCTGCCCTTGACTCTACAGACTAACAGAAGGAGAATGCCTTTGTTGATCTCATGGAGCAGGATCCTCCAGCCTCTGTGTCCTATAGGAATGAGTCTTCAAAGGCAACCACCGAGATGATACCACCTCATTTTTCTCTCCTTCCCTTTCATCATTATGACTCTCCTCCAATCGAATGGTTGTAGCCATCATTCCGACAAAGAGGACTTATGCCTGCTCTTAGATCACAGCATCTGCTTGTTCTCTGCCTCCAGGAAACAAAATTGTGTCCTCACGATCGCTTCGAGCTCTCGCGTTTCTTCCCGGTCTGCTTTGACCTTCCTCCCAAGGAGGGCATTCCATCTCATGGAGGGATACATGCTGCTCATTGGGAATGATGTTCATAGTCAACCCATCTCCCTGACTACCTGGCTCCAAGCTGTTGTAGTCCACATTATCCTTCCTCACTTGATCTTTCCCCTTTGTACTGTTTACATACCTCCATTATTTGATGTCACCAGGACAGATTTCCTCCAGCTTATTGGGCAATTCCCTCACTCCTTTCTGTTCGGTGACTTTAATGCACACCACCCCTTTCGGGATTCTCCCAGAACCTATCAGAAAAGTGCCGTCTTTACTGGCCTTCTCAATTAATGGAACCTCATCTGCCTTACCACAGAAGCACCCATGTTCCTATTTGGACCTCTCCTGCACTGCCCAGCTTGCCCATCGTCTCGAGTGGTCCATTCTCTCTAACAAACATCAAGCGACCATTTCCAGTGTGCTATCAGGTTGCTAACTCCTACCACACCTACATGCACACCCAAATGACAGTTTTCTAGTGCTGGCTGGAGGCTTTATTACTCCCTGGAGACTACCGACGAACAATATTCCCCCAGTTGTGAGGACCAGGCAGAATATCTTACGAACTTTATCCTTACTGTCGCAGAATGTTTCATTCCTCGCAATTCCTCTCTGCCACTTCGTGTCCCAGCCCCTTGCCTTCCTCCATCGGAATGAGTGGAGGGGACTTGGGTGACACCTTTCTCTTCTCAGAATCATGAGGGCTACAATGCCATCTTTACATAGATCTCCATTCGAGGGCCGGACAGTTTTCACATTCAGATGTTGCAGAACCTTTCTCTTGTGGGCAAGCACTTTCTCCTTCATATGTACAATCGCATCTGGGCAGAGGGCATGTTTTCCAGATGATGGCGTGAAGCCACTGTCATACCCATACCTAAGCCTGGCAGGAACAAACACCTTCCTTCTAGTTATTGCCTCATTTCTCTCACCAACTGTGTTTGCAAGGTGATGGAATGTGTGATTCTTGCCTGGCTGGTATGGTGACTAGAGCCTCACAATTTACTAACCACTGCACAGTGTGGATTTTGAGCAAGCCATTTAATGATTGACCATCTCATCACTTTGTCAACCCCTGTCATGAATGGTTTTCTGCAGAAATACCAGACTGTAGCCAGGTTCTTCGATTTGGAGAAAGCCTATGACACCTGCTGGAGAACTGGTATCCTCTGTACTCTCTGCACATAGGGCTTCCTTGGCCACATGTCCAGTTTCGTTCAGGAATTTTTAAAAGACCAAGTTTTCAAGATAAGGTGGGTTCTGCCTTGTTTGACATCTTCATCCAGGAAAATGTGCCTCAGTGTTCCGTCCTGAGCGCCGCCCTCTTTGCTATCGCCATTAACCCTATACTGGCCTGTCTGCCACTGGGCATCTCTGGCTCCCTTTTCATTGATGATTTAGCGATCTATTGCAGTTCTGCACATACTTGTCTCCTTGAGCTGCATCTTCAGCGATATCTTGATCATCCTTACTCATGGAGCATTCGACAGTGGCTTTTGCTTCTCCACTGACAAAACTGTTTGTATGAATTTTTGGTGGCACAATTCGTTTCTTCCACCATCTTTACGGCGTGTTTGGTTTCTTCCACCGCCTTTACATCTTAGACCTGTTGCTCTTCCGTTCGTTGAAACTATGAAATTCCTGGGGCTCATGGTCAATAGCAAGCTTTCTTGGTCCTCCCACGTGTCTTACATGGCTGCCCATTGTATACGGTCCCTCAACGCCCTCTGTGTCCTCAGCTGTACTTCCTGGGGAATGGATTGGGCCACTCTTCTCTATTTTTATCAGTCCCTTATCCATTCGAAAGTAGACTGTGGGTATTTCATTTATGCATCTGCATGTCCATCCCTCTTACACCGTTTCAATACCATCCACCACCGTGGCATTCATTTGACCACTGGCTTCTTTTACACTAGCCCAGTTGAGAGTCTGTATGCCAAAGCTGATGAACTACCACTATCATACCGCCGTGACTTTGTCTTCGGCAGATATGCATGTCATTTGTCTGTCATACCTGGCCACCCATCCTAAGCCTCCTTCTTCAGTGACTCCTTTGATCACCAATATGGGGCATGTCCCTCTTCTCTGTTACCTCCTGGAGCTCGCTTTCAGCTCTTGTTCCAGCAGCTTGACTTCATGCTACCTGCCACTTTCCCGATGGGTGTGACCCCTTGGCTTCATGTGGCAGCCCGTTTTCACCTTGGCCTTCACTCACTTTCTAAAAACACTACTCCAGGCTCAATCTATCACCGTAACTTTCACAACTTTCACACAGAACTTTGTGATAGTACCTTCATGCACTCTCATGGCTCTTGGACGAACTGTGGTGTCGGGTGTGTCTTCATTATTAACACTAAAATTTTTCAGTATTGACTTCCAGAGCACTGCTCAGTATTTACAGCAGAGCTCTTCACCCTGTGTCAGGTGACACAGTACATCTAGAGACATGAGATCTTCAATTGTGTCATCTGCTCCGACTCTCTCAGTGCCAATTCAGAGTCTCAGTATACCGTACACTGTTCCTCCTTTAATGCAAGACGTCCAGGAAAACTGTCACTCTTGATGAAGCTGCTGTGATGTTATTGTGGGTACTGGGCCACATTGTTCTGACAGAAAATTAAGCCTGCCCTCATACCTCGGTTTACTACCATTTCCAACACAGCTGTGATGTCTTGAATGACTCGGTGTATTGAGAGGTTTTCGCATCCAACAACAAAGTCCCATTTGTTACTTTTTTTTTACATATTTATTACCACAGTTTTATCTCCACATTGGAACACTTACTCTGATGACTTTTGTGTACCTGGATTGATTATTAGCCTGATATGCTTTTTGGCTTGTCTTCTGTTTTCAAAAATGTTTCAAGTTTGGAAGGTAGGAGAGGAGGTACTGGCTGAATTAAAGCAGTGGGGGGGAGGGGGGGGGGGGGGGGAAGAGAGTTGCAAGTCATGCTTAGATAGATCAGCTGGTAGAGCACTTGCCTGCGAAAGGCAAAGGCCATGAGTTCGAATCTCAGTCTGGCACACAGTTTTAATCTGAAAGTTTCATGCTTCATTCTTTATGTCCTAGCTGTCATTTCTTCATTAGTAACTGAGTGTTGATCGGTACTCTGGTCAGCGTCTGTTGGCTCTGTGAGCTTGGCTGTAAGTTAATCTTCTGGAACTCAAAACTCCAGTCGAAATTATGTGAGATCCTTCGTGATTTCACCACCAACACCTCAACACAAACTAATAATCATGACAGAACAACTGGAAAGAATCCACTACCCTGGGCCCCAGTCAGTAAGACTGGGTAATAGACCTGATCATCGGATTCCAAGGAATCAGGCATGTCATGAAGAGAAGACTCGGAGCCTCTCAAAAACCCTCAAGATGAAGAAAGTATTTTACATGGGAACACTCAACACCAACACACTACTGAGGACAGGTAAATGGAAACAATTAACAAATGCCATGGATAAATACAGCATCAAAGTTATGGCAATACAGGAAACAAGATTTGCAGATGAGAACCACTTTGATTCTGAAAATTACAGAATATATAAGGGGAAACTAGCCATAACCATCCCAGGAAGACATCTCAAACACTTCGGAACTGGTTTTGTAGTACATAAATCGATACTGGACTCCATAATAGATTTCACCTCAAAATCAGAAAAAATGTTGACACTCACGATAAGATCTGGAAACAAAGCCTATACATTAATCAGTGGACATGCCCCCACAAACAATTATAACAAGAAGAACCCAGAGATGATAGAGGAATTCTGAGAAGATCTGGAAGAAACTGCCAGCAAAATCTCCAAGAATCACATAAAAGTGTTACTAGGAGACTTCAATGCCCAGTTAGGCAAGGAAAGAAAATTCCGAAACATGACAGGGAAACACACGGCCCACATGGGAACAAAAAAAAATGGAGAGAACTTGATAAACTTCTGCAGAAATTTTGATCTGAAAATCATGTCAACACAATCCCAGAAACCACACAGAAAACTTGTAACTTGGAAATCCCCCAACCATGCTCTAGGAGAACTTCAGATAGATCACATAGCAATATCCACAAAAAACACCAGAGAAATAATGAACGTAAGAACAAGGAAAGGAGTTTTCGAATCTGATCATCACCTTCTCCTAATTAAAGTAAAATTTATACCCAATAGACAAATCAAGAGAACCAACAGACCTTTCAGAACAGATCCAGAGTACTTACAAATAAGCAAGAAAGAAATAATAGAAGAAATTACGAAAATCAATAGCAACAACTGGACAGAGCTGCCAGAAAAAATAAAAGAACTGATAAAATTGGGGCAGCCACCGAGAAAAAGGAAACACCGATGCTGGAACATGACATGCAACAGGGCCATAGAAGACAGAATGCAAGCCTGGAAAAAATTTAACAGCCATAAAACACAAGAAAAATGGTTGGACTTCAACAGGATACAGAAAAACACTTCAAAAATAATCCGAAGAGAAAAAAGAGGTTACAGAAACAGCAGTTGAAGGAGATAGAAGAAGATAGAAGAAGACTTCCCCAGAAACAACACATGAAATTTTAACAGAGTATTCTGAGAAAATATGACAGGATATCAGCCACCTAGCTTATGCTTCAGAAGTCAAGATGGAACACTTGAGACAAATCCAAAGAAAAACTGTGAAATATTAGCCAGATACTTTGACACGTTACTTAACTGTGATAAACCAAAACAGAGATTACAGTTTACAAAACCAGAACCCAACCGGGACTCCGAACCCCCAACATATGAAGAAATTGTGAAAATAATAAAATCATTGAAAAATAACAAAGCACCAGGTGAAGATGGACTGATTGCAGAAATCTGGAAATTAGACCATGAAAATATTACACCCAAAATTCATAGTATAATCAAAAACATCTGGGAAAAGATACCAAAAGAATGGAAGTCAGCCCTAATACACCACCTCCACAAGAAAGGAGACAAAACAGACCCTAATAACTATACAGGAATTTCGTTACTGCCGGTGGCATACAAAATTCTATCAAAAGCTCTGTTAAATCGCCTAGAACCTCAGATAGATCCACAGATCGGAGAATACGAAGGAGGGTTCAGGAAGGGAAGATCATGCAGTGAGCAGATCTGGTGTCTGAGAACATTATTAACAACGAGAAAGTCCAGAAACACCTCAGTAACATTTGTTGATTTCAAGAAGGCTTACGATTCCGTAGACAGAGAAACACTTTTTAATACACCAGAAGAAATGAAGGTAGACGATAAGACCAGAAAACTAATTCAGGAAACATTAACAAATACAAAGTCAAAAGTGAAGTTCATGGGCGAGATCTCAGAATTTTCAAAATCAAGACAGGAGTGAGACAGGGAAATGGCCTGTTACCCATTTTATTTAATGCTGTTTTAGAGAAAATAATCAGGACGTGGGACAAAGGAGTCAATGGGGTAAAGATGGGGAGAGAGAAAAATAGAACCGTCGTCATAAAATGTCAGGCCTTTGCCGACGATATAGCCATCATTACAAATGACAGAAAAAGAAGCCAGAGAAGCCCTAGAGATATTGCATGAAATCGCAGCCAGAACAGGACTACAATCATCATATGAAAAAACCCAGTACGTGGACACAAAATCTACAGACAGAAGCCCGTTAATAACAAAGTATAGAAAGATAACACAAGTAGAAAGTTTCAAATATCTGGGAGAGATTATAGAGGAAACAGGGCTGAATTCAACAGCCAATGAAGAAAGGGTTACAAAACTACAAAAAGCATACAGACTTACATGGAACCATTACAATAAAAGAAATATTTCTGTCAATGGCAAATTAAGACATTAGAAAACAGTAGTCTTACTCGAGGCCTTGTATGCCTCTGAAACAACAGCAATCAGAGGGAGAACTAAAATCAAGGAAATGGAAAAGCAAGAGAGGAAAATTCTGAAGATCTATGGGCCAGTTCAGAGACAGGAGATCTGGATAAAGAGACCAACAAAGGAATTGTACCAACAGGCAGAGACAATAATTACAGACAATATCAGAAAAATAAGGGCAAAATTCTATGGGCACGTTCATAGGGTGAATGAAAATAGGCTGACCAAGAAGATTTTTAACATATTGGTGACGAATAAGGTGAAAACTAACTGGGTAAAGGAAACCATGAAAGACCTCAAAAATCTAGACATCTCCACAGAAGAAATATCAAACAGAGGAAAATGCAGAGAAAAAATCAACAAACAGAAATTCGAAGAAACACCAAAAGAGAAGAAATCAGGAAGGAAGTGGACAGAAGAGAGGAAGAAGAAACACAGTGAATTTTTGAGAGGTTTTTGGGAAGAGAAAAGAAACAGACAGAAAAAAGTGCCATGAATTTCAAATGTACCAATTTATGTACCATATTGTTATTGTGAATATTGTGTTTTAACGCTCTCCTTAATGGGGAATTAACGATAATAATAATAGTGTGTTGTTTCCATTCAGATGTTTTTAGTTTGTCTTACATCCCTGATCCAAAGAATTCCCATTTCTTTTCTACCTGATTTGTTGCATTGTTATATCAGACTATTCTATATCATCCTAGACTTCCTTGGAGGAACTGATCGTGGTTTTATTTTTTCAAAAGATGTTGAATAGTTGTTTTTGATAGTCTGGTGTTTGATAGTCTTCCTAGCAGATAATTTCATTAGGCAACAATCTCAGTTTTCTGTATTTTGATGTTTCTAATTAATGTTTTTCTGATGGTTCTTCTGTTTACTTTCTGTAGTTTCTGTTTTTCTTTTGGTATTGGACATAATGTTTCACTAACACACATTGTTTCATATTTAATTATAAATCCAAACTATTTACTGTTGGTGTTCATCAATAATTTTTTTCGTAGTAAGGTGGACCAGATGATTTGTCGTGGTTGTTTCTCTTCCATTGACTTCTCTCCTATTAATATTCCCCATTGGAATTGCAAGCTACAATTTTGCCAAGAAATTTGAACTTACATACATCTTTTTTTTTTTTTAGTCAGATGAAAGGTGCTTCAGTATTGAAGAGTGGCATCATTTATATCTTTTTGAATGAAATTTATAGTCTCACTTATCCTGCTATGTTTCAAGTTGTTTATTTTGGAGTTTAGACTCTTCTACATTATTTGCTGATATTGCAAGGTTATCAACAAAAGCATGGCCGTTAAGTTTATAAATTTTACCAATCTTCTCGCATGGTGAGCACATCTTTTTACATTCTCACATGACAAGCGTCTACGCACAATTAAACAGTATCAGTGAGAGTCCCTCCCCCTATCACTCCAGTATGGAATGTAAATGGATCGGACAATTCACCTCTAAATTTAACTCTTGATTTAGTATACTTGAGGGTGATTCCTGTGAGGTAGGTGAGATTTTATGTATACACATGTTCTTTGAGTTTCCAGCAATGACTCCTGTTGGACACTGTCATAAATTTTTTTAGAATCAAGAAAAGTGATGTTTAGGCACTTGTTTTTAACCTCTTCAGTATTTAATGATACACTTAACACTTATTATTTGATTTGGACAAGTTTGTGGTCAAGTTGTTCCTAAGTTCTTGTGTGAGTAATCAATACTACTGTACAGAGACAAGCTGTCTAACGTTGTTATCAAAAAATCTTGAAAATGTTTTGGTCAGTTTAATGATACACTTAACACTTATTATTTGATTTGGACAAGTTTGTGGTCAAGTTGTTCCTAAGTTCTTGTGTGAGTAATCAATACTACTGTACAGAGACAAGCTGTCTAACGTTGTTATCAAAAAATCTTGAAAATGTTTTGGTCAGTTCAGTTCACATTTTTACACAATACTCTAATAAAAAATGTGCCCCCCCCCACACACACACACACACACACACACACGTGTGCGTGCATTAATCGGCTAGAACATTATGACCACCTACCTCTTAGCCAGTATGTTCACCTTTTGCACGAACAAAGCAGTAATACAGCGTGGCATGCAAGCAATGAGGCCTTGTTAGGTCACTGGAGGGACTTGGCACCACATCTGCGTGCACACACACACACACACACACACACACACACACACACACACACACACACACACACACTCCAGCTTGTCACTGTCTCACAGTACAAGTGTCAAGGAGCTGTTCCCCTGGAAGATGATGGACTCATACCCTGCCATCAGCATGATCAAGAAGGTATCGGGATTCATCAGACCACGCAACACCCATTTCTGCATAGTTGCCAATTTCGTAGTGTTAACATTGGCACATGCAGGGCTCGTAGGTTCCGGAGGCCTATTGTTAGGATTATCGGATGAAATGTGTGTTCACACACACTTGCACTCTGCTGAGCATTAGTCGGATGTTTTTTCTGCTTGAGTTCACCGTGTTTCCTGTTCTATCAGTCTGCCCAGCCTATGATGTCTGACATCTGTAATGAGGGGTGGACCAAGGTTGAACTTACTTAACTTGTGAAGCTCTTTTGGAATTGTAACAATTTGTTTGTCTGTACATGTACATTACATCCCCCAATTTCTGTCCCATGTGGATAATTCCTTTGTAGTGTGCAGTGTTCTCCCCCACCCCCACCCCCACCCCCCACACTCCCCAGTGTATACAAATACGAAATGGGGGAAACATTGTTAGCAAAATTCCAGAAAAGTTCCTCACCAATTTACTTCAAAATTTGTCTCAGGCTCTCTCTTTGTCGATGACTTCGTGATCTACTGCAGTGCCCAGAGAACATGCCTCCTGGAGCGCTGCCTTCAGCATTGTCTTGACAGCCTATACTCATGGAGTGTGGCTAATGGCTTCTGGTTCTCTGAAGAGAAGACAGTTTGCATCAACTTTTGGTGATATAAAGCGTTGCTTCCGCCATCCTTACATCTCGATCCCGATGTTCTCCGATTCGTGGAAACAACTAAGTTTCTAGGGCTCACACTGGACAGGAAACTTTGTTGGTCTCCGCACGTCTCTTATTTGGCTGCCCGTTGTACACGTTCCCTTAATGTCCTCAGAGTTCTTAGTGGTGCATCTTGGGGAGCGGATCACACTGTCCTGCTTCGCTTGTATCGGTCCATAGTCCGAACAAAGCTGGATTATGGGAGCCTCGTCTACTCGTTTGCCTGGCCATCCCTCTTACGCCCTCGCAACTCCATCCATCATCGGGGGTTACGTCTTGGGACCGGAGCATTCTTCACTAGTCCTGTCGAGAGTCTTTATACTGAAGCTGCCAAATTACCATTGACCTACCGATGCGGCGTACTGCTTTGTCGGTATGCCTGCCGGCTGTTGTCAATGCCCGACCACCCCTCTTATCAGTCCTTCTTCGCCGATTCTCTCGACCGTCAGTATGGGTTGTACGTGTCTGCCCTGCTGCCTCCTGGAGTCCGCTTTCGTCGCCTGCTTCGACAATCGGATTTTGCCCTCCCTACCTCAGAGAGGGTGAGAGCTTGACACCACCTTGGCTCCAGGCTCCGGTTCATATTCATCTCGACCTCAGCTCGCTCCCGAAGGAGGGTACTCTGGCTGCAGTGTATTGCTCACGGTTTGTCGAACTTCGTGTGCGACTTGCCAGTCACACCTTTATTTACACTGATGGCTCCAAAACTGACGATGGTGTTGGCTGTGCCTTTGTCGTCGGGGCCGTCACCTTTAAATACCGGCTCCTCGACCAGTGTTCCAGCTTTACAGCCGAGCTTTTTGCTCTCCATCAGGCCGTTCAGTATGCCCGCCGCCATCGCCATTCATCGTATGTACTCTGCTCCGATTCACTCAGTGCTCTTCAGAGCCTTGGAGCTCCATATCCGGTACATCCCTTGGTGCAACGGATCCAGCAATCCCTCCATTCTTTTGCTGATGATGGCTCTCCTGTCAGCTTTCTGTGGGTTCCCGGCCATGTAGGAGTGCCTGGGAATGAGGCTCCTGACGTTGCAGCCAAGGCTGCAGTCCTCCTGCCTCGGCCAGCCTCCCATTGTGTCGCGTCATCTGACATTAGTGGGGTTGTTTGTAAGAGGCTTGTGTCATTGTGGTGGGATACTTGGTCATCACTTCAAGGAAACAAGCTCCAGGCCGTAAAATCGTTCCCAACTGCTTGGACAACCTCCTCCCAACCATCTCGGCGAGAAGAGGTCCTTCTGACCAGGTTGCGGATTGGGCATTGCCGGTTTAGCCACCGCTACCTGCTCTCCGGTGGCCCAGCCCCGCAGTGCCCTTGTGGTCATGCATTGACAGTGCGCCATGTTTTATTGTAGTGACCCCGTTTTAGTCAATCTCATGTTGTCCTCTCTCTGCCATCTACTTTACGGGATATTTTAGCTGATGACGCTTGAGCAGCTGCTCATGTTCTTCGTTTTATTACTTTGATTGGCTTGTCCAAAGACATCTAACTCTTTCATCTATTTTATCTGCATCTTTGTAAGAACTTTCTGGTGCCCCCCCCCCCCCCCCCCCTTCCTTGAGTTTTACTAGATTCTATGTGCTCTTACAATTGTGACTGGGCGCGCTAATGACCTCAGTAGTCGAGCGCCCTTAAACCCCCCACCCAAAAAAAAAAAAAATATCGAAATTTTACATGACACTACAGTAAACATTTGAATGGACATAGGGTCTGTATTTTTTAGCAAGAATCCCAAAAAGTTCATGATTGATTTAATTCAAGTTTTTCCATGATACTCTGATACATATTTTTCAAGAACAAAAATGCTGTGCTGTCTGTGAAAATGTGCGCGAGTTCTTTTCTTTCTCACAGACAGTTTTAACATCAATAGCAGAGCATTTAAATCATTAGACAAATCACTTTTCCCATATAAATTCTTTCTCCTTACATATAATTTTCGACAATTGTATACACAGGAATTTGCTGTTTTGTTTTCTTCCTTGCAGTTAGTTTTAACGGAAAAGAGAAAAATTGTATTTATGGCTAACTTAGTAATCCTACACATTAGCACCTTGAACAGCTACTAGCCTCACATATCCAGCAGCTGGAGAGATATCTGTCATATGCCATATACCAGTAATCCTGATTTAATGATTCATTTTACACTACTTCAGTTCCCAGTCAAAGATTTAATTTGCAATAACAATGAACAAGGATCAGGATCAGAGAGGAGCAGGAAAATGAGATGGACAGAGGGGAGGGGAGGGGAGGTGCAAGAAATGGACATAGAGAGGAGGAAGGAGAAAGTGGACAGGGAGAAGGGAGATGATGAGATGTAGAGAGAGGATGAGAGACAGGGGAAGGGGGGGTGGGTGCTGGGAGGAGGAGATGAACAGAGGTAGGAGGGAGGAGGAGATTAGGACATGCATCTCGAATTCCCATGCATATTTAGCAATTGCAAAGCAACACTGGGTTCAATAATTTTGGATAAAATCATATTTGCAACGCAGCATCAAGTCGGAATATCCTTTGATAATTACTCTGACTTGACCTGTCACTTACTTTGTGTAATGGGTGGATTATCACTGCATCCAATTCCTCATGCATTTTTTCAATATTCTGGATATAGATAATAGGCTTAGATAAATGGTGAGGGGTTTGATAATTGGCATATTTTCCATATCACTGCAGCTACTTCATTCTCTTCTTCCGCTCTGTATTTGTTGACCAAGCTAATCACAGTGGCCACTTTGTTGTAACTTGGAAGTGTCACCTTTGGTAGTAATGTTTGTCTGCTTTAGATCTCCATACTGTAGTAAACTTTTTAAGGTATTCTGCCAAGATTTTGTATTATCTTGATGTTTATCTGCCATTTCCCCATTTCGTTTCTCACCATAAGCTTCGATGGATTATTTCGTGACAGGCATAAGTACATTGAAACATGAAACAAATGCCAATAGGCTCACAGTAAAATAAAATAATTGTTCTGAGCTGCAAGATAATTAAAGAACTCAAACAACTAATTCAGTGTGCACACGGCTAAAGGTGAGTACATGCCAGTTGCCATATAATAAAATAGATTTGGTGATAGTTACTTCACTTGGCTAGACAATTGTAGGAGGCCGTAGGTACTGAGGCACAACTTCACTTTGTCAATCTCACTTTCAGGGTTATTTAACTTGTACAACAGTAAGCGCAGTCTGCTCCATTATTTGGCAGGAGGTGGAAGTATAGTGAAATATAGTCTCAGTGGCTAGAAGAGAACACAGCGTCAGCTGGCACACAGAGAATGAGAACCAGTTTATAGTTTCTCAGGCTTAAATCCACCAGCTAGCTGGGCACACATGATCGATCAGCCAATGGGGCTGTGTGTTCCTTCCTGGTAGTGCCCTCCCGAAAAGCAGACATAATGTCACTTATCAATAGCTTCAATCTTGGATTAATACATCTGGCAGGATTGTAAAGGATTGTATTTAGATTGATATTGTTTAAATGTTTTGTAATACTCCATTGTCTTATGCTGCCTTAAGGTTCACTTGTCATTTATCCTTAGTTCTTCTCTGAATTATTTGTGTTTCCATTGTTGGCAATTTATATGTTGTTTAAATTTCTTTATCTACTAGGCATGTTTCATCCTCCATTTAATAGTATCAGTTTCAACTGTGGCATTAAACTTACTAATCATCATCTCGTGCTGGTCAAGTAGGTATATTTTGCACCTCTCTGTGTATACTTTATTTTTTATTAAATAACTGGTACAATAATTCTTATTCCTATTGGTTTGGGAAGAATTATGTTTCCTTTGTGCTGTTAAATTAATTTTCATTTCTCATGCAGAATGACCTAAGTCAGTGTCAACCACTTAGAGGAATTTGACATTATAAATTTTCTTGTAGGTTTTGCCCATGGCAGCATGATCAGTTTGGAACTTTCCTAACTTTATATTATTACATGTGCTGGTGATTATTTTAAGTGGTTGCCTGATAAATCTGGAAATTTCAAGGATCAAGTCCATTAATCTTTGACCATTCTTCTTTGTCAGTTAATAAGTTGGTCATTTTCCTACCTGTGTGTGACCACCTTTCTTATCCTATTTTAACACCAAAATCTTCTAGAAACATGTTTATGTGTACATTAGCTCTATTTGATTTCATTTGATTGAGCTCTTCTCAGTTTTTTCCCATTTCTCCTGTATATTTGTTTTTATCCCTTGTTGGTGTTTACACATTTATGAAAGTGAAGGTTTTATTCTCTACTTTAGTTGTGAAGATTGCTGTTCTTGAAGAGTTCAAGAAGTAATCCTCTGTCAAGTCTGTTATGTTATTACGGACCGAGAACCCCCTCTGCATTGAGGGACATTCTGTGTTACTCTTTCTCCCTGAACGTCCTTTGTAAAGGGGATATACCTGTGATTCAAGTTGGTCCTGATCTGTATTGTGAAGTTCTTGAAGAGCTGTTATTAAGCTGTTGTGTTGATCCAGTACATCTGTAAAATGCTTCAAATTGCCAAGTTTCACAAATGGTTGTCACAAAGTTGAAAATTTACATGGTTTGTTGAATTTAAGTTCTTCTTAGTCTGCCTATTATCTATTGAGCTAACCAAGTGCTCCAACTTGCCTTTTTATTCTTTTATACATGGTCCCCATTGTATTTCTTTAGTCAATTTTGTAAAAAAGGTTTTCTGTTGCCCCCAGTATTTCTTCTTCCCTTTGGATCTCAATCTTTTTTCACCTGAAATAACCAGTCCTATTGACAGTCTGTTGGTTTTGGTTTGTAGGCTGGTTTGTTAGTCTGGGATTTCTTGATTCAGTTCGTGCAAAGCTCTTTGCCGCTGAACAACGTCTCTGGGCCTTATATATGCTGTGAGCACAAGTACAGTTATTTGGATCTTGTGTTAAAATAAGAAATGCGATTGCTGTAAATTTAGTCTGTCAGCTTACTAGGAAGAAGATTGAAAAATATATAGCTAAATATCAGTTAAGTTTCTATGGCTGCATACCCAGAATCTAGTGGATCAAATTTAAACTTGTTTGTAATTGTTCTTCTACAACGATTTTTTAAAGAAGTAATGGGTAAAATAATTCCTGGATGTTGTAGGGGGCAAAGAAATGGTTACCTTTTTGCTGAAGTCCAATATTCAGTTATTACATATAACTAACATTATTTAATATTGTTTGTAATGTATACCTCAATTACTTCAGCTAAGAGATTCACTAGGTGGAACTTTATTGGTCACCACAAGCACTTGTTCATTGTGTGATGAGAACTGAGTCAAACCATTTTGGAGAATCTCCTGTGACACCATAACATTTTTGATTACTTAAAAGAAAGTTATTTACGCACTGAAATGCCTTTCATGGATCAAAGGATACACCAGCAACTTATAATTTATTATTGAGTGAACTAAGTACTTATCACTATATATGTTTGTAACCTCAGTATGAGAAATCTTTATAAATCCAAACTACAACTGTGGCAATATGTTGTTTATAGTGTTTGTTTACTTTTTGATAGTCCATCTGTCAAAAATATTGTGTTCTGTTATTTAGAAAATAAGTGTAGTTACATAACAAAAATGTGATTGACTGACACTGTTTCATACTCTCCATAGTTTTAACTACTGTTCATTACTTTGAATCATCCACTATTGTTATATTTATTAAATATGATTTTCTTCTTGTGTGTTTCAGAACATATCAGGAATTCGCCTCACAGACATTTTTCTAAAAAGGACATACGATTATGATGAGCTGGCACAAGTATTTGTTACACAGAAATCGAACTGAACAATACAGAAATGATAGATAAAACAAAATTCTCCGGAGAGTGGTGGATGAAATGAAATTCTGTCAAAATGAATAATTGTTTAAAATACTTTTCACTGTAAATAATGGAAAATATATTTGATCTGCCAGATCTGTTGCTTTTTTGTTTGTTTTTTTTTTTTTTTTTTTAATTTTATAAACACACACCAAGAATATTCATCTCTGGAACATGTACAGAAAATTGGAATAGAGATCAACATAAACATCATTCCCACCCTTTTTATTGTTCATGAAAACCACACATTGCATGTTGTACCACCATACAGACAGCTAGACCTTCAGAGGTAGCAGTCCAGATCGATGTACCTCTAATACCCAGTACCACGTTCTCTTGCATTGACGCATGCCTGTATTCATCGTGGCATACTATCCACAAGTTCATCAAGGCACTGTTGGTCCAGATTGTCCCACTTCTCAACAGCTATTCAGCGTAGATCCCTCAGAGGGGCTGGTGGGTCACGTCACCCATAAACATCCCTTTTCAATCTATTTCAGGCATATTCTATAGGTTTCATGTCTGGAGAACATGATGGCCACTCTAGTCGAATAATATTATTATCCTGAAGGAAGCCATTCATAAGACGTGCACGATGGGGTCAGTCTGACCGGGTTGCCTCCAAACGCGTCTCCGACGATTGTCTGTTTGAAGGCATATGATGCGACACTCATTGGTGAAGAGAATGTGATGCCAATTGTGAGCAGTCTATTTGGCACATTGTTGGGTCCATCTGTACCACTCTGCATGGTGTCATGGTTGCAAAGATGGACCTTGCCGTGGACATCTGGAGTGAAGTTGTGCATCATTCAGCCTATTGCACACACTTTGAGTCATAACATGACGTCCTGTAGCTGCACAAAAAGCATTATTCAGCATGGTGTTATTGCTGTCAGGCAGGTAGATAGCTGTCATCCACTGCAGTAGTAGGCCTTTGGCAGCCTGAGTGAAGCATGTCATTGCATTTCCTGTCTGTATCTACACCATGTCCAAACAGCATTGCTTTGGTTCACTCCGAGACGCTTGGACACTTTCTTTGTTGAGAGCCTTTCCTGGCACAAAGTAACAATGCGGATGTGATCGAACTGCAGTATAGACCGTCTAGGCATGGTTGAACTACAGACAACGCAAGCCGTGTACCTCCTTCCTGGTGAAATGACTGGAGCTGATTGGCTGTTGGACCCCCTCCATCTAACAGGTGCTGCACATGCATGGTTGTTTACATCTTTGGGCAGGTTTAGTGACACCTTGAACAGTCAAAGGGACTGTGTCTGTAATACAATCTTACTATCGTTAAGAGTTCTGGGAAACGGGGTGATGCAAAACATTTTTTGGTGTGTGTACTATGACGAATTAGACATCATAATTCTGTTACATCTTCAATAGGATAGTACTGTTATTTTCTCCAATTCCATGTTATGGATTTATAATGCTGCCAAAGGCCTTGTCAAAGAGGGCAGAGAAACAGAGGTTCAGGGTACGCCGTTACCACTGGGGTGCCTAACTGCCCCAAAGGTCAACAAACCAGCAATAATCAATGGCATGAGGATGCAGAAGGTAATGGAAACCACTGCTTTAAAGACACATCACGTATATCCACGGGATATGTGGCCTGTTATGAAAAAGGGTCATGATGATCTCTCCAGTAACAAAAAACTTCCAGACTAATTCCCCATTCAGATCTTCAGGAGGAGCTTGTCAGCGGGAGGTGACCATGACAAAAAGATTGAATAAACAATGAAAGATTAATGCTCTACAAATTGGGGAGTGTGGAATGTTAGAAGTTTGAACATAGTAGAGAAGCTAGAAAATCTAAAAATGGGAATGCTAAGGCTCAATCCACATACAGTGGGGGCCAATGATTGAAATGGAAAGAAGACATGGATTTCTGATCAGATGAGCATAGGGTAATATCAACAGCAGTGGAAAATGGTGTAACAGGAGTAGAATTTGTTATGAATAGGAAGGTAGGGCAGAAAGTTTGTTACTGTGAACAGTTCAGTGATAAGGGTATCATCATCATCAGAAATCACCACCAACAACAGTAGTTCAGATATAAACATGTCAATATCACAAGCCAAAGATGAAGTATATGAAGGTACCCAATAAGTAATTCTGTAAGTAAAGGGAGGCAAAAATCTAATGGTCAAGGGGGATTGGAATGCAGTTGTAGGGGAAGGAGTAGAAGAAAGGATTACGGGTGAATATGGATTTGGTACTGGTACTAGGAATGAGAGAGAAAAGAGACCAGTTGAGTTCTGCAATAAATTTCAGTTAGTGATAGCAAATACTCTGTTCAAGACTCACAAGAGGAGGAGGGTACTTGGAAAAGGCTGCGAGATATGGGAAGATTTCAGTCAGATTACGTCATGGTTAGACAGAGGTTTTGAAACTATACACTGAATTGTAAGGTGTTCCCTGCATGTAAAGACTCAGATCGCAATTTAGTAGGTGAAGAGTAGGCTGAAGTTTAAGACATTACTCAGAAAGAATCAATACACAAAGAAGTGGAATCTGAAAGTACTGAATTAAGGGACACGCTTGAAGTTGTCTGAGACTGTAAATACTGCAATAAAGAGAAGCTCAGTGGGTAGTTCAGTTCAAGAGGAATTGACATATCTACACAAGGCAGTCACAGAAGTTAGAAAGGAAACCATAAGCGCAAAGAAAGTAACTGTGAGGAAACCAGGATTAACAAAAGAAATACTATAGTTGATCAACAAAAGGAGGAAGTACAAAAATGTTTCGGGAAATTCAGGAATATAGAAACACAAGTCGCTTAAGAATGGAAATAAATAGGAAGTACAGAGGAAGTAAGTCAAAACGGCTGAATGAAAAATGCAAAACAATCAAAACAGAAATGATTGTCAAGAGGACTGACTCAGCATATAGAAAATTCAAAATTATCTTCAGTGAAATTAAAAGCAAGGGTGGTAGCATTAAGTGTGCGGTACAAATCCACTGTTAAATGCAGAGGAGAGTGTGAAGAGGTAGAAAAATTACTCAGGGTGAGGACTTGTCTGATGATGTGATAGAAGAAGAAACAGAAGTTGATGTAGAAGAGATGAGGGATGCAGTATTAGAATCAGAATTTAATAGCTTTGGATGACTTAAGATCAAACAAAGCAGAAGTGATATATAACTTTCCATCAGAATTTATAAAATCATTGGCGGTAGTGGCAACAAGATGATGAGACACTTTCGTGTGTAGATTGTATGAGACTGGCAACATACCACTAGACTTCTGGGGAACCATCATCTATGTAGTCTCAAAGATAGCAAGAGCAAAAAGTGCAAGAATTATTGCACAATCTGCTTAACAGCTCATGCAACCAAGTTGCTGACAAGAATAAAATACAGATGAACAGAAAAGAAAATTGAGAATGTGCTAGATGATGAATGGTTTGGCTTTAGAAAAGGGAAAGGCACCAGAGACACAATTCTGACATTGCGATGGATAATGAAAGCAAGACTGAAGAAAAAGCAAAACATGTTCTTAGGACTTGCCAACCTAGAAAAAGTGTTTGACAATGTCAAATGGTGCAAGATGATTGATATTCTGAGAAAAATAGGGGAAGCTGTAGGGAAAGAACCAAGAGGGAACAAGAAGATTGGAAGACAGAGAACTAACTGCTCCAATTAAAAAGGGTGTAAGACAGGGATGATCATTATTACTGTTCAGTTTATACATCAAGTAAGCAATGATGGAAATAAAAGAAAGGTTCAAGAGTGGAATTAAAATTCAAGGTGAGAGAATAATAATAAGATTCACTGACGACATTGCTGTTCTCAGTTAAAGGAAGAAGAATTACAGGATTTGCTAAATGGAATGAACAGCCCAATGAATAGAGAATATGGACTGAGAATAAATTGAAAGAAGACCAAGTAATCATTAGTAACAGAAATGAGAACAGTGCAAAACTTAGCATCAGGATTGGTGATCAAGAAGTAGATGAATTTAAGGAACTTTGCTACATAGGTAGCAAAATAATGGATCAGGGAGGAGATAAAAAGCAGACTGGCACTAACAGAAAGGGCATTCCTGGCAAGAGCTGTCTCCCACCACCAATATATTTCTAAATTTGAGAAAGAAATTTCTCAGGCTATACATTTAGAGCACAGCTTTGTATCGTTGTGGAACATGGAGTGTGGGAAATCCAGAACAGAAGATAATTCAATCCATTTGAGATGTGGTACTACAGAAGGACTGATAAGGTAATCGAGGTAGTTCTCCAGGTAATCAGCAAGGAAAGGAATATATGGAAAACACTGACAAGAAGAAAGGGCACATGGTACTATAGGGAGCTATAGAGGGTAAAACTGTAAAGGAAAACCAAAATTGGAATACAGCGAGCAAATAATTGAGGATGTAGTCACTAGTGCTACTTTGAGATGAAGAGATTGGCACAGGAGAGGAATTCATGTAGGTTGCATCAAACCAGTCAGAAGATGGACGACTCAAAAAACATTTTCAGCAAAGGCATTCCTCAGCCCATTACTTGTAACTTTCCCATAGGTAAGATGTTAAAGCCATCATTGCTCACTTTTTATTTGTTTTGTCTCTGGAGCTTCTTATCCCTGCATGATTCTATTTCACTGTCAGAATGATCACTGAACATCAACAATATTTTGAGTCTAACATCTATAAAAAGTTATAATAAAGTAAATATGTAGTTATCAATCATGAACGTTTTGTATTTGCATTAAATAATGTGCACCTTGTTTCTACCTGTAAACAGTGACAAAAGTGTAAGAAAAGACACAAGTGACTGTTTTATAGGTTCAGATATATTTTGCAGGATGTTCTACATCTGGTACAAGCACTGAACTTGTATTATTAATGGAAATATTTTGTATAACACTTGCCAGTACCAGTTTAAATTACCACGATCGACCATTAAATATCTGCGATGTGCTTGTAGGCTGAATAAGAGAAGTAGGCTAGTCTCAGGTGGAGGTAATAATTTATTAACGAAACCCTGCGGTCGGAATAGACAATAGTACACTGCAACCAATAACTTGTGCGAAGGCATGAGAAAAGTTAAGTATGGTAAATTATTCTGTATCTAACACACTTGGATTCACGCTTTCGCCAAGAAGTCAAACGTGGAACAGAAAACAACAATCAAAGAATAAAACACAGAACAAACGTTGCTTGTGTATAGCGTCTCTGACGTCCCGTGGGGAAGTTTCACAGCACTGGACTTTCAAACACCAGAGTATGTCACGGTGCTAGATGATGACAGAAGACACATCATCAGCCCCCATGGTGTAAGCGGAGCGTCATTCCAAATAGTGTGCTCTGGAAAATTGACATGTCGTCCGTATCTTGAGGTGAATGGTGGTGGGTCAACTGCGGCTCCCAGTTGCATCTGTGTCGGCATTGATGTTGACGGAGTGATTGCTGAGTGAGGCAGAAGTCGTGGTAGGTCAGGCGTCGTTGCTTCCGGAAAGACGTACGCCGATTTCACGTAGTCAATGGAGACTGTAGTCAGTTTCCCATTGATGAAGATGTCTAAGGTCTTGCTTCCCCTGGTTACGACACGGTGTGGGCCGGAATATAGTGGTTGGAGTGAGGATTTAATACCTTCCATTCGTAACATAATGTGTGTGCAGGAGGATAGGTCATGATGCACAAACGTGGCAGGAGTCCCGTGTCGGTGACGTTCCTGCGCATGGAGGCGAGCCACACGTTGTCGCAGTTGGCGGTGAAATTCTGGCTGGTCACCCGTAGGGTTCGGCAGAGCGCCGGTAGGCATGAATTCTCCTTTGCCATAAACCAGTTCAGCTGAAGAAGAATCCAGGTCTGGCTTGAATGTGCTTCGGAGTCCAAGTAATACCACAGAAGTTCTTTGGTCCATCTGGTGTCGTGACACATTAGGGCAACTTTTAGGGTACGGTGCCATCGCTCTATTAAACTATTGTTAGCAGGGTGAGAGCTCATTGTCCGGTGGTGAAGTGTGCCACAAAATTTTGTCAACTCTCGAAACAAATCAGACTCGAATTGACTTCCCCTGTCTGTCATAATGTGCAGCGAGCAACCAAACGTGACACCCAGTGTGTGATGAGGGTGAATGCGATAGTTTCTAACATTGTCCACTGGTGCAGCTTCTGGCCATTGAGTGTACCGATCATCTCGCCCATTCACCAGTCCATTTGCATATTCCAGGCCACACATAAAGCGTTGTTATTAAGCATGTTTCGTAGCTCGTACGCCTTTGTGACATAAGTTGTGCAGCGAATGGAAAGCGTACTTCTGAAATTCCAGAGGTAGGAAGGGTCTCTGCTTCGATGTCGACATGTCACAATACAGCTTTACATCGCTTCCAGGAATGTCTACCAGCTGCAGGTCCAGCGCTGATTAACCATTTGACAGAATTGCTTGTAATTCCGCATCAGCTTGTTGTGCTGCAGCGAGGTTGATGTAATCGATCGTACTGGCAATGCTGCTGACTCTGGACAAACAATCGGCCACTACATTGCCGATCCCAGATACATGACGTATATCATTGGTAAACTGAGAAACAAACATGAGCTGGTTGTGTTGTCTGGGGGAACAGTTCATGTTGTTCTGACAGAATGCATATGTTAGTGGCTTGTGATCCGTAAAGATATCAAAGTCACATGCTTCTAGTTGTGATCTGAAGTGCTTGACAGATTCGTAAATGGCCAGAAGTTCTCTGTCGTATCCGCTCCAAACTCTTTGTGAGGTTGTCAACTTGTGTGAATAAAATGCGAGTGGCTGCCAGGGGTCACTGCATTGTTGTTGTAACACAGCGCCAACTGCGGCCTGGCTAGCGTCGACTAGCAGTGCTAACGTGGTGGTAGGATCTGGATGTGCCAGCAGAGGTGCGTTGGCAACGCTTTTCTTGGCCGCTTCAAATGCGACAGTCATTTTGAGAGTCCAAGTTACGGGCGCGTTACCCTTGGCTTTCGGACCAGTTAGCGCTGTGTCTAAAGGTTCCTGTAGCTCAGCAGAGTGTGGCAAATGGCGGCAGAAAAAATTTAACATCCTGAGGATACACCGTAGTTCCTTGGCTGTAGCGGGCCTCGGAATGCATGAAATGGCTTCCACATTTTCTGGTAGTGGTTTTTGCCGCAGAAATTCTATGTCTGAGAAAGTCTACTTCAGGTTGACCAAAGGCACATTTTGAGGTATTGAGCACGATTCCGTAATGTTCCAATCGCTTGAATACGTCGGTTAGATGGTGGCGATGTTCCTCAGGCGACGATGAAAAAAACCAAAATGTCGTCCAGGTATGCAAACGCAAAAGGTAAACCCTGTAGTACAGAATCTATGAAGTGCTGCCATGCCTGTGCGGCATTCTTCAGTCCAAAAGTGATGAACATGCTCTCGAATAAACCAAAAGGAGTGATGATGGCTGTCTTCACTAGATGTAATGGTGAGGACCAAGGTCTTTTGGAAGGCCGGATTACACCTTCGCCCAATATACAGTCAAATTCCGGCTCTGCTATTTTGAGACGATCTGGAGCTAGACGTCGCGGTCTACAGGAGGTAGGGGGTCCATCAGTAGTCTCAATATAATGGACAGTATCATGACTTACCTCCTTACGTGCTCCGGGTGGTCGCATCAGGGCTGGAAATCCTCACAACAGCTCCGCCTACTCGCCATCCACTACCTGAATTACCTTGGCAGTATGGACAGCAGCATCTCTATGTAATCCGGAAGTTGTTAGGCCAGTGGTATTGTCGACCAGGCGAGAGTTCCTTATTTCAGGCAGCAGGTTGTAGTGGGCGAGGAAGTCTGCTCCGATGTTCGGTTCAGCGACGTCCGACACTGTAAAGTCCCACACGAAAACGTTGCAAACCGAGGTTGAGTTACTAGCGCATCGTGCCATACGTCATAATCCAGGAGTTATTAGCAGCTGTGAGGCAATGGGCGTAGATGGTCGCTTCTGACATAGCATGGATCGAAGAAAGATTGACAAATCGGAACCAGTGTCTACTAAGTACTTCCAGGTGGAACGTTGGTCACTTACAAACAGGCCCCTGGATGTCGGACAGCAACCAGAGGAGGCACTCACTCACTTCCAATCACCGCTGCCATTTGGGTAGGCGCAGGGCATTGTACACTCATGTGATTGCTCACCAAACTTGCGATGGTACCAACAGACAGTTTGTTCTGTCCCTGTCGTAGTCGAGGCTGTCGATGATCGGCTGCGTGAGCGATGACGGAATTGATGTCGGCTCCTGTTGTCCGTGTCACGGCAGTGTAACAGCTCGCTGATTTGTCATGACAATAAGTCCACTTTGTTGACAAAAACATCATAATCCGTGCGTGAGACAGTTGTCGCCGTGGAGGCGCACGCCACAGTGGCGGAGCTAACTATTGACGGTGTCACTGTGTCTTGGATCTTATCGGCTAATTCGGCCACTGCATCTAAAAATGAGTCAGTTTGCGACACCACGATTGCCTTCACTGGTGGTGGTAACCAACTGCTCCAGATCATGTGCAGTAAGCTGTCTGTTACTGTACCTGCGTCTACTTTACTCCGCAGATGACGTAGGTACTGTGGAGGTTTCATATCGCTGGTGTCCTCTTGGGTAAGCACCTGCCGGATTCGTTCTTCTTGTGAAGCGGGCACATGCTGAATTAGTTGGAACAGACCATGTTGTGCTCAGTGGTGTGTTCAACTGTGGGTAGCAAACTCTGCTCATGGCCACAGTTTGGCAGTAGCCATTTATTCAGGTGGACAGTTGGCTCTTGATCATACCCACATAAAATCCATGCAGAAATTCAAGCAGAGATGGTCCATGGCATGGCTGCTTTCACAAATGACCCAGCCTCTGATGAGACAGAATGAGCCTGTGATGATACTGCAGTGGTACAGCATGTTCTGGGTGAGTGTATTGTGCAAGTCTTCACCTGGAGCTTTCATGATGATATGAACCATATGGAAAGGGGTTTATCGTGGGTGTGGCATATGGATGGACCAGGATATTGTATAAACTGGGTGGGCTGCAGAGTACCACTTTAGGAGTGTGGACAAGATGGAGAAGGAGACTGCTTTTGGTCTCATTTTGTTGTTGTTGTTGTTGTTGTATTCGGTCTGAACACTGGCATTGTGCAGCTTTCCACAACATCTATTATGTTCAAATCTCTTCATTTCTGCATAACTACTGCACTCTATAAGCAGTTGAACCTGCTTATTGTAGTAGTGCCTTAAGTTTTATTCTACAATATTTAAAGCCCCACGCTTCCGTCTATTACAAAATTAACTGTTCCCCTATGCCTCGGGCTCTGTTCTACTCTTGTCTATACATTTATTGTTTGCAATTTGCTCCCACAGAAGTCTACACTCCATAAAAATACTTTCAGAAAAGACTTCTTGAGATTTACATTTATATTAAATGTTGAAATACTTTGTTTTTTGAGAAACTCATTTTTTACTATTGCCAGACTGCATTTTATATCCTCTCTACATCACCCAATGTCAATTATTTTGGTTCCCAACTTGCAAAACTCATATACTGCTTTCCTGGTCTTATTTCTGAAAGTAATTCTATCAGCATAACCTGATTTGATTCCACTACACTCCATTACTCTTGATTTACTTGTGCTGATGTTGATCTTACACTTCGTTCTGAAGACAACGTGTGTTCCTTTCAGCTGATCTTCAAATCCTTTCCTGTACCTTATGGAATTACATGGCCTTCAGAAACCTTAAACTTTTTAGTTGTTCATGAACTTTAATTCCCTTTTGCAATTTCTCTTTGGTTTTCTTTACTGCTTCCTGTGTGTAACAATTGAAAACCATGAAAGGCATGCCCCAACTTGTTTCACTCCCTTCTTAACTACTACTCCTTTTCTTGTCCTTCAACACTTAAATACTGCCAAAAGCTTACTCTAAAGCGCTATATAGCATGAGGGTTTGCCTTTCATCAGTCGATCTTCTTAGATGAGTTGTAGGGTGAGTATTACCTAGCATGTTCCTACATTTCTCTGGAACACAAACTGATTCTTTCCATTATTTTGTTTCGTGTTAGTATTTTGCAGACATGACTAATTAAACTGATAGTTCAGTAATATTCTTCCCTGTCAACATCTGCCTTTTTTTTTAAATCAGGATTTTTTTTTTTTTTTTTTTTTTTTTTTTTTTTTTTTTTTTTTTTTTTTTTTTTTTTGTCTGAGCACATTTCTCCTATCTCGTGTCTCTTGCATACCAAGTTAACAGAAGTGGAATATTCAGGTTTTCGCGGCACAAAGACTGTTCCATTAAGTTTTGAGTGTGCAGCTGCAAGAAATCTCTTTCTTCTTCTAATATTTCGGCTGTATAACATTCAGCCATCTTCAGAGTGAGCCGCAAGACTATGACAAGTCTTGCAGCTCACTCTGAAGATGGCTGAACATTATACAGCCGAAATATTAGAAGAAGAAGGAGATTTCTTGCGGCTGCACACCCGAAACTTAATGGAAGAGAAGTGGAATAGTTTTGTGATGGTTGGTTCTCCCAATGATCTCAATAATTTTGAGAGAATGTCATCAATTTGTTTCAATGTAGGTGTTTCAGAGCCTTGTCAGATTCTTTTCGCAGTATTATATCGTCCACCTCTTCTTCATCTAGTACCTCTTGCTTTTTAAAAATATTGTCTTCAAGTTTGTTTCCCTTATATACTTTCCTTCCATCTTTCAGCTTTCCTTTCTTTGCTTATAACAGGTTTGCCATCAGAGCTCTTAACATTCCTTCAATTGCTTTTCTTTTCTCCGAAGGGCTCTCTAATTTCCCTATATCTGGCTATCCTTGCCATTGTCAGAAGCCCATCAGAAAAATGCATGCACAAAAATTAAAGAGAAATCTGTCAGTGTTTCATGTTGCAATAGGAATAGAAAAATAGAACTCGCCTGGAAAAGATTGCAACTTGTGTAGTGCTGGTCATAAGTGAAATAGCTAGAACTGACTATGAAACCCCATCCCAAAATACCAACAGACTAAGAATGGTCAAGAACATGTTATATGTGTGTGTAAATCAAGTAACAAAAGACATGTTCCACAGAAATGGAAACATATGCCTCATCAATAGTAGGCAGGAACTGGTGTCATGCCATAGCCTGGCATCAACATATTGGGCTTACACTATCATGGAGAAGATCATCACATTTTGAGGGCATTTCGGCACCAGTCAGTAGAAAATTTATAAAGAAGTACCATTTTGATTTTCATAGGTGACACTATAGAAGAGATTGGATGCAACAGTTGCAAAAGACCTTAGGAGTATCTTATAAATGGGTGATGATGCAGACTAAAGAAGTGTTGTATGGTAAATAAACATGACATACAGCAGTTTTGTGCAAGTAAATTTTGAACTTTCAAGAAGCTTAAATGAGATGCTGATATGTCTCGTAATGACTTGCCCACAAAACGAGTAGGACCTTCCTCAGCATGTGTAGAATCACTCCAGATGAATTTCATCTTCTTTCCAGGACAGACCATTAAGTGAACACTTGCATCCACTCATCAAACAGCAGTGGCTGCTTTCAAAAGAAAAATTCTTGCTGCAGTAACATCTGCAATGGGAGGCTTCCTGACATGTTAGCTATTCAACCCGAAGACCATTTTCATGCAGCTCTTACCAGTGGTGGTGGTGGTGGTGGCGGCGGCGGCGGCGGCGGCGGCGGCGGCGGCGGCGGCGGCGGCAGTGGTGGTGATGATGAAATTGCTACCACAGCTGTAGTAATAGCAGGTGCCCTTGCGGCATTGACATCATCGCAAATTCTCCCCTAAATGTACAAGTATGAGAAGTCGAATGTGGCGACTGGCAATACTGGTGGATACAAAAATTGCAAGAGAGTGAATTACAGAGAGACTCTGAGCTTCTTATTCAACACAAAAATTCTTTTTGGTATTTTGAGTATTTTGAGCCCTGCTAAAAATGGTAATTGGTTACTTTCAGACAAACTTTATAAGGGTTTAAGTTCTTTAGAGGCCCCCACTGTACTGTGGGTTCCCTGTAGACATGTTATCATAGTTGGATATCTTAAAGGTGAATCTGCTATCTGTACCATCCCTGAGCCATCAGACAGAGATTAAATCATAATGTGACCTCCTCCAGTAAATATTCAGAAGATGTGAAGCATTCAACCTCTAACAGTTACAAATATGTATTCCTAAAGCATATGCATGTATACATTTTGACACAACCCTCTGTTCGAAGTTCTTTGTTCACACTCAATAAACATAAAAGGGTATAGATGCCAGAGATTAATGCTGTGTTAGTAAACTGACTGTTAGTGAAATACAATGTTAATATAGTCTGTTTTCAAGTACAACACTGTAGGAATAATAGTTTCCCACATTTTACTGTAAATAACTCCTGGAAATTGAAATAAGAACACCGCGAATTCATTGTCCCAGGAAGGGGAAACTTTATTGACACATTTATGGAGTCAGATACATCACATGATCACACTGACAGAACCACAGGCACATAAACACAGGCAACAGAGCATGCACAATGTCGGCACTAGTACAGTGTATATCCACCTTTCGCAGCAATGCAGGCTGCTATTCTCCCATGGAGACTATCGTAGAGATGCTGGATGTAGTCCTGTGGAACGGCTTGCCATGCCATTTCCACCTGGCGCCTCAGTTGGGCCAGCGTTCGTGCTGGACGTGCAGACCATGTGAGACGACGCTTCATCCAGTCCCAAAGATGCTCAATGGGGGACACATCCGGAGATCTTGCTGGCCAGGGTAGTTGACTTACACCTTCTAGAGCACGTTGGGTGGCACGGGATACATGCGGACGTGCATTGTCCTGTTGGAACAGCAAGTTCCCTTGCCGGTCTAGGAATGGTAGAACGATGGGTTCGATGACGGTTTGGATGTACCGTGCACTATTCAGTGTCCCCTCGACGTTCACCAGAGGTGTACGGCCAGTGTAGGAGATCGCTACCCACACCATGATGCCGGGTGTTGGCCCTGTGTGCCTCGGTCATATGCAGTCCTGATTGTGGCGCTCACCTGCACGGCGCCAAACACGCATACGACCATCATTGACACCAAGGCAGAAGCGACTCTCATCGCTGAAGACGACACGTCTCCATTCGTCCCTCCATTCACGCCTGTCGCGACACCACTGGAGGCGGGCTGCACGATGTTGGGGCGTGAGCGGAAGACGGCCTAACGGTGTGCGGGACCGTAGCCCAGCTTCATGGAGACAGTTGCGAATGGTCCTCGCCGATACCCCAGGAGCAACAGTGTCCCTAATTTGCTGGGAAGTGGCGGTGCGGTCCCCTACGGCACTGCGTAGGATCCTACGGTCTTGGCGTGCGTCCGTGCGTCGCTGCGGTCCGGTCCCAGGTCGACGGGCACGTGCACCTTCCGCCGACCACTGGCGACAACATCGATGTACTGTGGAGACCTCACGCCCCACGTGTTGAGCAATTCGGCGGTACGTCCACCCAGCCTCCCGCATGCCCACTATACGCCCTCGCTCAAAGTCCGTCAACTGCACATACGGTTCACGTCCACGCTGTCGCGGCATGCTACCAGTGTTAAAGACTGCGATGGAGCTCCGTATGCCACGGCAAACTGGCTGACACTGACGGCGGTGGTGCACAAATGCTGCGCAGCTAGCACCATTCGACGGCCAACACCGCGGTTCCTGGTGTGTCCGCTGTGCTGTGCGTGTGATCATTGCTTGTACAGCCCTCTCGCAGTGTCCGGAGCAAGTATGGTGGGTCTGACACACCGGTGTCAATGTGTTCTTTTTTCCATTTCCAGGAGTGTATATATAAAGATTTCTATTCAGGCAACACAAAAACTTTTGTTAAAAACTACTAGTTCCCTAAAACATTTTGAGGTTGATTATAGTTGATAGCAATCTTGAAAACATAGTTAATTTATGATAAATGCAGATAATATATACGGCTACTCCTCTTTAAGGGAAAACTATATGTAATACAATATATTAGTTATAATACCTGCTACATAACTAAATCGCACACCCCAATTTACTACAAACTGCTCATAGATTATGCAAAGGTCAGTGGTAGCTTCAAAAAAGTCTCCAAAATGCACAATCCATTGCTACACCCTTAAATTCAGGAGTGATGTATTATCTGGCAGAACTGTGAAACATGAATATTGATTTGCTATGAAATACGTTACATATCCAAAACACTTGTAATGGTAAATTACGAAAATATAGTTTTGCAAGTGTCCGAAACTTCTAAAAAATAAGCTGTTTTTCATGTAATAATACATTGAAATTAGAGAACGATTGGTTTGAATGAGGATAGGCCCAAAGTTCTCAAAAATTTTAAAAGAGCATATGTAAGTTTAAGCCTACAATTGACAATAACAATACGAGTTTATCACAGCACTTGGGAATTTTCTAGATCATATAATGTATTATAATACAAGCAGGTGTTGATACAATCACTGTAAGATTACACAGAAGCAACACAAACAGTAAAATATGCAAATCTAGAAATTCAAATTGGCACATGAATCTTATACATGCAGTTTCACACAAAGGGTCATTCCAAAATTGGCTTTTATGTATAAATGAACATGCATACTGCATGGATTTTTTACTGCACTGTTTCTGTGGACACTTGTAATCTGATGTGCCAAAGAAGACTGCAGTGTGAGTTTATCTCAGCTGAAATCAGTAATTGTGCAGCACCAACAAACCATGTCTTCTGTGCCTGCTGCAGCTAACCATAAATATGGGCTTGGTAGTAGGAACGAGAAAGATTAACTGAGTTCTGCGATAAATGTCAGCTATTAATTGTGAATGCTCTGTTCAAGAATCACAAGAAGAGGAAATATACATGGAAAATGCCAGGGATATGGAATGATTTGTGTTAGATTACATTTCCTATCACAACTTCCACATGTGTTTGCAGTTTGACATTCTGCAATCTGACACCAATAGCTCTAATAAACTTCCAATTCTGTGCATGGTATGTTGGTACCTTTGTGATCCCACAAGAATTACGAAACAAACTGGCTGTAATAACATTCATCATAGTATGTGACTCCACAACTACTGTAGTCTGTACATTCCCTGTAATAGCATCTACAGCAACTTGAACAATTTCTTCGCTATGATCACTACATTCATAGTGGTCAGTTGTTAATTCTTCCCTAATAACCCTGTCATCATTGTGCTGCATACATTGCACCCCAGAGCCAACCCTGGAGTGATAATGCAAACTGGATGTCACAGGGCAGAGCTCTTTTGCCACCTCAGTACTATACATGGCAGAACTGTGTTCGCCAGTTTGCTTCAATCGTATGGTTTTGCACATAATTTCCTTGGGAGTGTATATCATTCACTTTCAAGTGGTTATCCTTTCCATGATGGGGTTACTATTGATTGTTATTGTCATAGCCTTTCCATTGTCCTACACTGACATGATGATAATCAGTTGGTATGTGTTACCATTGCCCCCCTTGTCTTAATAACATTTGGTGGGCCATGTAGGGCATGTTGAGCTGCATCACAGGTTTGTTACAATAGTCTTTTGACCTGCTATGACTGTAGAATTTAAAGCACAGTGTGCTGCTATTGTTATTGCTATTATTGTTGTTCACATCAATAGAGAAACCTGAAATCATTCATTTAAAAAGTATTCACCTAATAAGACTGACTGTTAATATGATGCTGCCCCTATTCCATAAGAGATATGCTTGACTGGCAGACTCACAAGATTAATTTTGGTTGTATACATTTCACCAACTTGTGTAAGACTACTATTTTCATAATGGACAGCTCATGTTGTATACAATTAATTTGTGATGTAATACTGTTCTTGACACCCTGGTGATTTCAAATGGGTTTAATTCAGTCTTAATTACTCCATCAGAAGTGTCTTTCTGAGATGAGACTTCAGTATCAGACTTTGCACTATATGAGGTAGTTCTGAATCCAGTCTTTCATTGAGATTAATTGACATCTTGGAGGATATGGTTCCTTGTCTAGACAACATATCTGGCTTAGCTGACATTTTATTTAAGTTAGATGACATTTCATTTAGGGTAGATGACATTCATTTAGGTTAGATGACATTCATTTAGGTTAGATGGCATTTCGTTGTACAGGCTCCACACTTCACTACATTTAGTTGACATTTCATCTAACTGACATCTAATTGGAGACTTCGTCATATTTAGATGATATTTCATTACGCGTTTCAAAATATTTACTTGACAACTGACTGAACATTGTTTAATATTTGTTTTTGCTGGCTTCTACCTTATTATCCATGAATTGGCTATCACTGGCATTCGATTCTATGTTGTCTTGTGTTTCAGTTTCCATTTTTGTGGTCTTCCCATATTTTGCCATAACATGAAAGGTGCCTGAATTCGTGAGTCTAAAATCATGTATCTTACAATGCAATATCAGCGCACAAATAAAAATATTGCTGAGTATGAACAGTCTGAAAAGATGGCATTAATTGGTTGAAACAATAAAGAAGCAGTGTGCCATTCCACGCACTCACATGACACGAAGCCAGCCATCTTGTACAAACTAAATTCATTGTTGTTAAGATTAGTTACTACAGAACACAACATAGTTAATAGAGTTCTTACATCACAGAAAATTTGACTCTGAAATATTTAGCTGCACTCATGATTGACATCGTAGGCACATTTGACAATCTTGGGTGGTCTGCAGTGTTCATATGCCTGAGAGATCTGCAGGTTCCCAAATATCTGTACAAGAGTTTGTCAATTATTGTAATGGATGTACCATTCAATGGCATGTAGTAGAAACAAGGTAATCAAAAGAGATTACCTACGGCTGTCCTGAAGGCTCCATACGTGGTCCATTGTTCTGGGATGCTAGCATTGAACCCAAGGAATCCAGCAGACAATGGCTTTGACTGGAGTAGTATGAGAGGGGCAGCAGCAGACAGATACATCAATAGTTAAGATGCTCTCTAATTCATGAATATAGACAGAACAGTGCTATTAACTTGGGTAACTGGTTAAGGGGTTTTTATTGTAGTTTTTAATGGTAGAAAGTAGCTGTAGTAGTAGCATTTTTGTAGAATTAAGCATTCTTTTCTCTGATTATTTATATGTACCATGAAGAAATAATTAATGCATATATTTCTTACTATCCATAAAAATGTGGCTGTATGGCCTAACCTAGCTTCTTAGATAATAGACAGAAATGTGAAGCATGAATAAATAAATAGATACTGAACCTTTCCTACATATGTTATACAGGGGACAAATTGACATCCAAGTAGTTGAATTTGCAGGCTCCAGGAAGACTATTGGCGAAAAGATGAATGATGTGCCTGTGTTCAGATGCGATGATGGTGCACGGACAACAAACTGGCACTTGCTTTCCAGAAAACCACAAACACACTTCTGAACTGAAGACTTTCTCTTACCATAAATCCAGTCCTTAGGCCTGATGGAATCTCTGTAAAATGTAGCATTGTTAGATGGTATCTAGGCATTCTTCTAGATGAGAGAAGGAATGCCGTAGAACTTGTAAAGTCTGTTATTTGGAAAGTGGTTAAAATTACGTATAATATTGTCTACGCTGGCACTACTGAATATAAATTATTGCTGCATGTTGTGCAGTCATATCACATTCCTATCTTTAATGCTATATGGGCTTCACTGGCAGCATCTGGATGCATCACTTTTGACTGGAAAGGTACACAACCATACTGTGACAAATACAGCAGAGCATACTCCGTGGACCCACTGGTGTCGTTTGCACTGAACCTGTTTATAGTTTACTGCCGAATCTCAGGACATTTCCATCAAATAGTGTGGTACATTAGAGAGCAGTGTCACATTGACTGGAGTGTGAAGAATATGACTGAAAATGTGAGATAAAATATGCTCACATTTCTAATAAAAGAAACCTGGAGACTGGGCAAATAGCATTCTGACTGGGACCTAGAAGCTCTGCAATGCAGGTATTCTACACTTTACCATGGATTAAGAACAGGCTCAGTATACCCGACTTTGAAGCTACTTGAGATATCATGCATATATTAACAGGTCGTGGGCCATATCCAAAACATCTTGTTGCAGGAGATGTGGTAACCCACTAATATGTGAATGTGGAGAAGAAGAGTCCGCTGATCATGACATTTTCAAGTGCCCCCATTTTCAGCTAGAAAAGAAATGCAAACACTTAGATTGTGATTTGCAATAGATTGTAAAAGATGAAAATTTATGGGCTACAGTAAATTTTATTGCACATCACCAATCTGTTTGTAACTGGGCTTTGTTCTTGTGTGTGAAAACATGGTATTAGCTCTGTAACTACTAAATAACATAGTTGTCATAATCGTTTTTTTTTAACTTTAAATATATTATCAAAATTAATAGAGAAGTTTATATCAATCTTTACTCTGAAATTAGTGGCATAGATTAGACATCACAAAATCTGGCTAACAGCTGGTACTACAAAGACAGCTCATAACTGTCTCCCATAGACACTGCCACGTCACCTCAAGTAACTTAACAATGTATAATGTTACATTATTGAAACCATAATATTAATTGAAATAATTTAAATTGTAATGAAACTTCCTGGCAGATTAATACTGTCTGCCAGACTGGGATTTGAACCCAGGATCTTTTGCCTTTCACAGGCCAATGCTCTACCAGGTGAGCTACATAAGCATGACTCGTAACCTGTGCTCACAGCCTTACTTCTGCCAGTATCATATCCTCCATCTTCAAAACGCCTGCATAACTTGCGGGAGTAGCATTCCTGGAAGAAAGGACATTATTGAGACATTACTTAATTACAGACTGTAACTTTGTTTCTATAATGACTTTTCTCTCTGCAGTGGTGTGCGCGCTGATATGAAACCTCCTGTCAAATTAAACCTGTGTGCTGGACCAATACTTGAACCCAGTATGACTGCCTTTCACAAGGATGGGTTGTGAGTCATGCTTATGTAGCTCAATTGGTAGAGCACATGCTTACGAAAGGCATAGTACCGATATGGCAGACTGCTTTAATCTGCCAGGAAGTTTCATATCATCACAAACTCCACTGCACAATGAAAAATCATTGTGGAAACAATCATCCAGGCTGGGGCTAAGCCGTGTTTCTACTGAATTCTTTATTCCAGGAGTGCTAGTCCCACAAGTACGTAGGAGAACTTCTGCGGAAGTTTGGAAGGTAGGAGCTACTGTACTGTTAGAAGTACAGCTGTGAGGACAGGTCAGGAGTTGTGCTCGGGTAGCTCAGTTGGTAGAGCACTTACTATGAAAGGCAAAGATCCTGGGTTGGAGTCCAGGTCCAGCACACAGTTTTAATCTGCCATGAAGTTTCATATCAGGGCACACTCCGCAGCAGAGTGAAAATTCAGTCTGCAAAAGTTGTAATTTTGGAAAAGTTTTGCACATCAAAGATCACTGAACACTGCAAAATGTCTTTTGCCATAAATATGTTTGAATACATTATAATCCTCATATGAAATTATACAATGTTACATTTACAACAAAGCTTTTTAACTAATCTGTTAATTAAATCCAAATTACACTAGTCAACTTTTTTGATGTGACAAAGTGTTAAAGTTCAGTTACAAAAATACTGACATATTGACAATTACAAGAATGTTCTTTTCACTTATATGCATAACAAAATCAAATAAGTGTCTAAAAGCAACATAATTTGAATAAATGATCATGCCACAGTAAAATGTATGAACACAATAATTAGGTAATGTACGCAATGCATGAGTAGAACGCCCGGAACTGTGATACCAGATAAGCAGGTTGACTTATATAGCCACCCTCCGTCGATATGCGGTCATCAACTTCTCTGAATTAAGATAATAATGTCGTTATCTACTGTATATGCCCAACTTTTCGTTATATCTACACATCAGATGGAGCAGCCACAAACATCATCACTCTAACGGCGACTAAATTCCAGGTTTTCATAATAAAAATAATTAATGTTTTGCCTCGGTGTTACTGAAGATAAGATAGTTAATAACATATTTGGCTGTTAGTTATTATTTCAACTTCCTATTTTTGATGTTAATACTAATCCACACTTTTTTTTTTCTAAATCGTTTCTGCCCGATTGGAAATGAAATGTTAATTAGTTAAAAACTAAAAGTTCATCGGGGACAAAACCACTGTAGGAGCCTCCATGGACCACAGTTAATCTAGTTCCTCTTCCCATCAGCTGATGGCCACTGCTGATGGGTGTGTTATCCGTCAAGCACTTACTGACAGCTTCCCCAGCACTAACCCACGTTTCATCTAGCCAAATTATGGAATTAATGTCTCTGCCCACAATTTTGTGCAAGAAAATGCTTCAAGCAGTAACAATATGTGCCCTTTCTAACAGTACTTCGCGTACGTCTAGCGTTTTGTAACAGAAACCTATATGTTTTACCACCCCTGAAGAGTTCGCTTTCTTTTAAAGAGACTAATAACTTAGGCCTATAGTAGCTACAGTTGGATTTATTTATTTATTCCATGTGATCTGATGGTACACAGTATGCTGCAGATGTCAGAAAATATCATTTAACATTGTTGACATATATTAACTTAGGCCTATAGTATCCTAACGTATTATATTGCTCAATGTTTTCAATTATACACAAACAGCAAGATTGCTGTTCTAAGTATTCATTTACAGAGTAAAAACAGTGACACAACAAATATGATTTCACGGCTTTGCTAAATTTTATGTTGTCTTCAATGGACTTAATACTAGTGGGAAGGTTGTTGAACAGTTGGAGGCACATGTGGAAAACTCCCTTTTTACACAGTTGAGTGTTTGTATTTATAACTTGCAGGTTTGCATTTTTCCTGGTGTTGTGTTCATGTGTTTAATTATTTTTTTACGACTCTGAGGTCTGTTGGCACTATGTGGTTTCTGAAAAATTTTTGAGTCTCAAGAATGTAGAGGCAAGGAAGTGTAAGGATTTCCAACTTTCTAAAGATGGGTTTGCAGGAGTCTCTGTGTTTGCTCCCAGTAATAATCCTCATTGCTCTCTTCTGGATTCTGAATGTGCTCAGAGCAGTTGGAGAATTTCCCCAGAATATTACACCATATTTTAGGTGGGCTTGTATGCAAGCATAGTAGGCACTGGTTAATGTTTTAGGGCTAGCACATGTTTTCAGAACACTCAATGCATAACAGCCAGTACAAATCCTGGCATTTAACTTTCCTGTATGTGTATTCAATTTCAGGTTATCTTGAACCCACAGACCTAGGAATTTGAAAACAGTGTCGGTATCTATTGACTGGTTATTTATAGTGAAAAATGGCTGAGAGGAATTTGCATTTTGTGTTGTGTGAAAGTTCATGAAAGCTGTCTTTTTGGTGTTGTTAGTTAATCTGTCCATTTTTGCCCAGTTGCTGAGTTGATCAGTAGCCAAGTTCACAGCTTTTTGCACAGCCCCTGTATTCTCCCCTTTGAGGAGTACAGTTGTGTCATCAACAAATATTATTGTTTAGTGTGTATCAACATTCAGGCTCAAGTCATTAATATACAGGAGGAAAAGTAGGGGTCCCAATACTGAGCCCTGTGGAACACCTTGCTTTACAGTTTTATGACTTCATAGTATTTCGGTTATTGAGTTGCTTTGTCTATTAGTATATTTCATGCTGACTCACTGCATCTGACTGGTTAGGAATGTAGCAATCCAGTTGTTTGCAATTCCTCTGATACCATAGTGTTCTAATTTTTCCAGTATTATTTTGTGGTCAACAGTGCCAAAAGCCTTTGACAGATCCAGAAATATGCCTGTTGTGGGTTGTTTTCTATCTAACTGTTCTAAAAGCGTATTTATGCAATCATATACTGCAGTTTCAGTAGATTTGTTGCTTCTGAACCCATGTTGAGCTAAACTTTTTTTTTTATTTATTTATTTTTTTTTCAATGAAGTCCAACATTTTATTGTACGTTATTTTTTCAAAAACTTTAGAAAAGCAGGATGAGAATGAGATGGGCCTGTAGTTTTTCATATCTTTATTATCACCTTTTTTTAAGACAGGAATTACTTTAGAAAGTTTCAGAGCTTCAGGGAAGATACCTTCCTGGAAAGAACAGTCACAGAGGTGAGTTAATGGTTCAGCAATTGTGTTTTCACAATTTTTTATTACAAATGCTGGGATACCATCAATTCCAGCTGAATATGAATTTTTTAACTCTCTGAGGGCTTTTGCAAAATCATTTTCAGTGACTTTAGTAAAGAAAATTGACTCTGCACATGTGTTATAATTTTGGTTTGCTGGTTGATAATTTGTGTTAGGATTGTTTTTGACCAGTTTTTCAGCTATGCTTGTAAAGAAATTGTTGAAAGAGTTCACCACAACTTTGGAATTAGATACAGATTCATTGCTGAGTTTGATTTCTATGTTTGTGTGTGTAGCTTTCATTTCCCCCCTTTTCCTTTTTATGATATTCCACATTGCTTTTACTTTATTGCTGGATTTGTCCATTTACTCATCATTCTGCATCCGTTTTGCTTGTCTTATCACTCTTCTTAGGATACATGTGTAGTTTTTACAGTACTCTGTTAGTTGGGGGAGTCACTACTTTGTTTACATAACATGTGGAGTATTCTTTTATGTTTGCAGAGATTTTTATAGCTGGTGTAATCCAACTCCTGTTTCCATTATTATTATTATTATTATTATTATTATTATTATTATTATTATTATTAGTGTTGTTGTTGTCTTCAGTCCTGAGACTGGTTTGATGCAGCTCTCCATGCTACTCTATCCTGTGCAAGCTTCTTCATCGCCCAGTACCTACTGCAACCTGCATCCTTCTGAATCTGCTTAGTGTATTCATCTCTTGGTCTCCCTCTACAATTTTTACCCTCCACGCTGCCCTCCAATGCTAAATTTGTGATCCCTTGATGCCTCAAAACATGTCCTACCAACCGATCCCTTCTTCTTGTCAAGTTGTGCCACAAACTTCTCTTCTCCCCAATCCTATTCAATACCTCCTTATTAGTTACATGATCTATCCACCTTATCTTCAGCATTCTTCTGTAGCATCACATTTCGAAAGCTTCTATTCTCTTCTTGTCTAAACTAGTTATCGTCCATGTTTCACTTCCATACATGGCTACACTCCATACAAATACTTTCAGAAACGACTTCCTGATACATAAATCTATATTCGATGTTAACAAATTTCTCTTCTTCAGAAACACTTTCCTTGCCATTGCCAGTCTACATTTTATATCCTCTCTACTTCAACCATCATCAGTTATTTTACTTCCTAAATAGCAAAACTCCTTTACTACTTTAAGTGTCTCATTTCCTAATCTAATTCCCTCAGCATCACCCAATTTAATTTGACTACATTCCATTATCCTCGTTTTCCTATTGTTGATGTTCATCTTATATCCTTCTTTCAAGACACTGTCCATTCCGTTCAACAAGTCCTTAGCCGTCTCTGACAGAATTACAATGTCATCAGCGAACCTCAAAGTTTTTACTTCTTCTCCATGAATTTTAATACCTACTCCAAATTTTTCTTTTGTTTCATTTACTGCTTGCTCAATATACAGATTGAATAACATCAGGGAGAGGCTACAACCCTGTCTCACTCCTTTCCCAACCACTGCTTCCTTTTCATGCCCCTCGACTCTTATAACTGCCATCTGGTTTCTGTACAAATTGTAAATAGCCTTTCGCTGCCTGTGTTTTACCCCTGCCACCTTCAGAATTTGAAGGAGAGTATTCCAGTCAACATTGTCAAAAGCTTTCTCTAAGTCTACAAATGCTAGAAATGTAGGTTTGCCTTTTCTTAATCTTTCTTCTAAGATAAGTCGTAAGGTCAGTATTGCCTCACGTGTTCCAACATTTCTACGGAATCCAAACTGATCCTCCCCGAGGTCCGCATCTACCAGTTTTTCCACTTGTCGTGTTAGTATTTTGCAGCTGTGACTTATTAAACTGATAGTTCGGTAATTTTCACATCTATCAGCACCTGCTTTCTTTGGGATTGGGATTATTATATTCTTCTTGTATTCTGAGGGTATTTCGCCTTTTCATATATCTTGCTCACCAGCTGGTAGAGTTTTGTCATGACTGGCTCTCCCAAGGCCGTCAGTAGTTCTAATGGAATGTTGTCTACTCCAGGGGCCTTGTTTCGACTCAGGTTATTATTATTATTATTATTATTATTATTATTATTATTATTATTATTATTTACTCTTACTGGTTACTCTTCAAAATGGTGGATCATTTTGTCAAGAAATGTGTTGAATATCATGTTGACGTCATTGGCTGTGTACTTCTCTGTCCACTTTTCTTTACTAAAGAGGGCATTTACCTTGTTCAAGTTCTCTGGGGTGAAAAGCCTTCGTAAAGTTTTAGATGGGACTGGGTTTGAGGTATCTTTGCTAATATCGACCTTTAGAATGACAGCTTGGTGGTAGCTGAATCCTGCATTGTATACTTCTAGAGTTAGGTTAAGTTTATTTCTATTTGCAAAAATTTGATCTAGAGCTGTCTTGGATGTGGATGTTATTCTAGTGGGCTCGTTTACAAGGCCATGCAGATTATAAGTGGTTGCAAAGTTAATCAATGTTTCCCTGTTTCTGTTGTGGGTGAGAAAGTCTATATTAAAGTCACCACATATAATCACACCCTGTTTCCTCTGACTTATTTTGGATAGAAAAAAGTCCATTTGTAACAGAAAATCATTAAAACCACTTTAGGGGGGACGGTAGATTGTGGCTACAATTAGATTTAGATCTGTAAGCTTTATGGCTGCACATTCAAAGATATTATCTGTTCCTATTTCCTTTAGGGTAGGAAGTGGGCTATATTACTCTTTTCTGCTGTACCAAGCATAAACATGCTTGCGAATTGCCTCAGTCTGGAAAGAATCTAAATCTGTGATAGGACTAGACTGCTTTTTCTTCTTTCCCAGGGTCATTAAAAATGTAGTATTTGATCCAGACAGCTTGGAATCATTACGGCTCACTTCAGTATCTTCCAAGTTTTGTAGTGATACTCCCTTACTTACTACGGTTCTTGCACTAATGCCAAGAGTTTTCGATGTACGTTCCACCACTTTATTGGCAGGAATTGATCGCTGTCCATGAATGCTTACATAGTTTTTCTCCTGCTTGTAAGACTCATGAGTTCTGCATATTAACTCCAGTGCCTGGCTGTTTAGCGGCACCCCTCAATGCAAAGGAGTGTCACTAGGTGAACGAAGTCTTTTCGGTGACATTTTCCAAGTATGCAAACTCACAACATAACAGAAGTCACAAAGATATAGAACACAATACAACGAAAACACGCGGTAAACAACATACAATTCACGTTGTTTACACATTCACTAAACAACGCCAGCAATGCGGTAACTTTGACGTCACAGTGAGTGAGTAGCAGCAGTGCTCACTGCGCTGTGATTGGCTGGCGCCCCACGCTGAACACCTAGCACCTCTCGTTCTTCACTTGTTACACTGTTACACTGCCAACTTCGTACGCAAACGTGAAGTGCAATGTTTCAGCGACTCTGGTATAAGTGTCCAATTCTGCTCTTATGTTAAATTTCACCTCCCTTCGTACAGTCAACAGATTCAATTATCGGTTATTCAGCATGTAATAGAGTTTAATAAATACTGAGTGCTACTTACTCTCATGCACACAATTCCTCAGATATTCTTAGTCTGTGACCTTACGGCAAAAATCTACCTAGACCTCAGTATAAGTTACAAAGTAAGTCTGTCTGGTATAAATTAACTAGTCACTTTTCTTGCAGTTTAACAAAAGAGTTCTGATCCCTTCCCACATCATATGGAAATGTCAGCTATATAGCAGACCGCAGCTACATAGACTTACTCAGAGCGCAAAAAAACAAGACAAGGGAACTAACAATACCTGCACATGGTGTATATAGTAGAATTTAGAAACATTAAGTAGACCCATTGAGCCTGCGGTGCTCCTTAGCTGCGGGCGTTATTCTGATGCGAGATCACATGTCGATAATTTCAATTAAACTTTTTCAATGCTATTAATTAGTTTCATTATTATAGATCACCTCTCCCCTGTATGAGAATAAGTCTGGTAATATTGTTCTCAATTAAAGGAATGGATATAAAAGTTTCTCTCTATCTCCCTCCCCCCTCCTCTCTCTCTCTCTCTCTCTCTCTCTCTCTCTCTCTCTCTCTCTCTCTCTCTCTCTCTCTACTTACACACACACACACACACACACACACACACACACACACACACATTTACAATGAACACGTTACTGCACTGAAATTGCGCAGAAGTATATAGAAACTTCCACATGGGAAAAATATATTAAAAACAAAGATTCCAAGACTTACCAAGCGGGAAAGCGCCGGTAGATAGGCACAATGAATAAAACACACACACAGAATTTGAGCTTTCGCAACCGGCGGCTGCTTCGTCAGGATAGAGGGAAGGAAAAGGAAAGATGAAAGGATGTGGGTTTTAAGGGAGAGGGAAGGAGTCATTCCAATCCCGGGAGCGGAAAGACTTACCTTAGGGGGAAAAAAGGATAGGTATATGCTCGCGCGCACACACACACACACACACACACACACACACACACACACACACATATATCCATCCATCCATACATACACAGACACAAGCAGACATATTTAAAGGCAAAGAGTATGGGCCCACACACAAGATTTCTTTCTTGACCTCATCGTCAATCTTGACATAAGCAGCTTTAGACGACCATCTGATTATTGGGTTGTTGTTGTTGCTATCTTCTTAACGTCTTGATCCCTAGCTGCATCCAGTTTCGACCAACAGGATACTAGTACAGAATCTTGACTCTCATTTCATGTAGAAGTACTCTGTTGCAGCTTAATGTGCTCTTGTCCCATCAGAGAATTCAGGCAGCGACAACACGTCATCTCAACCACCAGATAGTTGTGGGGCGGCCTCAGCAAGTAATCTCTTTCTGTAAAAGGTAGGTAGTGGCGGTGTGTATTCACGCCCCGGTCAGGTAGGTTGTGCAGCGTCAGCACGTTGCAGCGCTGATTCTCGAAGGTAGTGGTTCTGCACAACTCAGTCTCGTAGATAGTGTGGGTATGGAACATAAAACTTGTGCATATATACACTATTAACAAATGCGTCACTTCATGACAAAAGAATAATAATTAGTCACATTTAAATTAATTATCACCTTAAGTGCTCATGAGCGAAATAAACTTGATCATAGTTATTCTTCACCAAATCACTCATGACACTGTGTTTAACACAGATTCTAGATCGTCTTCTATTAAATACATAATCACATAGAGTTCATTTTATAGTAACACTGACATGAATTGCATTTAATAAGTGTGCAACTAGTTACATAAACAGATTCTGTCCTTTCAGCTCTACCCACGTACAGACACAACACATGATGAATCAATGTCCCCCCCATTACAAGCTCAGATTCTCTTTTCAATTCTAAACCCGTAATTAACCACTTCCTGTGTGTCACGAGCCCAGATTCTGTCTTCTATTCAGTTCCGAAGACACAACGCGCGTGGTGTGACTGACCAAGCTTCTGTCTCACACATTATGATTCAGTTATGTTTATATTTAAACACAGAGTCACACTTCATCAATTAAGTATAGTTCCAAGATTCTGTCCTCAAGCTAGTTCTCTTCATACAAGGTCAGTCACAGTCGGTGATTATATATTACAAAAACTCTCATAGCTTGTTCCATTGAATTAGGATCAACCCCCATTAAATAGGAAATAATTGACTTAACTTTTAGGACAACTGTCCTCACACTAACAATAAGTACTGAATTACTGCTTCAGTACTCATTGTGTTTTTACTTGTACTGGCCTCATGTGACTGACTTTACATCTAAAGCATTTATTCAACTTAATATTAGAACATAAATTCACTAACAGTGCAAATTTCTGGACATAAAACATACACTACAATAATTTCCTTACATTTACATGAAATCACCCCAAAAAGTATAACTTATCCTATATGCAGTAACTAAACTCTTCTTCCTCATTCTCTTCTCATTTTATGGATATCTCCCAATACATAACTACCCAGATGTGGAACCTTGATTACCTTATATGGTTTGGTACATAGATGGTGCCATTTTTTATTCATCTTCTTCACCACAGATGATTTGGTGTATTTCTATAACAGTACTTTATCATTCAAATTATACGTATAAACATTAGTTTCCTATCATACTTCCGTTTCCTTAACATCCCAGCTTTGTGCAAGGTCAGCTGAACTTTACTAATAAGTACATTTCTGTCTATTACACGATCAACTATTCGCAATCCTTTATAATACCAGGATTTTTTATCAGACACATTACATGATTTTGAAGTGCTGCAGCTAGTTCGTACCTTTGCTCATTAGTTAGATACTCGGATTCTTGCATTTTAACTTTTATAAGTTCACGTCTGATGCTCCTTGATCAGTTAACGAATGTATGGGGGTCCTTATTGTTGGAGTAGAGTATTTTGGCCTCATTATTTCTTATTTTAATTTGATTACAGATTTTGCTTTGAAATTCCAGTTTCCGGACTAACTGTAACTCAACAACCCCTCCCTGATTGTTTAAAGGGACCACACCCTGCCTATTTAACCCATGTTAATTTTTGCAACTATTTGACCCATTTCTGAAAAAAACTATCTGATGCAGCACCTTAATATTTTTACTGTATGTTACATGACGACGATAGAGTCAACTGTACTAAAATCTAGTTTATCCATTTTATAGTTCTTAAGAAATACTTTTTTAAAATTTATTGACAAAAAATATTAAGTTTTTTCTGCAGAAAATATTTTTTGTGAACTTCCTAATGGGGGAACATTAATGAATGTGGTACCAGAGACAGTTTTTTATGTTATACATAGTCTTTGACATTTTCATTCATTTATCTATGATAGTTTCTGATATAATGGGGCATATGTACCGAAAATTTTAGTTTGAGGGAAGTTGACTGTAAAGAAAAAAAATTTTGATATTTGTTACTTACAGTTAATTAAAACAGTCCTGCTGTATATGATGACCCTTGTTTGGCTTATAGCAGGTCTTCCACCGTCTTTTTCACCTTCCTGGATGTTTGTCTTGCTTTTTTGGCCGTATTAGATGCTGCTTTCTTTGCCATATTAGATACAGATCTGTCTGCATCGGCTATCCTAATTTTATCGCAATGTTGCAGCCCAATGATCATATTTTCACCAGGATTAATTCCCAGCTTTTTCAGTACCCACCACTTTCCAATATTACCACAATTGATGTAATAACAGTATCATGAACTCCTAGTTTCATGTATGCATGCCTACAAAGTAAGTATAACAACTACTCGCAAACACATTGAACAAAATTAACCATGTGTTTGGAAGCATATTGTTTACAAATAGCAGAAACAAAAGAATATCCACCATTGCATTCCAAGGATAACCAACACGCTAGGGAGTAAAAAAACCCTAATGTGCAATGTAAGGGATATAAAAATCTAAAATATATGCAGAAAAGTGAGTGACAGGAAAGTGGGCCATAAACACACGTGGTAGGAAAATGCTCAAAAAAAAAAAAATTCTTTCATCAAAATCCTTTTGAGAGTACTTAAGTAAAACCTTAATCTATCAAAATATGATGAAAACCAAAAATCAATTTTTTTGACCTGAACCGCGGTGTGGTCCCCTTAAGGAACACCTTCCCCACCCCTCTTCGCAGTGTCGAGCATTACGTCTTGTTCACACACAAAATCTCATCACCGAATACTGAATACAGAGGTACATTAAATTAGAAGCCAACAAGAAGGTGCTAATAGGTCGTTCCCCTTGCGCTATTATTTCTACCTGTACCTGGGCCTTTATGGGTACAGAATGGGCTCCTAATGCTCCAGACAAAGTACAGTTGGCTACCGGTAATACTGGAGACTTCTGTTTGCTATGCAAATATATATGAAGTCCAATATTCCTCAGACTACAGAATCCTATCTCATCTAAGATTTTAACTCTAACAATGGCTTGCACCACTTCAATAGGATTATTACCTAATTTTCGTGGATTATCTAAGAGTTCTTCTCTAATAGCCATACCTTCATTATACCTCAATACACACTCTCTTAATATTTTATTGCTGCCCGCCTCTTTGCCAGTTACACTGTAAAGGCTCAGGGCAACTGTTTTTAGTTTGTAGCATATGTTTGTTGGTTACCTGTTTTATCGAGTACCACCATTCAAACCTCAGAATTCTAACCATTCCATTCATTGTTACTGCTAGTAGACATATTCTCAGGCATAGACATTAAGGGCGTTGCTACAAATTGTCTGTTAGCCGTAATAACATAAGTGGGAGCTCGCACTGAATATTTGGTCCATTACCCCACTGAACAAGCCTGTCTTGCGCTTGTCCTTGCTGTCCAGACTGCTCTTCGTACTTTTGTTTTCCATAAAAACCATTTGAATTGCATCCATTCTGATTCTGCTGATTTATATTGCTACATTCAACGTTATTACTACGATTCTGTCCATTACTTCCATAATTCTTATTAGAATTATTATCTTTATACTTATTATCTCCAGACTGATTACCATCGTCATGAGTGCTCATTCATTCGTTCTTTATTGACCCACTGAATTTATTTATTTATTTATTTAGTCCTTCAAATCCTATATGTATAGAATATATACAAGGATATTGGACATGGTTAGATATTTACAAGATAAAAATACAGTTTGTATTGCAATGCTAAGGACTAGATAGTCAGGTAATTTAGCACAGATTCTTATATACAACAAACATCACAGGATATTGGACATGGTTAGGTATTTACAAGATAAAAATACAGTTTGTATTGCAATGCTAAGGACTAGATAGTCAGGTTATTTAGCACAGATTCTTAAATACAACAATCACCACAGGCAACATACAAAGTAGAATATTAATAATGCATCTTTATTTTTGTTGTTTGGCTTTTATATATTCTGTCAGACTGTAAAAGCAATGATCAATTAAATATGCCTTTACTTCAGCCTTAAAACTACAGAGTTTACCTATTGATTTAATGTGTTTAGGTAGATTATTGAAAATCTTTATCCCAGTATGTAGTGTGCCTTTTTGGCACAATGATGTTCTCACCTGTTTCACATGAAGGTCAGATTTTTGCCTTGTATTGTGTGCATGTATATCTTCATTTTTTAATAAGATATCTGCATGTCTATCAATATATTGTTTGATGAAAACTGATGTTTCGTAGATAAAAATGCAGGGAAGAGGAAGAACTGACAGTTTTTTGAATATGGGTCTGCACGATTTCGTATTGTTTACCCCTTCAATAATTCTTAGTATTCTCTTTTGCATCCTGAAAAGTTTAATATTTGTTGTTGTATTGCCCCAGAAGATTATGCCATATTTAATTACAGAATGCACATAGGAGTAGTATACATTTAACAGGCTGGCTTTACTGCAACAAGTTTTTAAGATCCGTATCATGTAACAGGTTTTGCTTAGTTTTCTTTGCAAATATTCAATATGTACCTCCCATTTTGTGTTGTTCTGGAGCCAGAGTCCCAGAAATTTAGTGCTGTTAACACTTTCAAGAACTCTGTCCCTAAGTTCTATTTCTATGTTTGGGTGGTGTCTTCCTTTTACATTATAGAAGTTCAGTGCTACTGTCTTTTCTTTGTTTATAATTAGCTTGTTGTAGCTGAACCACTGTTCTACACTGTTCATTGTTTGTATAGCGGAGTTTTTTAGTTTTTCTTCTGTTTTACCACTAATAAGGAAGCTTGTATCGTCTGCAAATTGGAGGGTAGTTTGGCAATACTTGTTGTACATAAGATCATTGACATAGAGGAGAAACAGAATGGGTCCTAATACTGATCCTTGAGGGACACCATATTTCACATTTTCATATCCTGATAGAAGTAGCTGATTTTGTTACGGTTAGTATATTGCACTTCAACCACTTGTTTGCGACCACATAGGTATGTCTTGAGCCACTCATTGGATATACCTATAATTCCTAACTGGTCAAGCTGCTGCAGTAATGCATTATGGTCAATGACGTCAAAAGCTTTAGATAAATCAAGACATATGCTTGTCACAAACTCACTTGCATCCAGTTTAGCATAGATTTCATTAAGAAATTCAAATATTGCACTTTCAGTTGAATAGCCTTTCCTGAAGCCATGTTGTGAAGGAGATAGAATTTTATTTTTATTTAGGAAATCAGACAATCTCTTATAAAAAACTTTTTCTAAAATTTTAAAAAATACAGGCAATAGGGCTATTGGTCTATAATTTGAAACACATTCTAGATTTCCTTTTTTGAACAGTGGTTTCAGCTTTGCTGTTTTCAAGCATGAGGGGAAGGTTCCTGATGCCAGTGAGCTGTTGCACAAATGTGTCAAGGGTTCAGCTAAGGCAAGACAGCATTTTTTAATAATTGCATCTGGTATTCCCATCAATTCCACATGAGTGCCCTGTTTTCAAGGTTTTTATAACTGATAAAATTTCTTCAGAATTTTTGGGTGAAAGGCACAAAGATGTAGACACATTTCTCACACTATTGCATGATGGAGGTGATATTTTGTTGTGTTCTTCCAGTCCACTCACCAACTGTTCACTTACGCTTGCAAAATATTTGTTGAAGGTCCCTGCAAGTTCTGTTGGGCAAGAAATCATTTGTCCTTCATAACATAAGTTCATATTTTTATATTGTTTAGTTTCACTTGTTTGATTTTTTATAACTTCCCATATAGCTTTAGATTTGTTTTTTGAATTTTCAATGCATTTGTCATTTGCCATTGATTTAGCTTTTCTTACAACATTTTTGAGGATCCTCTTATAATTATTCAAGTACAAATGAAATTCAGGGGGCATGTTCTGTGTCTTTGCTATAGTGTGTAATCTTCTTTTCCCTACACAAGATATTCTAATACTTGTTGTAATCCATTTGTTCTTTTTGAAGTTAGGTTGACATTTTTGTCTTTTTAATGGAAATGCAGCTTCAGAGTAGGACATGAAGATTTCCATGAATTTTTCAAACTTTTTGTTAGTATTTTCACAAGTATACACTTCATACCAAGTTTCTTCACTTAGTCTCAGTACAAAACTGTTTATTTGTTTGTTAGTGAATTTCCTTGCTTCTTTTACAAGATCTTCTTTCTCAGTTGTTTCACTTGGGGTGTGCAAAGCAATAAACTTTGCATAGTGATCACTGAAGCCAGTATTAAGATTTCTGGCCCAGAAATTGTTATTTACACTTGTGTTTATTAATATCTGATCAATTGTTGTACTAGTTGTTGGTGTAACTCTTGTAGGAGAGTCAATGGTGGTTTTTATGTTATATGTTTCCAGTAGGGTCATCAAGCTTTGCTGGTCTTTTGAGATTTCTTGAAAATCTATATTAAAATCTCCACATATGATCACTGTTTTGTTGAAGTTTTTTTATAGTGTTTAAAGCTGCTTCTAGTTGGTGACAGAAATCATTCAAGTTCCCATCAGGGCTCCTATATACACAAATGATTATTAATTTTAATGCAGAGAGTTCAACTGCGGATACTTCAAAAATTTTCTCTTCAGCTAACAGTTCAATGGGTTTTATGTTAAAATAATCAATGCCACTTTTAACAAATATACATGACCCTCCATGACTGGATGTAATTCTACAAAATGATGAAGAAAGATTGAAGTCTGCAAGTTTTGTGACTGACATTGCATCTTTAGGCAGCCAGTGTTCAGTTATACACACTACAGAAACGTTTTTTAGCTCATCAGTACATAAAATTTCAACTTCACTTAATTTGTTTAGCAATGATTGGACATTTTGATGAATCAGCATGAAATTAAAGGGTTTGTTAGGCTTTGGCATATTTAATTGATCACTTACCTTTACCTTGTCAATAAAAAATCATTCAGGTGTGCTGGAAGTACTGCTTTTCTTTTCCCGACTGCATATATTCTTCTATTATCATCTGCAGCAGAATTTTCGTCTATGTCTGGCTCCCCTGGTAGTTGTTCAGCTGTTGCTCTTACTGTTGACAATATTGCTGCTGGTGATAGAGTTGGGTCTGCAATTGGTAGAGCTGTTACTGCATTCACTGTGCCTGGATATTGGAGGCACCTAGTTCCTTCTTTTGTTGTTGATGTTGGTGAGTGAGGTTTTGCTGGCGTTGTTTCCTTCGAATATTTGGGGGGCCAATCCAGGATGATTTTTCTTTTGAGTGTTTGATGCCTCTTGGTGATAATTTCTTCGATTTTTCCGACGAGCAGTTTTTTCCCCATGTTGTTAACGTGCAATCCATGTAATGTGTGGAATCTGCGCCCAATATTATTAACATTTACAAGTTCTACATTTCTGAAATGTTTGCAAAGTAATGAAATTTGTTGGTTGGCATTGATTATTTCTTTATTTACGCATGATCAAGAAGGTAAGTAATGCCTGTACAGAGAGTACTACATGATATGGGACAAGTCATTATAGTAGTTACACATTTAAAAAATACGTAACACTTAATTATACTTACTATTCTGATTTCGATTAACATGGTGACCCTTTCCATTGTCTTTCGTTTCACCATTACTGTTATCGCCACTGCAGCAGTTATTTTGTTGAGAGTTGTTAGAATTATTACTGTGAAATTGATTCCCCATGCTCTTGGTGTCTTCCTGAATTACGTCCAGGGAATCAATAACTGACAAAAATTGGCCAACATGGTCGTCCGGAATGTTTATTAATTTGTTGCATAAACAAATAGGTAATTTCCCTTGGGAATTCTAATAATCTCTGTGACTAATGAGATTATCCCAGTATCGAGTTTTATTTATGTACTTATAAATTTTCAAAATCTCTACATGTTCTACAACTTTCAGCTGCTTCCGATGCCCACAGTGACACAACTCTACTTGTATTTGACACTATAAACTGTATTTTATCATGTTCCTCACAAGATCGCGGAAATACATTTCTGAAACTTTTTATGAACACAACTGGATGTACAGAATTTTTATCGTTCGAAAATATTTGAAATTGTCTAGCTTTGAAAATATTGTGTTCAACCTTAAAGGCTGAAACACTCCCCTCGCGATCATAATATTGCTCTTCAGGATCTGACTAATCGCTACTTCTACCGTTACTATGTTCGCTCCCTCGCCGCCTAATGGGCGATTGATTTCTAGAATACGATTCTGGATATCTTTCGAATTGGTTTTGTCTTTTAGGAATACCTTCACCTTTTGACAAACTGTTACTAACATATCCTGCCACATAGGCATCTTGGATAAAACTTTCTCTTTAATAAGATTGAATTCTGCTTCCATTTGTTCCATGCTGTCTACCTCCTTCCACGCTGTCTACCACCTTGCGTCGCGGTGATTTTGGTTTATTTTGTTGCGCCGCATTCTCGATAGCATTCTGAACTTGCGTGTGAACTTTTCCCGCCTTTGCTTCTAACCGTTATGACAAATCCTCATCCATCTTAGTCCTCTGTTTACTAAGATAGTCATCAATTAACTCCTGCCATCGATCTGTTCAGCTATTTTAGTCTGTTCTTTATTTATTGCTCTCTTCTTTCCTGTTCTTTATTTATTCCACTCTAATTTGGAGACCAAAGTTTTCAATTTTCGTTCATTACATTAGAGGACTTTACACTTAATGTTAATTTTATCTATCTTGGCACATAAGTATTCATCCCTTTTCTTAGTATGTGATTCTAGGTCATTAGAGTGGGCGTCACGTATCTTGACAGTGGGGGGAGCCAGCTGCGGCAGTGTAGCCACACTATTCGTTACTGGTCCATTCAAGTGTCGGTTACTGACTGCCGTGCATTGAAGTACGCGCGCATGCAGGAAATGTGACAAGCCTAGTAACACCTACAAGTCTTTGTGAGAAAGGCGTGTCATCGAATCGTCTGCCTTTAAAAAATGGAGTTGTATAAAATGTGTAAAAATAAAAAAGCTATGATCATTGGGCAAGAATAATAGACAGACTTGCATTGTTTACTGTGTCTGTCGATCAACACAAGCATACCATGTTGAGTAACTGGGAAAAGTGCTGTACATTTATTTATTTTCCTATTCTTACTGAGAAAATACAATCTTTGAAAAATAAAATATGAAAAGCCGAAAAAACCTCGTGAAAAAATGTATACCTACTGATACTCAAACGATTTTTATAATACACGTCTGAATCGTCCTTAGATTAGTTAGGTTTAAGTAGTTCTAAGGCTAGAGGGCTGATGACCTCAAATGTTAAGTCCCATAGTGCTTAGAGTCATCTGGTCCATTTGTCTCCCTTTCGAACACAGTGAATACAATCACCCTGTGGTGGCTTGCCATATGTAGTCAAAATTATTTATTTGGGTTGCAGGGGAAATATTCGCACATGTAAAATTTTTACATTACTTTTTTTAAGTGACCTACGCAAACGTCTGAGCAGTCTACATGTAGAGCATCTTTTCGGGACATATCTAAAAGAATCATATTTCAGAAAATATAAAAAGGGCCTTTTTCAAAAATGAAGACAGCAGTTCGACTAGCGTAAATACAAACGAAATTTTACATATTTTGAAGGATAATTCAATAAAAAAATCGAAGAGTGTAATCACTGAAGACAAGCTTTAAACAAAGTCCACAACGAAATTGTGTAAGCAACTAAAATCTTCTTATAATTACTTTACCAGCCAGGCAAACCTAGACTCAAGTTACATAATATAGACTTATGTTTTACGATATATGTTTAAAAGCTTACCGCAACATTGCAGTACTGTCACAGGTATCCCAAAACATCGTCTCCATCCTCGCTGTCTGATGAAGACGAATCCGAATCGTGAAGATTATCTAAGAAAAACTCCATCACCGAGTCTCTGTCGATTTCCTTTTTAAAATCCTCTTCCTGGCGTGTTTCCGAATGTCTGACGCAGTTTGCCCATGTAGATATGCTAACGTTGTCCACTGATGTGTGAGTCTTTCCACGTCAGCCATTCGGAAGGTGTTTTTTCTTTCTGAGATATGGGCCTTAACTTGCGCCTATACCAGCTCAATTGGATTGGCAGTGATATGGTGGTAACATGATTACTCGGTGACCATGCTGTCTTGCCAGTTCATCTATCGTGTAAGTGCGATATTTAGGCTTGTATGCATTTATGAGCATGAGTAACTATCCCCTGCTCTGTGACGCTGTGTGAGGAATTCCATTGGACGGACAACCATGAAATAATTTCATCCTTCCTGTTATTTGAAGTAGGAGCCTTATTCAGTTGTACAGAGGGCACGCTTACGTTGTCCTTGACAATAACAGAATTCTCTGCCATGTGCGGAAGTAGCTGTTGCACAAACCACCGCTTGAAGTCAGCATAGGTCATTTCAGAGTGATAGTCATCTGATTCCTTCGTCTTCGATGCTTTAAATATTAATTTACTCTCTGGTGTGAAGCCAGTCTCTGCAGAATCAGCGTGAAGCAGAATAAGGCGTCTCCCTTTTCCCACAGGAACCTTCAGGCCACCAGATTGTCACTTGTCTTCCAGCACATTGGTCTTCAATAGTTCTGGTGAACGTATGCTTCATCGAGATGATAAATACGTGATTTTCCGGCTTTTTTTATCTCGTGCATTTCTGTCAAGAACACAGTTCTTGCTGCTAAATGTCACTCCTCTCTAAGAGAAGTTTTCTTCGATCATTGCTCTTTCTGTATTTAAATCCCACCTCCCGTAATATTCTGAGCATTCGGCTTCCTTCATGTAGGAACATAATTTATCTGCCGTAGGATATCACCTTGGCTATACATGTCGAATATTTTGCGCCGTAACACATTCTTGCTGAAATCGTCGAGCTCACTTACGAATTTCTTTCGATTTCGGCACTTAGCAGGCGATTTAAAAATAGGTATTCCTTCTCTTCAGTGGATGTGCTTTAGCTTTACTTGCGATCCACTGTACGGTTCTCAAACCGATACCACACGTCTCAGCTGTTCGTTCTTGGCAACATTGGGCGATGCTTTTTTGTCAGCTGTAGCTGCCACTTCCAGCTCCCTTCTAAAGAACTGATACACGCGAAGTATTATTTTTCTCGCCTGCCTGTGAAAATACCGGGTGAGATTTGCTGTTGCCACTCGTATTACCACAATGCCTTGCAATAACTTCCGAAAAAGCACCACAATGCTGAAACCAATCGTAAACTTTCTCCGCACAGAACGACATAAAATCAGACGCTCCCTATGGCTGACACACCTATTGTTCGCCAGGCTTCCGTGCTACTGCGCATCCAGTCCTCACCCGCCAAGTTACATGACGCCCGCTCTAACAATCTTTAATACAACTTTCTTAAATTCTTGGTCTTGATGATATCGTTGTTTCTCTTGCTCTAAAATTTCCTCTCTGAAGGCTTTCTCTCTTAGGTTACATTGTTTATTGAGCTCTATTTCTCTGAGTTCAAGCTGTTTTTTTTTTGTCTAATTGTTCCTGATTTGATTTATTCACTAGAAATTCAAACAGCTTATTGATACTGATGTTTCCAGATAGCATACTGACCACATTGTTAGGATTACTTTCCTCACAAGTACCTACAGATTCAAACTTGTCACTTTCGGTATGGTCATTACTCTTTACCAAACTAGTTCTACGCATATGTGACATTTCAGGTTCCAACAAATCCTCTGTCCTATTAACATCTAAAGTTTCGTCATGGTTTTCATATACACTTATCTTCTCTCCCTAAAGCCCCTAAACTTGTATCTAGATTCGATCTGAAATGGTATCCCTGTTACGTTATTATCAATATACATTCTCAGAATAACATCAAAATAATAATAATACACAATAAATAAAATATAACTATAACTACTTATACAGTTTCTGCTTCACAGGCTTGCCTCATTTATACATGCAATTAAAAATCAAAAGGAAGCACAATGAGGTACTGTTCAGCCAGTAATAAAACGTCTTCATACATACAAGCCCTAGCCGCAGTAACGCAGATAAGTTACTTCCTACCTTCCGTACAGCGTCTGACGGCTTGTAGTTCCGGGACGTCGACGCCTCATTGTCGGCCGCAGATGCGATCTTCCGCCCGGAATCAGCTTGTGTCGTTGCGCGTACGTCGTCACTGTGGAGAATATGAAACATATAATTTTGGAAGTTTTCATTTGCTGTTCAACACAGTCACAACAGCCGCATTACACCACTGTTCATTACGTAATAATTGTTTCCGTACCTTTTTTCGGACGTTGGGCGCCAGTCGCAGCTGCCCTTCATCGATCTGCTGTTAAGATATTGATGTTGTATATGCTACTGTATATGCTCGACTTTTAGTAATATCTATGTATCAGATGGAGAGCTACAAACATTTTCCTGTAACGGCAACTAAATTTCGGATTTTCGTAATAATAATTTGTTGCGCAGTTACTGAAGACAAGATAATTGATAACGTTTTTGGATGTTAGTTATTATTTCAACTTCCTATTTTCGACGTTACTACTTATTCGCACTTTTTCTGATTTTGTGCTATTTCTGTCCGACTTGAAATGAAATGTTAAACAGCTTTTGAGTCGCAATTTACGCTTCGTAATATGGCAGTCGTGGTAATATTTCATAATAGAACCTTCAGTCATCCGGAGATACAGTTTGCAGCTTGCTTACGAATATCGTTGACTAATACACAAGCTATTATGGAAGTCATCTTAGTTTTTTATTAACAACATTTAAAATTATTAAATGATCATGAATGACTGCGTTTTGTATCGGTTATTCGGCATGTAACACAGTTTCATAAATACTGAGCGCTACTTACTCTCGCGCACACAATTCCCCAGATATTCTTGGTCCGTGACCTTACGGCAAAAATCTACCTAGACCTCAGTATAAGTTATTGAGTTTCAACGTGAGTCTGTCCGGTATCAATTAACTATAGTCACTTTTCTTGCAGTTTAACAAAAGAGCCCTGATCCCTTCCGCAGCATATCAAACGGGAATGTCAGCTATATTGCACGCCGCAGCTACGTAGACTTACTGAGAACACGAAAAACAAGGCAAGGAAACTAACAATACCCGCACATGGTGTATATTGTAGAATTTAGAAACATTAAGTAGCCGCGTTGAACACTCTTTGATTTCCCTGAGGCCCTGATGAGAGATTTATATATCGATAATTTTAATTCAATTCAATTTATTGCTCGTAACACGTAATTTTTCATGCATGTCCGTTTTCAACTAAGCATAAAGTATTTGCAATTACATTTTTTTACTTTACATTATTCCTTATTACTTTATAATTCATGATAAATTCAAGTTATGAGTGTATTTCTGGATAAGCCGCTGACTAACTCGTTTTTTAAAAGTATACCCTGTCAATATCTTAACTTCATTTGGAGACAAGTTATTAAAAAGAGCTCTATTGCTGTTAAAATTCATCTTCCGTTAACCATATGAAAATTTTTCCTATGCCTAGTTTCATTGTTACTTTATTACTATATCTTAGGCCGGTGTGGCTGTGCGGTTCTAGGCGCTTCAGTCTGGAACCGCAAGACCACTAAGGTCGCAGGTTCGAATCCAGCCTCGGGCATGGATGTGTTGATGTCCTTTGGTCAGTTAGGTTTAAATAGTTCTAAGTTCTAGGGGACTGATGACCACAGGTGTTGAGTCGCACAGTGCTCAGAGCCATTTGAACCATCTTTGTCGTTTACCAGCCATGGATGGACAGACTGTGTGACAAATACAACGTTTATTGTGAATATCCTTGTTTGTTTTTGTGGTATTGGTGTCTTCTTTTGCTAGCATTATAGTTTCTAGTATACACATGGCACATACAGTAAGAATATTGTGTCTAATGAATAGAGGTTTGCAAGAAGTTCCTGGAGTTACTTTTGCTATGATCCTCAAGGCTCACTTCTGTAGTATGAAATGCCTGCATCTCGTGGTCGTGCGGTAGCATTCTCGCTTCCCGCGCCCGGGTTCCCAGGTTCGATTCCTGGCGGGGTCAGGGATTTTCTCTGCCTTGTGATGGCTGGGTGTTGTGTGTTGTCCTTACGTTAGTTAGGTTTAAGTAGTTCTAAGTTCTAGGGGACTGATGACCATAGATGTTAAGTCCCATAGTGCTCAGAGCCATTTTGAACAGTATGGAAACACTTTTCACCACGCTAATCCGTATTACACAGTCCTTAGAGATTCAGAATTAAAATATGATGACAATCTTCTAAATACTTATAAACAAGGTGTTATTTTTTACAGACATAATTAGCTTGTTGCTGCCATGAAAGTCAATCGTCTATGCATAAACCCAAGAATTTAAATCTATACAGGTCTTTGGTAGAATTTCATCAATCGTAGTATTCTATCTGTCTGGAATACTTGGTGCATAATAAATAATATTAGTTTTTTCTATGTTTACTTTTAGGTACTCTCTTTCAAAGTGAGCTCTTGCATTTTCAATAAAGTTATGTATCTCTTCAACTAGGCTGGGCTCATTGTCTGCATAGCAGACACCAGATGTAACATCTGCATACATAGTGATCAATTGCCTATTGTCAAGAGAACTTGAGTAATCAATTACATAGCATATGAATAGTACTAGACCTAAAATGGAGCCCTGAGAAGCACCAAAATGTGTATTTCTTATACTTGACATTCTCCTCTCCAATATTTATCCATTAGAGTACATAATTTCTGCGCACATTTTGTCAACCCTTTAAATAATTTTCTAGCAATTGCATAAGTTTTCCAGTGACACGACTCTTTGCAGTTTTTGGTAAGAGCACGTTATGATGTACTCTTGGACAAATTGTACTGCTGCTGACACGCACTTCGAGCTCTTCTGAAATCGTTCTGGAAATCACTTAATATGTCAGCATTGTTGTAATGTTCCAAGATTTTTTAAAATATTATTTTGTCTGTCAGTTTACTGAAAGTTGAGATTAAGGCAATGGGTCTGTAGTTCTGTTCATGCTTTATTTCCCCCCTTTTTGTGTATTGGTTTCACTACAGACAGTTTCAACTTGTCACGGAAAAAAAAATGTCTTCAAGAACACAGTTTATTATGTGAAATAGTGGTTTCATTAATTCATGTTCGCATTTCTTCAATAGTTATGGACAAATTTCATGTAATCCTGCTGATTTTTTGTTTGTGAAGTTATCATAAGCTGCAGGACGTCATATGTGCTTATTACAGGTAGTGTACTGCAGTTCTGTTTGTTACAGGACTCAAATGAGTGCTGTATATCCTGTTTCATAGGGAAATCATTTTCGACGGTATCTGTGAAGTAATTATTAAAAATATTGCTAACTAGAAGAGGATCAGAGATATCTTCATTATTCACAGTCAATTGTACATTATTAATTTTCTGTTTCATTGTTTCTGGTTTTATTTACAATTGACCAGCAAGTCTTCGAAACATTATCTGGGCCTCGTATCTGTTGGCTGATTCTTTGCGACTTTAATCTCCTGACTTCTCTGTGGTACTCGTATTTGTACTGCTTGTAGAGTTCTTTATGTAACTCTAAGTTAGTCAGTCCGTGTATGCTATACGTGTTTTCCATTTTTTCTTTCAGATATTTTGTTTTACAATCTTTGGCACAGGTTTTGATTTTGAAGGCTGTTTTTTCTGGATACTCACTTTTTTTTAATGGCATGGCTCTATTTAAGTGCTCAGTCATAATTTCCATGAACATGTTCCATTCATTGTTGATATGATTGGTAGTCATAGCTGATTCCCATGATTCCTGGCTTAAACCATGTCTTAGTGTAGCAAGTTGTTTGCAGATATTATTTGCCTGTGTTTGTACATTTTTCTTGGTTTGAATTTGGTTTTACATTTTAGCACTAATGTTTGGCCTATTTATTACGTCTGTTGAGATGATGTGGTTATAATTTGTGATAACATGACCAATCGAACTACTATGTGTGTCAGCTATTCTGGTGGGTACTAGTCCAAGAAGATCTTTAGCTCCATATCACAGGATACAATCTGTAAAACATTTGTTTTCCTGACCATCATGTAAAGTGTTGATGTTCAGATCTCCCAGTATAAGATTTACACTTCTACAGCCTGACATTAATTTACTTAAAACTTAATCAAGTGATTTCAGAAAAACATCAAAGCTTCCAAAGGGGGATCTTTATACACCTATGACATAGAAAGGAATGGTGACTTTAATAATTGCATTTTCAAATTCTTTGTCATCACAGAAACTGTTCTCCCATAGCACTTTTTCCATGGTGGTTATGAACTTCTTGAGTAGATGACAACACCGCCACCTTTATTGTGTGTTCTGCAGTAGAATGTAGCTAGGTTGTAGCCTTCTAATTTGCAATATTGAATGTTGTCCACTGTTTTCTGGTGTTCTGTAAATATTACCACATGTGGAGATAGTCCTGCGATAAATGATTCAAAAGCATCTATTTTGTTTCCTAAACCCTGGACATTATAATGCAAGAAATGTAACATTTTTTTATCTCCAGCACATCTTTAGGATCTGTTCATTTGCACTTCTTTATTTACACACGACCAGATTGGCATGATATGTCGATGTTGAACAGAGATGATTATCATGTTTGAGCTCCTCAGCTCATGTAGCCTTCTTCTAAGTGAGATCACTGGGTCTTTTGTTTAGTTGGTTTTTTTTTCATTATTTAAAGTTTTTCAATGCCATTAATTATTTCAGATATTATAAATTAAAAAAGTGGTTATACTTGCCATTGGTAGACACAGTAAATGTTGTCCTACTCTGACACATTACAAGATTTTAAGAATAGGTCAAAGTAAGAACAAAAGATCAGGAGAGCAATGATGAAGACTAACAAGAAATGTTAACTCCTTAGCAGAAAATGTTAACATGATTAAAGTGTAATTAAGAAACACTATTTAAAAAAAAGTGCAATGGCCACCCACATTGGTATGCATAAGCTCGAGAATTGCTGAGACATGCATATAATGGCAATGTAGAACAGTGTTCCAATAATAGGTCTAGATGTAGACTTAAGTGTAGTTAGCAAAGCTGAAGTTCTTCTGGGGCAGTCTGTAAAAGCTGAAGTAGTGTAAGTTTAAAATTACTTCACACTGTAATTAAATTCATTCTGTTTTATATTGGCTACTATTTCATCTGTCTTAAGTAGCATCTAAAAGTTAATAATGAAATCAAACAACAACAATATTTGCACTTTGAACATTACACTTCATTACAAAGCACTCTGTTACTAATCATGACTGTGTTTTTACCTAACTGAAATTTAATTTGGCTATCAAACTTCTTGTGAAGCATTTAGCAGACAAACCATTGGTTGCTGTAGTTAGCAAGAAAGTATTTGACGCACTCCACTGTCCACCTCAATTTTGCTTTCCCACAAAGCAGGCTGTTCCCGGATCACATTTCATTTTGAAGGACAAGTGTTCCCCAAACAGAAACAACAAGAGCAAAATCTGGGACTCCTACAAGTGTAATGGTGACCTCTTTTCTTATGCATATTTTGCTACTTTCTGGAATAATACAAATATTAAGTTAAGGTTGAACTCAGACTGTACATAAGTGATTTGTTTTATCTTTTAAACTCTAGAACAATAATTCAATTCCATATTTATTATTTAAATAAAAACTTTACAAAATTTACTAAGTGGGTGAATTAGATCTCAACAACATACTACCCTTGTGTGTGTGTGTGTGTGTGTGTGTGTGTGTGTGTGTGTGTGTGTGTGTGTGTGTGTGTGTGTGTGTGTGTGTGTGTGTGTGTGTGTGTGTGTGTGTGTGTGTCCATAGTATGATACTTTTTGAGAAAAGGGAAATATTAATGAATGAATAGATATAGTGAATTAGTTGTCAAAGTTCCAACTTTTTTAAATTGGCCTCTTCCAGATTTTCTAGAATTCTACTTGGATTAAAATTACATTGTGCTTGACAGATTAAGTGGCAGAGGCTACATTGACAATACAAAGCCAGACACACTAGACAAGGTTCAGTATGTACCTACAAAACAGGCAACACAACAATCGTATGACGCTCGAGAAAGAACTATGATTGACTGACAGCTGTCCCATCACTCAACTCGCTGAAAAGTCAGTCAACAAAGTTATTTTAAAAAGAGTGTATCACCAGACATAATTCTTATATATCACTTCCGTATATATTATCCTTGCAAGTGTAGTTCTCAGAAAACTATTTCGTTACTTATTGGTTAATGGAAATATGTAGAATGAAATAGTTCATTTTTTAAATCAGTTAAGTCGAAACAAGGCCCCCGGAGTAGACAACATTCCATTAGAACTACTGACAGCCTTGGAAGAGCCAGTCCTGATAAAACTCTACCATCTGGTGAGCAAGATGTATGAGACAGGCGAAATACCCTCAGACTTCAAGAAGAATATAATAATTCCAATCCCCAAGAAATCAGGTGTTGACAGGTGTGAAAATTACCGAACTATTAGTTTAATAAGTCACAGCTGCAAAATACTAACACGAATTCTTTACAGATGAATGGAAACACTGGTAGAAGCCGACCTCGGGGAAGATCAGTTTGGATTCCGTAGAAATGTTGGAACACGAGAGGCAATACTGACCTTACAACTTATCTTAGAAGAAAGATTAATGAAAGGCAAACCTAAGTTTCTAGCATTTGTAGACTTAGAGGAAGCTTTTGACAATGTTGACTGGAATACTCTCTTTCAAATTCTGAAGGTGGCAGGGGTAAAATACAGGGAGCGAAAGGCTATTTACAATTTGTACAGAAAGCAGATGGCAGTCATACAAGTTGAGGGATATGAAAGGGAAGCAGTGGTTGGGAAGGGAGTGAGACAGGGTTGTAGCCTATCACCGATGTTATTCAATCTGTATATTGAGCAAGCAATAAAGGAAACAAAAGAAAAGTTTGGAGTAGGTATTAAAATCTGTGGAGAAGAAATGAGAACTTACATTGTAATTCTGTCAGAGACAGCAAAGGACTTGGAATAGCAGTTGAATGGAATGGACAGTGTCTTGAAAGGAGGGTATAAGATGAACATCAACAAAAGCAAAACGAGGATAATGGAATGTAGTCAAATTAAATCTGGTGATGCTGAGGGGATTAGATTAGGAAATGAGACACTTAAAGTAGTAAAGGAATTTTGCTATTTGGGGAGCAAAAAAACTGATGATGTTCGAAATAGAGAGGATATAAAATGTAGACTGGCAACAGCAAGGAAAGCGTTTCTGAGAAAGAGAAATTTGTTAACATCGAGTATAGATTTAAATGTCAGGAAGTCGTTTCTGAAAGTATTTGTATGGAGTGTAGCCATGTATGGAAGTGAAATGTGGATGATAAATAGCTTAGACGAGAAGAGAATAGAAGCTTTCGGAATGTGGTGCTACAGAAGAATGCTGAAGATCAGATGGGTAGATCACATAACTAATGAGGAGGTATTGAATAGAATTGGGGAGAGGAGGAGTTTATGGCACAACTTGACTAGAAGAAGGGATTGGTTGGTAGGACATGTTTTGAGGCATCAAGGGATCACAAATTTAGCATTGGAGGGCAGCGTGGAGGGTAAAAATAATAGAAGGAGACCAAGAGATGAATACACTAAGCAGATTCAGAAGGATGTAGGCTGCAGTAGGTACTGGGAGATGAAGAAGCTTGCACAGGATAGAGTATCATGGAGAGCTGCATCAAACCAGTCTCAGGACTAAAATACGAATAATGGTAATAATCGCCCCAGTGCAAATGGAGCTGAATAAAGGTGCTTCAATAATTTAAGTCTATGGGTTAATAGAGGTTGTGAACTATCTACAGTCCAAAAAACTTAACAGTTTCCTTTTCTTGTGTTTCATTGAGTACACTGTTTTTATAGCTTTTGGGGATGTACCAGTAGTAATACACTGCATGTAATTAGTCTTTTCAAACTTCAATGCTGAACCATTTGCCATGAACCCACTGTATGTTTCAAATACTTAATTATCTGCCTTTTCAGTAAATTGATTGATACTCCTTTTTATTGTGATATTCATAAACTGCCAAAAAAAGAGAAATTTCCATCTTCAGAAACTGCAAGTGAGGGATGATTTCTGTGTGTCAGAAGAACAGAAGCCCAAAACTGTACCTTGCAGTACACCTGATTACTTCAGTTCCTGAGTGTGCCTATTCTTATGTTTCTTTTTTAAGATAAAATTTATGAAATTACTTTTTTTGCTATTCCATAAAATTTAAAGTTTTTCATGAAGATATCACAAGTCACACAATGAAAAACCGTATTTAAGTCACAAAATATTCACAACTGTAATAATTTCTGATTAATTGATTTGATTTTATCATCTGTCAAGGTGAAAGGAGCCTTTCAGTTGACATTCCTTTTTGAGATCCAAATTGTTTGCCACTGAGTATTTTCCTATACTCAGTGTATACTGTAGTACAGAAGTTTCTTGAAAACATGAAATTACTGAAGTAAGAAATGGGCTATTAATATTCTACTAAAATTTTCTCTCTTTTTTGTGAAATTGTTTGACAAAAGTATGTTTAAGTCTGCCTGGAGCACAACCACTGTTTAAAAATTCATAACATAAAGAACTCAAAACATTTCAAAGCATAGCTGATCAACATTCAATTATTTTTCTGCTGATTTCATCATATCAACTTGAACATTTATCAAACTTGCTTTGGGATGCTTTTCTTAGAAACTGTAAGCTATGTACTCTAAAAACTTTGATTAGTTCATCATCTAACATTAAAAAATTTGAAATTTAAAGAAATTCCTTCCTTTTTCTGATTCATTTTTACTGTCTCATTTTTTTCTTTGAAATAAATAGTTCTCATATTCTTGTTGGGGAAGATTTCTTTAAAATACTGTTGACTTCGCTTAGAATTTTAAGTTTTAAGAATAGTTTGTTATGTGATTTAACCCTGTCATGGGGCTAAATAGAGTCTTTTCTTAGTTTTGCATGATCATCTCATCCCATTGTAAACAAGGGTATAGATGCATTTTATGTGCTTCCACCTGTTAATTTATCAGGAAAACAGTTTTCAGCTAAGTATATGACTATTTCTGTGTACATATTTCCAGTCTCAATTTTGTCAAATACTGCACTAATTCCTAAACACCTGTTGTAGTGTCCCAAACCCTTTTTATTTATATGATGCAACCTGATATTGTGCACCAGCAATGATACTGATTCCCACAACTATTGTTGCGAATTGCATAAGGTGTAGTATATACTATAAAATGGCAAGTGACTCAAGTACAGCTTTAGTGTAGGTAACTCTACAAAATTTAAATCTCTACTTAGTTTTACACCGTACCATTTGGAAGTTAAACAGCTTAATAATGCATGAAGTTGTCTCATAAATAATTAAGAATTACCAAAGAAGACCTGTGTATTGTAACTCTTATTATTAGCTTTGCATGAAAATCTGCTCCTACACACAAGCTACAGAACGATGATCACTAAAAATCTGTGAGTATCAATGCTGAATGTAAGTGGCATCTCATCCTTTTTCCATACTTAACCTGTAGTAACTGGATGCTACATTATACACACATCCATATTCAGAAAGTTAAACTCCTGCTAGCATATCTTAGGATATCCCTTATGTTAAATTCACAACCGATACCACTGCATACAATGTATAATGCTTATGTTTTACATTTATGGAAATGGGCTAAGACTGAAATTGTACAATCACACATCAAGTAAAGAAAATGTCAGGAGAAGGTATCACAAAATTATTCAAAAGCAGCAGACTCGGTCACAGCACAGATTCCTACATAAGTAGCCAAAAAATGTTCAGAAATACATTCCATATGTAAGATTTGCTGGCTTTAGGTTATTTAAACAGATTAGAAGTTCATTGATTTTATTTTCTAACCATACAATATTTTGATGCCATCACTTTACTTGAAAATCATTTTCATATGGAAGCTTCTAGCTCAAAATTTTCAGTTACATGTACTTCTTCTAATACTGATAGCTCAAAATCAGCTGAACTGCGCTATATACTTCCACATGGGAAAAATATATTAAAAACAAAGAGTCCAAGACTTACCAAGCAGGAAAGCGCCGATAGACAGGCACAATAATAAAATAACACTTGTGTCTGTATATGTATGGATGGCTATGTGTTTGTGTGTGTGTGTGTGTGTGTGTGTGTGTGTGTGTGTGTGTGTGTGTGTGTGTGTGCGCGTGCGAGTGTATACCTATCCCTTTTTTCCCCTAAGGTAAGTCTTTCCACTCCCAGGATTGGAATGGCTCCTTATCCTCTCCCTTAAAACCCACATCCTTTCATCTTTCCTTCTCCTTCCCTCTTTCCTGATGAAGCAACCGCCAGTTGCGAAAGCTCATAATTTTGTGTGTGAGTTATTTTATTGTGCCTGTCTACCGGCGCTTTCCCACTTGGTAAGTCTTGGAATCTTTGTTTTTAATGTCTGTACCTTTATATCATGCACATCTCTAAATGAATTTTGGGGAGGGGGACAGGGATACAGTAACCACATTTTCCCCCTTACTCCGCTCAGACTTTGAAATGAGGTAGGGGGGTGGGGGTGTGGCAAATGCCTATTCCACAGTAGTTACAGCAGGGGCAGTAATCAAAATACTGCTCTTACATTCTCCGTAATTTTGATTGATTATCACCAGGTGTTAAATATATATAGCCATTTGTAATCACTATATTTATTTTCAATTGGTCTGTTTATTCTATATCCTCCAGACTCTACAAGACTTAAGTGCACACCTGCTTGTGTCTGTGTATGTGCGGATGGATGTGTGTGTGTGTGTGTGTGTGTGTGTGTGTGTGTGTGTGTGTGTGTGTGTGTGTGTGTGTGTGTGTGTGTGCGCGCGCGCAAGTGTACACCTGTCCTTTTTTCCCCCCTAAGGGAAGTCTTTCCGCTCCCGGGATTGGAATGACTCCTCACCCTCTCCCTTAAAACCCACATCCTTTCGTCTTTCCCTCTCCTTCCTGAAGAAGCAACCATCGGTTGCGAAAGCTAGTAATTCTGTGTGTGTGTTTATGTGTTTTGTTCATTGTGCCTGTCTGCCGGCGCTTTCCCGCTTGGTAAGTCTTGGAATCTTTGTTTTTAATTTATTTTTCCCATGTGGAAGTTTCTTTCTATTTTATTGACAACTAAATACTTAGGGATTCAAGAGTGGAACGGTAGAGAGACAGCATGAAGGTGGTTCATTGAACCCTCTGCCAGTCACTTTATGGTGAATAGCAGAGTAATGACGTAGATGTAGATGCAGCAATACTAGTTCTCGCCAGTTTCTTAGCTTAATTTGTGTGCAGTGATCATTATTCACATGTAACAGGCTACCTCATATATTCATCTGGGACAATATATGCAACACTTTACACAATCTGTCTATTTCCTTGGATGGGGGCTTCCCCCTGTTGTCTCTTTTTACTATCAACTTGAATACTGAAACCCTGGTTAGATATGATGGAACGTGATGCCACCCACTGTTGAGGTAACAGCAGAACCACAGGTAAGATTTAACATCAGCAGCTCACTTATTTATTTCAGATTTAAAGACATGTCACCTATAGTTTTTAAACAGGTCATACATATCACAGTTTTCATTCGACAAAGACTAATAACAATAATTTGAAGTTGAAATAGAAATAAAATTTTGTTGTTTTAAGAAGAATGTAAAAAGATGATAGGTTAGAGGAAACATTTGTTAGTGCCATCATTGATTGTGACTGGTGGTGAATGCCTCAGAATACTTTCTCTGAGGTGCAACTGGTCGCAACAAAAGAGTTTATAGTCAGTAGTAGAGAAATAGTACCACTAATCCTATGCATTGACATCAGGTACTCATCCCTGTACAACACTGGATGCTTTCTTTGCTAGTTAGCCAGCACCTTGTACTACATTTACTCTACTATTCACTATTTTTAATTATTATTTGACTGACATGTACAATTTGTCAATTCATTTTGGCATGTTATGTCTTATTCATAATTCTAGGTGTCTTATTTACTGTTAGACCTCATCTTCCTCCTCTTCCTGTTTCTCTTCATGTCACTGTTTTCACTGTCACTGTGGGTGTCACAGTCCACCATTTGGAGATTGTTGTTACCATATAGGCACATCTATTATGTCATGTCCACTGGGACTCTTCATTTATTGTTTTGAAATACTGTTTGCTAATGCATTTAGTTGTGCCTATTGTTCTGCACCTCACTTCTGTGTATATATGTAAGTCTGTTCTTATGTAGTCTAAGTCTGGTGTATGACTATTGTACCCACATTGTCCACGGAGGAAGACAATGTATTCTGGGGAATCTTTTCCTTGCATGTGCATGTAATTGCCTGTCTCAGAGTCATGCAATTTGAATGCATGTAGTATTAGGTCAATGTCCAGTTAAGAAATTACTGTGGCGCAACTGGGATCAACTTGTTTCATTCTCAACTTCTTCCTTACATCAGGAATCACTTACTTCCCACTCACCTTACCATGTAGCCAAACACCAACTTTTAAGGTGATTTGTCATCTGTATTGGTATGCCAGTTATTGTGCGTACCTTATCTAGCCTCTAGTCTCCCCATCTGTGTTTGATTATGATATCTATGGGCCATATTCCAAGCATCACACATAATGCACCCACTGAGATTGTGTCAAAGGCTCCAGATAGCCTAAGTAGGACACTTGTATGCCCTTGTCTGACTGATGCTTTGTTGGTCACCAGGTTCAGTCAGTATGCCCACATGCTAGCTGTGAAGCTGAGTACTGATTCAAGGACCTCATAGTGGTATGTCCATGTGACTGGTAGAGGTAGTATGTACTGTTTTCAATTTTGCCTCACCAATTTATTAATTATTTTTTCTGGTTTATCCGTTGGTACCCTTATGTGTTCCTGGAAATTCAATTTCTCATCTCTGTGTACCCCAAAATAGCATGTAACTTGGGCTCATTTGGTGTTTGTGTCCCCTATTTAAACTGAAGGATTCCTTTGGAGTGAGCCCTACAGTAGTAGTAGTAGTAGTAGTAGTAGTAGTAGTTTATTCATACAGCAACGACAATGTACATTGTATGGATTTCATCAAAGGACATTGTATAACACAATAAGATAGGGGTGTACAATTTCCTACATAATACAATGGTTCATTGTACCCATCACAATATTTTTGGGCAATACAACTTTGATTACTGTAATCATGTAAAAGTATAAAAAGGATCTTCTGCTTGAAATACATTATAGGTAAATAATTGATTTAACACTTTTGATCAGAAAAATTAACATTGAGGCAGTGTCAAGCATTTGATTTATGGTACTATTTACGTGTAGTAAATGAATGTAGTTACTTGCTACAAGGTTACTGCAGATATTCATTTATACTATAATAGCAGTTGGCCATTAAGCATTTAAATATTGCTTCCTTGAATGTAGACAATGTTTTTATTTCTTTTAGCTGAGTTGGAAGTTTGTTGTACAAAATAGTACCCTGAAAGTTGGTTTGTTTTATGTTAAAGCCTTGTTTACACTTTTTATGTGGATGTCATTGCACATTCTTGTATTGTACGAGTGAAGTTCTGAGTTGGTTTTATAATTATCAATGTGCATTTTTATATTAACAACACTTCTTCATATAGAGGCATGGTAAGGGTAGAATATTTAGGTGTTGAAATAACTGTTTGGACGGTGTTAGCCTTTTGCAGTTTGAAATTATTCTAACAGCTCATTTTTGTAAGGTGAAGATGATTTTCACGTTTGCCTTGTTGTGACCCCAGAGGGTTAGGCCATAGGTGATAGCAGAATGGATGTAAGCAAAGTAGACAGTTCTGCTACACTCTCTACTACACACAGTACTAATTATGCGTAATGCAAAGCAATCAGAGCTTAACATGTTAGTGAGGTAGATAGTGTGGGCTTTCCAGTCTAGATTTTCATCAACTTGCACACCTAAGAATTTTGATGCAGGTACCCTTCCAGTTTGTTTATTTTTAATTTTGAGGTTCACGTCATGATGAGACTTTGTTTTCCTGTAATGTATATAATTAGTTTTTGAAATATTTAAGGTTAGCCTGTTCTGTTCGAACCAGCTTTGTAAGTATTCCAAAACTCTGGTTGCAGATATCAGCAATACCCTCTTTTTGTCTGTTACAACAATATTTGTGTTATCAGCAAACAAAGTTATGTGTGTACCACTGATTGTAATCTTGATATCATTAATATATATATAATAAATAAGAGAGGTCCGAGAACACTGCCCTGATGACTCAGATTGGTATGGTCTGCATATCTGATCTACACACAATGCTTTGGTTTTTATTGTTTGCTGAGGTAATTTCTACTACCTGTTTTCTATTGTGGAGATATGACTGAAACCATTTTAATGCAACTCCTCATATGCCTATACCTATAGCTTCTAGTTTGGCTAGCAAGGTATCATGATCAACCATATCGAATGCCTTCAATAAGTGCAAGTTTATTCCTCCTGTGCTTTTATTACTGTCCAGTCCTATTACAATGTTTTCGATGAATTGGGTAATTGCTGTTTCTGTACTTACACCTTTGTGAAAACCATGTTGGTTTACAGACAAACTAAAATTGCTACACTACGGAGATGACATGCTACAGACGTGAAATTTAACTGACAGGAAGAAGATGCTGTGATATGCAAATGATTAGCTTTTCAGAGCATTCACACAAGGTTGGTGCCGGTGCCGACACCTACAACATGCAGACATGAGGAAAGTTTCTAACCGCTTTCTCATACACAAACAGAAGTTCACCGGCGTTGCCTGGATAAACATTGTTGTGATGCCTCTTGTAAGGAGGAGAAATGCGTACCATAATGTTTCTGACTTTGATAAAGGTCGGATTGTAGCCTATCGCGATTGAGGTTTATCGTATTGCGACAATGCTGCTCGCGTTGGTCGAGATCCAATGACTGTTAGCAAAATATGGAATCAGTCGGTTCAGGAGGGTAATACGGAACACTGTGCTGGATCCCAACGGCCTCATATCACTAGCATCCGAGATGACAGGCATCTTATCTGCATGGCTGTAACAGATCGTGCAGCCATGTCTCGATCCCTGAGTCAACAGATGGGGACGTTTGCAAGACAACAACCATCTGCGTGAACAGTTCGACGACGTTTGCAGCAACATGGACTATCAGCTCGGAGACCATGGCTGCGGTTACCCTTGACGCTGCATCACAGACAGGAGTGCCTGCGTTGGTGCACTCAATGTTGAACCTGGGTGCACGAATGGCAAAACGTCATTTTTTCAGATGAATCCAGGTTCTGTTTACAAAATCATGATGGTCGCATCCTGTTTGGCGACATCGCTGTGAACGCACATTGGAAGCTGTATTCATCATCGCCATGCTGGTATATCGTCTGGCGTGATGGTATGGGGTGCCATTGTTTACACGTCTCAGTCACCTCTTGTTTGCATTGGCAGCACTTTGAATAGTGGATGTTACATTTCAGATGTGTTACGACCCATGGCTCTACCCTTCATTTGATCCCTGCGAAACCCTACATTTCAATAGGATAATGCACGACCACATGTTGCAAGTCCTGTATGGGCTTTTCTGGATACAGAAAATGTTCGACTGCTGCCCTGGCCAGCACATTCTCCAGATCTCTCACCAACTGAAAATGGCTGGTCAATGGTGGCTGAGCAACTGGCTCGTCACAATATGCCAGTCACTACTCTTGATGAACTGTGGTATCGTGTTGAAGCTGCATGGGCAGCTGTACCTGTACACGCCATCCAAGCTCTGTTTGACTCAATGCCCAGACGTATCAAGGGCATTATTAAGGCCAGAGGTGGTTGTTCTGAGTACTGATTTCTCAGGATCTATGCACTCAAATTGCGTGAAAATGTAATCACATGTTAGTTCTGGTATAATATATTTGTCCAATGAATGCCCATTTATCATCTGCATTTCTTCTTGGTGTATATGTTCCAGGACAGTCTCTATTATTTTTGATAATACAGAAAACAAAGCTATTGGTCTATAGTTTTTCAATTCATATACACTCCTGGAAATGGAAAAAAGAACACATTGACACCAGTGTGTCAGACCCACCATACTTGCTCCGCACACTGCGAGAGGGGTGTACAAGCAATGATCACACGCACGGCACAGCGGACACACCAGGAAGCACGGTGTTGGCCGTCGAATGGCGCTAGCTGTGCAGCATTTGTGCACCGCTGCCGTCAGTGTCAGCCAGTTTGCCGTGGCATACGGAGCTCCATCGCAGTCTTTAACACTGGTAGCATGCCGCGACAGCGTGGACGTGAACCGTATGTGCAGTTGACGGACTTTGAGCGAGGGCATATAGTGAGCATGCGGGAGGCCGCGTGGACGTACCGCCGAATTGCTCAACACGTGGGGCATGAGGTCTCCACAGTACATCGATGTTGTCGCCAGTGGTCGGCGGAAGGTGCACGTGCCCATCGACCTGGGACCGGACCGCAGCGACGCACGGATGCACGCCAAGACCGTAGGATCCTACGCAGTGCCGTAGGGGACCACACCGCCACTACCCAGCAAATTAGGGACACTGTTGCTCCTGGAGTATCGGCGAGGACCATTCGCAACCGTCTCCATGAATCTGGGCTACGGTCCCGTAAAATGTTAGGCCATCTTCCGCTCACACCCCAACATCGTGCAGCTCGCCTCCAGTGGTGTCGCGACAGGCGTGAATGGCGGGATGAATGGAGACGTGTCGTCTTCAGCGATGAGTCGCTTCTGCCTTGGTGCCAATGATGGTTGTATACGTGTTTGGCGCCATGCAGGTGAGCGCCACAATCAGGACTGCATATGACCGAGGCACACAGGGCCAACACCCGCCATCATAGTGTGGGGAGTGATCTCCTACACTGGCCGTACACCTCTGGTGAACGTCGAGGGGAAGTGCACGGTACATCCAAACCGTCATCGAACCCATCGTTCTACCATTCCTAGACCGGCAAGGGAACTTGCTGATCCAACAGGACAATGCACATCCGCATGTATCCCGTGCCACCCAACGTGCTCTAGAAGGTGTAAGTCAACTACCCTGGCCAGCAAGATCTCTGGATCTGTCCCCCATTGAGCATGTTTGGGACTGGATGAAGCGTCGTCTCACGCGGTCTGCACGTCCAGCACGAACGATGGCCCAACTGAGGCGCCAGGTGGAAATGGCATGGCAAGCCATTCCACAGGACTACATCCAGCATCTCTACGATCATCTCCATGGGAGAATAGCAGCCTGCATTACTGCGAAAGGTGGATATACACTGTACTAGTGCCGACATTGTGCATGCTCTGTTGCCTGTGTCTATGTGCCTGTGGTTGTGTCAGTGTGATCATGTGATGTATCTGACCCCAGGAATGGGTCAATAAAGTTTCCCCTTCCTGGGACAATGAATTCACGGTGTTCTTATTTCAGTTTCCAAAAGTGTATATTACCCTTTTTATACAATGGTTTCATTTTTGATATTTTTAGTCTTTGTGGGAATGCCCCTTCTGTTAATGATATGTTTATGATATGTAAGAGTGGTTCTGCTGTGACACTACCGCATTTAATTATGACTGAACCTGGTACTTCAACAATTACAGAGGACATTTTATTCATCATTGTTTTTATTATCTTAAGAACTTCTAATTTATTTGTGGGACATAGCAATATTGAATTACCACCTGTTGTACTACTATTACTAGCAAAATTTTTACTCAGATTGACTGGAGTGTTTATGAAATAGTCATTTATGTAATTTGTTAGCTTACCATTTCTGAGTAACACACCACGATCATCTGTTAATACAGTGTCATTTTGTTTTTTAACACTTTTGTTTGTTTCTTTTTAAATTGTATTCCATACTGCTTTCGACTTGTTTGCTGCCCCTATGATTAATTTGACATTGTGCTTTGTCTTGGTTGTTTTAATTACTTTCTTATACTTTTTTGTATGTCTTAACATATTCTACAAAGTGTTCATCTTGGTTGTCTTTTCTCAGTTGATTGAGAAGTCTTAGCTTTTGACTGGATATTTTGATAGCAGGTGTTATCCACTGGCTGCTGTTTCTTGGCATGACATTAATTCTTGGCAGTTCTTTTGGAAAACACATCTCAAATATGGACATGAAAGCATTATAAAATGCATTGAACGATTCATCAGTTGATGTATTCGAGTATACATCTTTCCAGGTTTCTTTTGCTAATGATTGCATAAAAATATTAACCTTTTCTGGGTAGAAATTCCTTTTATATTTCCACTTGTATTTAACAACCTCAGGTACAGAAGAATTCATGCATGTTACTAGTTTGTTGTGGTCTGAAAGACCTAAGTTTACATTTTGTGCCTCAGTAACATTGTTTTTTATATTTGTAAAGACATTATCTAATAGGGACAAAGATGACTCTTATTCTAGTGGGGTCTGTGAAGAGTGGTTTCGTGTGAAAGCTGTTTAGGATACTCAAAAACTGTCTTTTTTCTTCATTTTCAATTAACAAGTTGATGTTAAAATCCCCACATAGTGATAAGTTCATCTCATTGTTACACAAAATGTTTAGCACTGGTTCCAAATTTTTTTTAAATATGTTTTTGTCACCTAATGATGACCTGTATATTGATATGACAATTAGATTTTTACGCTTCTCCTCAGATTTTAGCTCAATGGCACATGGTTCAAAATGTTTCTCGAAATTTAGATGGTATGCTTCAGATCTAACTTTGTATGAGATGCTAATACAAAATTGCTTATATTTATAAGACTTAATTCACTGACGCTGCACCTGTGTTCTGATAGACAAATACAAGAGATATCTACAAAGTTGTTTATGGTGATTCTAATTCTATAACTTTATTCTTGAGACACTGAATGTTTTGACTCATTATCTTGAAAGTTTTGCAGGTATTTGTTATTGTGTCAATACCTGGTGAAGTGCTGCTTTGTTGCTGATTTTTGACACTTATCTGCAATTTTTCAGGGTGAGCTAGCACAATCTCTTCCTTTTCTTTGTTTGGTGCCATAAAAAATCATCACTAAATGAGCAGCTGTACCTAGCCTTTAGCTCCTCCTCAGGTAGTGTTGAACAGCTGCTACTGTTTGAGATTGCTGGAGCCATTTAAGGGGAATAGGTTCCGAGTGAGGGGAGACTTCTTTGATTTCTTTCATGATTGCTGCATTTAAAAGAGTACCTAAGGTTTGTTTACCCGACCTGTTAAGGTGCATGCCGTGTCTGGCAAACAACTCTCTTTGAAAATTACTTGTATTGCTAAATTGTTTACAAGTCTTTGCTAATTTTTGCTAAGTTGTTTTGTTTTCAGCTGTCCTGAGTTTGTTTCATGACACCATTGTGTAATTGTTTCTAGTATTCCACTGGCTTTCCTTTTTGGATCGGCTCTGTTGTTTGCTGTGACTACCACTAATGGATCAGCTGCATAGCTGACAGTTCCATCTGATCTGTCATCCCCATGTAGAAGTTGTAGGAGGGGTTCGATTGCTATATCTCACAAGATGGGGCTACAGATTGACCCTTGAGGACAACCTTTGCTAATTCTTTTGATTATTTTCCAGCTGCCCACCTGCCATTTGGTGACTCAATCTTCAGAGTAGTCTAGGAAACAGTTGTACAGTGACTGTGCAGTACCTCCAGATCTATTAACCTTTGAAACATTACAGCCCACCAGACGTTATTAAATACCCCAGTAATGTGAATAGTTAGTGCCATGGTGTATCTCTGTGTTGCAATATTAACTAAGTGTAGGTCATAGTTGATGACTTCATCTATTGATTTGCCCGTTCTGAAGCCGAACTGGTGTTGGCTCATGCCCCTAAGAGCTCTGTGGGTTTGCAAGTGCTTACACAGTAGCTTCCTTTGGAACTTTGCTATGGTGTTTATTAGGCATAGTTGTCTTAAGGTCTTTCGATCTGAAGGATCCTTGACAGCCGATTTCTTAATAATGACTGCTTTGAAGGTTTCCCACACCCAGCCATACGGTATCATCCAGTAACATTGTTAGGAATGGGGTGATCTGTGGTGCTAGATTTTTCAGTGTCTCCAAGCAGATACCATCTGGTCCAGGTACTTTTTTGTTCTTGAGCTCTGAGATTGCTAGTGAAACATCTCACACACAAGGGCAAGCGATAGTTGCAGTGTTGTATGGCGAGTGTAAATCTTATTGTATTGTTCTGTGATATTATTTGTCTGTATTTGTGACATCATCAGATAGTAGTTTATACAGCAGAAGCTGCACTGAATTCCTTCATCCACATCTACTGAATTCCTTCATCCCCATCTCCCTGAGCCTTAGTGTTGCCTGAAATAGTGGGATTTATATCTTGTCTGCCAGTATTTTGTATGGTTCCCCTCATACATTTTTCTCTGTTTGTGCTGTTACAAATCATTCCCAATATTGTTTGCACATGCTGTGTAGGGTCTTTCTGTGTAAGTCTTGTACATGCCCACATGCCTCAAGTGCATGCATCTCTATCTAGTATTGCCCTTTGATACAATTTCACGTTTGAATCTGACATGTTGTTTTTAGAGTTTCATAAGTATGTTGGTCCATGGTATTTGTGAACATTTTGTGTTCTATTCCATCAGGATTGATGTGTTTTGTACATGTTTTATAACCTGTGTTAGTCTGTATGCTCTGTAATCAACACCACCTTTGATATTTTCTAGGTTGTGTTGTTGGATAATTTCTGTTAAACTGTTCCTGTCAGCTTTGTGGAGCAATTAGTGCCTGGTGTGTGTTTTGTGTTTGTGTTCTGAGTGTGTGTTAGTGTGTATGTTATGACATTATTGTTACTACTGGTTATATTGTTGTGTACAGTCCAGTTTGTTGCATATGCCTGCGCTGCATTATCTGCTAGCATAGAGGCAATATTACTGTTCATACCATTGAATCCTATGTATGTTGATATAGGTCCCTCTGTATTCTTTACACGCAACTGTGTTTCTTGTATTAGGTCAGTGATTGTGTGTCCTCTGTCATCTATTCTATCTGAGTTGCAAAGGGTGGATCTTGAATTAATGTCAGCACTTACCACTAATGTTTTTGCCCTTGGCGTACATTGCTAGGTCTCTGAAGGTGGGCTCCATAAGGTTGTATTTGATGGCTACATTGAGTTTACATGGATGCAATTGCCCGTGCAACATTCCCATTGGTTATCTCTACAATAACTGTTGATTGTATAACTGTGTTCTCTTAATTACAATTATAAGTTTTTATTTATTATTTATTGACATTTTTCTCTATACAAAGGTGTTCTCTGACACAACAAATTATTACATCTTTTACATAAGATCTTAATCAGGACGTTCCTCCAGGTGTTTTGATCTAGTATATCTTCTTCCTCTGTGCCAAGTCTTCTCTCCATTAATCGTACACTTTGAAGCCAGGGTGTCATAGGGTGTCCCCTGCACTTCTTTCCCTCTGGTTGCCATTCCAGGACAGTGTTCAGAATTCTGGCTTCCTCCATCCTTCTTATATGCCCATACCATTGAAACTTCCTTCTATCCATCACATCATGTATTCTTCTTGTTACTTCCATTCTCTTTATTATTTAGTTGTTTTCTTACTTTCTCTTTTCTAGAAATTTTTGCTGATCTTCTCCAGGAGTCCATTTCTACTGCTTGCAGATTTTTAGGTGTTTCAGATTTGTAGTCCAAGTCCCCACTCCATACATTATAATTTCTGTTTAAAATTACTATAGCAGCCTTACAATAATTGCTGCCTGTTATTATGGTAGCATATGATGGTAGATATATTAGTTGCCCATTTCTATCAAAAGATTCTTGTAAACACTGCTTCGGTGTATGTAAAAATAGTAGAATATGCATTTATATAAGAACAGTTTAAAGCAAAAACAGACATGGAGCATCTTAATACTGAGAAGCATTTTCAGTCATGTGCCATGGAGATACAACTGAGGAGGAGAGTAAAGAACTAATTGTCATATCAATATACAGATCACCCCTGAGTGATAAAATCATATTTTGTAAAAAGCTGGAAGCAGTGTTAAGCACTTTATATAATAATGAAGTGACATTATTTTTATCTGCGGATTTTAACATTAACAATATTGTTGGGTTCAAATGAATGATGATGTAAATAAAATAGAAAGAAACTTCCACATGGGAAAAATATATTAAAAACAAAGATTCTAAGACTTACCAAGTGGGAAAGCACCGATAGATAGGCACAATAAATAAAACACACAAACACACACACAGAATTTTGAGCTTTCGCAACCGGCGGCTGCTGCTTCGTCAGGAAAGAGGGAAGGAAAAGGAAAGATGAAAGGATGTGGGTTTTAAGAGAGAGGGTAAGGAGTCATTCCAATCCCGGGAGCGGAAAGACTTACCTTAGGGGGAAAAAAGGATAGGTATATACTCGTGCACACACTCAAACACACATATCCATCCATACATACACAGACACAAGCAGACATATTTAAAGGCAAAGAGTAAGGGCAGAGATGTAAGTCTGGATACTTCCTACCAACACCAAACTATCCGAACTCCGGAGATGGGAACTTGCCCTTCAATATATCCTCTCTTCTCGTTATCCACCGGGCCTCAATCTCCACTAATTTCAAGTTGCCACAACTCATACCTCACCTGTCTTTCAACAACATCATTGCCTCCACACTTCCGCCTCGACTTACATCTCTGCCCTTAATCTTTGCCTTTAAATATGTCTGCTTGTGTCTGTATATGTATGGATGGATGGATGTGTGTGTGTGTGTGTGTGTGTGTGTGTGTGTGTGTGTGTGTGTGTGTGTGTGTGTGTGTGTGTGTGTGTGTGTGTGTGTGCGTGTGTGTGTGCGTGCGCGCGAGTATATACCTATCCTTTCTTCCCCCTAAGGTAAGTCTTTCCGCTCCGGGGATTGGAATGACTCCTTACCCTCTCCCTTAAAACCCACATCCTTTCATCTTTCCTTTTCCTTCCCTCTTTCCTGACGAAGCAGCCGCTGGTTGCGAAAGCTCGAAATTCTGTGTGTGTGTTTTATTTATTGTGACTATCTACCAGCGCTTTCCCGCTTGGTAAGTCTTGGAATCTTTGTTTTTAATATATTTTAATATTAACATGTTAATTAAAGTGAAGAAAAGAGACAGTTACTGAGTATACCAAACAGTTTTAACATGAAACTGCTCTTTGTGGAACTCAGTAGAATAACAAAGTTTTTATCTTCCCAATAGATAATATCTTCATAAATATGGATAAAGGTGTCACTAAGGCACTAAATGTAAACTTAGGTTTTCAGATCATAACACCACTTGTCATGTATAAATTCTTCTACTCTCAAGGTAATAAAATATAAGTGGAAATATAAAAGACACTTCTGCACAGAAAAAGATGAATGTTAACAAAAGAAACCTTGGAAAATGCGTTTCCAAAAACAACCACCATCTATTCGCACAACACTTTCTCTATCACTTTCATGTCCCTATTTAACGTGTGTTTTCCAAACAAGCTTACAAAAATCAATGTCATCTCAGGAAACAACAGGCAGTGGATGTCACCTGCTATTAGGGTATCTTATCACACTCTAAAACATATCTCAGTCAAATCAGAAAGGACAACAAAGATAAATGCTTCACATACTATGTTACGATATACTAGAAAATTTATAGGATGGTGATTAAAGAAACTAATACAAATTTAGAATTAGCAAACATATCAAAAGCAATATGGAAAGTAGAAAAAAATGCTGTCACCATTCTCAAAAATAATAGCAGCAATTATGAAAGACAGAGTAATGAATTACCTGAATAAATACAATCTTTTAAGCAAATCAAAGTTTTGTTTCCGAAGTGGCAAAAATACGTAGTCAGCCATAGTAGAATTCACAAAAGTTGTACTTGATGCTCTTGATAAAGATGAGTGTGTCACAGGCATATTTTTGGATCTTTCTAAGGCATTTGATGCTGTCGACCACAAGACTCTATTAAATAAATCAGAAGCAGTAGGAATAAGAGTGGTAGCTAATGTCTGCTTTCGATAATATCTAACAGATAGGGTAAAAAAAGTAGAGATCACACACATTTCAAATAGATCTAAACATTTAGTAAAACACTTATCAGAACCAAAATACATTAATATAGGGGTTCCGCAAGGTAGCATTTCAGGACCAACACTGTTCCTGATATACATCAATGACTTTCCCAGTACTGTTACTCATGGTGAAAAAATTCTCTTTGCTCATGACAGTAATATTATGGTCACTGAGAAAACAATGGAACTCCTTGCCTAGAAAGCAAATGAAACTCTCAAGGGAGTTTATGATTGGTTAATAAGCAATAAAGTGACATTGAACATAAAGAAAACTAATGCCAAGGATTTCAGTTTGAAGAGGAAAAATGACAGTGTTACATTAAATGTAGATGGCACCTCTATAGACTGTGTAACAAATGCTAAATTTCTAGGAAGGAATGCTGATTCTCAGTTGAAGTGGTGTGAACACACACAGGTACTTGCAAACAGAATGTCATCAGCATATTATGTCCTTAGAATCGTATCATCAGTGTGTAACATGCAGTGTCTTTTAGTTACATACTCTCAATTCTTAGCTATGGCATACTTTTTTGGGGAACAAATGCACAAAATATGAACACAATTTTCAAACTCCAGAAAAGAGCCATAAGAATAATAACCAAAAACACTAGTTGAGCTCATTGTACATATGTGTTCAAAACACCGGGAATTTTAACTGCTCCATGTGAATAAATTTATCAGTCAGTTGTACACATAAAAAATAACATTGGTATTACTGCACAAACAGCTCTGTCCATGACCATATAACAAGAGATAGACTCAACTTACATTTACTAAGAAAAAATAAACATAAAACTCAAAACAGCATTTTCTACCAAGAAATAAAAGTGTACAATATATTACCAAAAGGGATTAAAGAAATTGCAAAAATACACTTATTTTAAAAGGCAGCTAAAAAGTACCTGTTATGCAACACATTTCATACATTGAAGGATTACTTAGCTAAAACAGAGTAGGGGTTTGATAAAAAAAGTTATACAAATAAATAATAATAATAATTATTATTATTATTATTATAAAATATCCAACATTCCACATAACACCTCCATTTTATGTTTTTTCCCCCTTCTTTTTTCCTTTCTAGAAATACTTACCCCAAGCTATGCAACATACTCCTCTTTCTGAGCTCAACATCTCACTCATTATGGAGGGATGGTGACTCAGTTTTTCAGGTTAGCAAATGGGAAGCTGTAGTCCAGAAAATGGCCCAGATATCACCAGTGTGTGTGTGTGTGTGTGTGTGTGTGTGTCTAGTGAGTGAAGTGTTATGAAACAGTGTGTGTGTGTGTAGTGTGTGCAGTGACTGATAATGAGATATGAGTGAACAGTGTGCCATTACATTATTTTATAAGTTATTTGTAGAAAAAGTGTTGTGTCTACCATGAGTAAATCTAATGATTGTTTCTAACTGTAAGTCTGTAAATATATGTGTATACAAATTAACTTATTTTAAATTGATCTAAATTTGTCAATACTTTGGCATGTCCCATATCCTTGTAAGAAGAGATTTATGGATGAATAAAGCTGCTACTATTACTACTACTACTACTACTACTAAAATGTTAAAAGTCAAGACTACATTGTTTTAAGAGACGATCATGGTGTGTTGCTCCGAAATCATAGTCTAGCAAATTACATAAATGATTACTTTGTCGGTTTTTATGTCTATAGTGACGGACCACGCATCAAAAACTCAAACTTATTACGATAAGACACTTTTATTCAGGTTCGTATATTTACAAAAACACAAGAAGAACAATGCACAATTTCACGACATGTATATCACTCCGGCAAGTCGCAGACGGGACTGCCAAAGAAGCTCGAGTCTCCAAAGACTGTTTACTCTGTGATTTGCCGGTGAAGTTACTGGCGGTTAACTGTCGCCACAGAGCCCACTCCCCAGGAGTGCAGAGCACTGGGGGAAGGACGTGGGTGTCTCCCTGTGTAGTGGCGTTGTTCGATGTTCGCTGGTTGATAGCAGTGTGTGCTAAGTGTCCATACTGTCTGTGCAGGATGGACTAGCGCTCGTATATTCTGCCCTCCAGTGGGGGGGAGTTGGACTGGTCGACCTGTGCGCGTAAACTGGATGGGAACAGGAGATATCATCGTTGCAGTACCAGCGGAGAGGGGGATGCGAATTTTGAGCATCCTGTTGGTGCTGAACGTTGCAGCTATGACAGCCGTATCCACCTCATTTGGGATAGGGACTCTGAGCAGGATGGTGATGTGTGACGGGTGTGGACCCACGTGAAGTGTCCCCTATGCGGAGGATGAAGATGGATCCCTCGTGGAGCTGCAAGGACAGCTCATCGTGTTGGCACTCAGAAGCATTGATTGCGATGCAAATTTCATCAACCGTGGATGTAGGGTGCACTAGGGGGAGTGGGGGCGAAAAGTAACGTAGTTCAGGAGAAACATTGGAACACTCTGTGGAGGTATTGGGTACCAACACTTGGGACTGTGTAATGTCACACGCAACATGAGGTTGAGCCTGAGGTTGTGAATTGTCACAAGCAGTGCCTGTTTGAAACGAGGGTAGAATATCATCGTACGCAACCGCTGAGTTGCCCTCAGGTGTAGGCTCGGTGCACATACGATCATGGTGGGGCACAGGGGGGTGGGTGGTCTGTGGGATCGGGGTTGTCACCATCTGATGGAAGAACACTCGACTCGGGGGAGGAGGGAGGGGGGGGGTGTGTTACAGATTCTTCGATCTTCCAGGCTGGTTTCACGCGTTGGAGGGAAACTGTCTGCCGGTGACCACTGACGAGAATGTCGATAGTATTGTTCGTGCGAGCCACTACTCGATGCGGGCCAGAGTAAGGCCGGTTTGACTGTACCACCCCATAGCATAATGAACTCACAAGAGTCCAGTTCCGCATGCCTGAACACCTGAGGGTGGGTATGTGGCCATGGAGGAGGCGTGCAGATCATGGCTATGTGTGTCCGGACCCGTTCAACTAGCATGGGGAGGTTGGATAGCTCGGCGATTGCTTCATCTTTGACGAACTCTGCGGGGAGGAGTAAGGTCTCACCATGCAGGAGCTCTGCGATTGAAGCCTGGAGGTCTGTCTTGTAAGCCCTATGTATTCCTAGCATAACCCAGGAAATGGCATCGCGCCACTCACCACTGTGGCACATGAGTGCCACTTTCAGCGTCCTGTGCCACTGCTCGACCAGTCCATTGCTCTGGCGGTGGTAAGCGGTAGTGAGCAATCGATCCACCCCACAGAGGACGCAGTGTTTGTTAAACAGCAGGGATTCAAACTGTCTTCCCTGGTCAGTGGTGATGGATGTAGGACAGCCAAATGGAGTTATCCAGGAGGATACAAATGTGCGTGCTACGGAGTCTGCTGTGATGTCCTGCAGGGCGATTGCCTCCAACCAACGTGTAACGCAATCAATGACGGACAGGATATACCTGAAACCATCAGACACAGGTAATGGTCCTACAAGATCCACATGTACAAGACAGAAGCGGCCTTTCAGGTTGTCGAATTTACCTAGACTGGGTTGTGTGAGCCTGCCAACTTTGCTGGTCACACAAAGCGTTCTGTAACCAGGCGCGTAGTAGCCTTATCACCACGATGTGCCAGGTTATGTAAAGTAGTGAACACTTGGAGATGCAGCGCAGGGGGAACAATAGGCCGAGCAGTCCGCATGGCTGTATCACACCACAGTGGCTTGGCCGAGCCCAGTAGGTTGCACGAAACTATCTGAAGGGAAGTATCTGGGTCCTGTCGGAGGTTGTGCAATTCAGTGTCACTGTCCCGTAAGTGGGCCAATTCATCGAAATTAATGGGGGATCAAATTGCAGTGATAAGTGATAGGTAGTCAGCCACCACATTTTCTGACCCTCAAATGTAACAGATGTCCGTTGTGTATTGGCAAATTAAGTCCATTTGCCGGAACCTATGTGGGGGAAGGTCAGTTGCGGGGTTACGGATAGCCTCTGTGAGGGGGTAGTGGTCCTTGAAAATTGTTATATTCCTTCCTTCAATGTCTGTGCAGAAATATTTTACAGCTTCATAAACTGCAAGCAATTCTCTGTCGAATGCTGACCATTTACATTGAGCTGTAGATAATTTTTGGAAAAAAACGGAGTGGTTGAGTCTTGTCATTGACATGCTGTTGAAGGACTGCACCGATTGTGAAATCACTTGCATCCACTGCAATCGAGATGCAGGCATCTGGCAAAGTGCGGCGAGAGTGACACCACGTGCTAACACTGATTTAAGGTCTTCAAAAGCTCTCACCATGTTGTCAGACCACGGTACTCGGCGACTGTCTGAGGTTTGTTTCCCGGCCAATGCATCAGTCAAAGGGGCTTGAATCGCTGTCGCCTTCGGCAGGTTACGATGGTAGAAATTGACATTTCCTAAAAACTGGCGTAATTCGCGAAATGACACTGGGAAGGGTAGCTCATGAAAGCAGTCAACCCGCTCCTGTGGGTGGCATATACCATCCGAGGAGACGGTGTACCCCAGAAAAGTGACAGCGGTGCAGCGGAGTTGTGACTTGTCTTTATTGATCTCGACTCCGTTACGTGTCAATAAGTCCTGTATCGTAGCCAGGTGGAGTTCATGTTCCCTGTCAGAGGGGAAGAAAATTAGTATGTCATCGAGGTACGCCTAGCAATATGTGCAGTTAAAAAGGAGTGAGTCTATAAAACGCTGCCAAGTTTGGGCCATGTTTTTGAGACTATAAGGCATGAAACAAAATTCGTACAGGCCAAAAGATGTGATCACTGGTGTCTTTGGTATGTCACTCTGTTCCATTGGTATCTGTAAATATGCCTTGCGGCACTCCAAGACACTGAAGATGCGTGCTCTGTTAAGTACTTGCACAAAGTCTTGTGTGTGAGGTATCGGGTAATTGTCTAATATTGTCCGCGCATTGAGGCGATGATAGTCGCTGCAGAGGTGCACAGTGCCGCCCTTTTTGGGGACTAAATGTATGGGGGAGGACCAGTTACTGTCCGATGGGCGAACAATACCTGCCCGTAGAAGTTCCTCCACTGCGGCTTTAGCGTGGCATAGTTTATGCGGTGGCAGTCAGCGCGCTTTATGGCGCACTGGAGTCCCATCTGTCGTGACGATTTTGTGTGTCGTGCCATTCGTGATAGCGTCCAGCTTGGCTGGCGAACTCATTTGGGGGCCGTGATGAACGGGGATCGGTAGCACACAAGAGTCACTAACCTGATGTGCCGGGGAATCTGTTCCACGAGGTGCATCTCTGGTGTCAGATGGTGGCGACGTTTGCAGGCGTTGTACGAGGCATCGTGCCTCGGTGAGGGCTTGCATAGCCGATGATCTGGCACGGTTCCATTCGGCATTGTGAGCACGGAGACCGTCGACTGCAGGGCGTTCGGGCTGGAGATGGACAGTGGAAGTTGTGAGGCTGTCCGCCAATGAAGAGCACTTGATGGGAGCTGTGTCCAGGTCGTCGAGCAGCTGAGGGGGAGGGGAGGCTGAAGAGGCGACTGAATCGTGCAATGTGCATGGACGAGGCGTGGTGCAATAATGCGGCTGACTGAAGATCTGGAGACAGTCCGAAGTGGAAAAGAAAGTCAATGCCTAACACTGGATCTTCGACATCAGCCATGTAGAAGGACCAAGTGAACTGTTCACCAGGTATGAGTTCAATAGGTAACTTGGCCAAACCCTCGACACGAAGTGTCGACTTATATGCTGCTCGAAGGGACAGTTTGATTGGTGTCGTGTCCTTTACAGAAAATGTGGGAGGTATGACACTAACGTCTTCTCCAGTATCGACGAGAAAATACCGACGTGAACCTAGATCCAAGGCATAAAGACGTCCTCGTGAGGTGGGGGATCTGACAGAATGCAATGTCTGTGGGCGCCCCTGCATGTATCCGCGGGCCGTGGCGCCTACTGCGGCCCGCGTGCGGCGTTTGGAAACGCGCAGGGCAGACGGCAGTTGCGAGCGGCATCCCTGAAAGTGGTGTGAAACCAGAATATGCGTGAGTAGGCTGTAAGCGTCGTGCCAGCCGAAGCGTCAGGCAGGGGGAAGGCGGGGCGGGCAGGCACTAGCCCAGTTGGGGTGGGAAGCGGCTGTTGCCGATCTGCTTGTGGTTCCCGGTCTTAGCCGCTAGATGGCTGCTGTTCCGTGTGCTGTCCACGATATGCACGCACCCGGCCTCTACCGCGCAACGGTGGAAGTATACACACAGGATTACCAACCTCGTCGATGTTAGGCACTGTGCTGCGCGGGGGAAGGTGGCGTATGCCTGGTCTGACAGCCATAGTTTATCCTCGAGTGGCGCTGTGGTATGTGGAAGCAAATGTAACTGTAGTTCTTGCGGCAGCTTCACCAACCACAATGCCCAGAGCGCTACGTTCGCCAGGATCTCGGTACAGACCTGTGCACGCAAGTGTCGCCACAGCTGTGAGGGTGTTCTGTCGCCTAAAGTCTCATCGTAAATTATGTTGTGAATAGTATCGGCCGGTGGACAAGAGAGGCGTTCGATAAGTAATATCCATTTATTGAAAAGTATTCATTTTAAAAGCATGAGACTACATGCTTTAAATGATGTGAGGTGAGATTTGTTGTTACAATATTCATTATTGCAGGCTTAAGAATCACACATGGAGAATACATAACACTTCATGCAGCAAATGAGTGTTCATGTTTATTCAGTCAGTTGTGTGTGCATATTCTTTTCAGAGCTGCTTTCAACCATACACATATGTACCTAGAGTGTTGTCAACAACCATTTTACTTAGGTGGATGTTCTTAAGGAGGATGTTCTTAAGGACGACATTCTTAAGGACGACATTCTCTGAGATGAGCAAAATGTTTCTTTCTTCCATGGTAGACAAGCACATGCAGAAACACACAAAACTGTTATTCAGTACAGTGGAGCATCTGGAACCTCTACCAGGCAGCATTTGGACATTTTACATTAAAAAAAGCACTCCATCTTCAGGCCACAAGTGGCCCATTGGGACCATATGACTGCCGTGATATCCTCAGTTGAGGACGCGGATAGGAGGGGCATGTTGTCAGCACACCGCTCTCCTGGTCGTTATGATGGCTTTCTTTGACCGGAGCCACTACTATTCGGTCGAGTAGCTCCTCAATTGGCATCAGGAGGCTGAGTGCATCCCGAAAAACAGCAACAGCGCATGGCGGCTGGATGGTCACCCATCCAAGTGCCGGCCACGCCCGACAGCGCTTAACTTCGGTGATCTCACGGGAACCGGTCGGTGTATCCACTACAGCAAGGCCATTGCCACATTTTACATAAAGACGTAGAATAAATGCAACTGATGATGGGTTATAACCGCATGTAGTGTTGAACCCTGCTGCTCTCCACCCTTTTTTTGGGGGGGGGGGGGGGATGGGGGGGGGGGGGGGGGAAGAACGAGCGGATCAGCACATGACTACTATAAAGATCTATATGTATCTGATTTACACAGGATATATTATTTCAATGTTTTTCCTACATGAGCCTGATTTTACTTAGCTGAGAACCACTTTTAGACAGTGTTAGCAGATTGAGAATGTTTGCAAGCATGCCGCTGTTGACTATTCAGTTCCTCATGTCTGACAGATAGTCAGGTGCTTTGCTATTGTTCCAGGGGGCCAGTCTTTCTAAGAAATACATTTAACTGCTTAAAGGAAGTGTACTGTTCTGGAGTCTTTTGTCCATCTGTGACTGATTTCTGCTGTCCAGAAACAGTTTATCACTGCCATTAGATGGATCTCTTTGTGTACTGTCAGCAACAGTATAGAACTGACCTTCAAAACCTGTATCGCAATTTGAGGGAGGGGGGGGGGGACGAGGAAGGGAAGACAGGGAGGGAGATTGGAGGGGGGGGGGGGGAGGAAGGGAGATAGGAGGGGCTCGGGGAAGCAAGATTGGTTCCAATCTGATTGGGAGGGAGGGAGGGAGGGAGATTGGGAGGGAGGAAGGGAGATATGTGGGGAAGAAAGATCCACTCTCTCGTGGTGAGATCTTTTGGGGTCTTTTTTTTTTTAGTTAGTTGTGTTATTACAATGACTTTTCTCAGTTTTCAGTGAGTATGTTGCATTATGACCCTTTGTTTACGATGTTGATTTCTGTTCATGACTATTTCGGTGTATAATTAGAGCAGTGAAGCATTTTCCATCAATTGTGGAAGTATGTATTGGCCTTCCTACACTTTAGTGATAGTTTGTTTGTCCTATCCCTTCTTACCATGTATCTGTATACAAGTTCCTAAGCAGCTGCACCAAGGTGACTTCTCGACGGCAGTGAATGGGACAAAGTTGCTGAGAAACAGAGAGACCATCATTTATTGGAATTTCAGACACTGGGGCTACAGAGCGTTTGTTAAGCAGGGCATACAACATTACAGTGGGAGTCACCTGCTGTAATATCCAAGTCAAACAGCAAGATACACACAGTCTGTTAAAAGGGATGTCTGCGAGGGATGACGGAAATGTGAAATTGTCTCCTGAAGCCATTTCAAAAACCATGAACATCTCCATCATCTCTATGAATTGTGAAATGCACCTTCAGTCTCCCACTGCATCAATTCCATTTGCTGGAAAGTATTCCCCCTATGCTTGTCCATTATTACCTCCTCCTGTTCCGAGTGTAGGAGACTATGGATGCAGTCCTCAGCTATATGCTTACAGATAATACACTCATTAAACTTCTCTCTGTCCAACACCAACGTCTCACCAACTGAAAAAATTTCCTGACAAAAATAAAGACAGTGCATCCCTCTCCAAACTTTTCTGCTAATTCACATGCTGGGGCAAAGGGTGACTGTAGGATAGTTTCGAGCACCCTCTGATGGTGGTATTGTGGACTAGAGCAGTCAGTCTTCGAACATCAAGATGAACATACATACATGCAATCAGGAAGATTCTGACAGCGAAAAGTGGGGGTGACAGAGTGAGGAGGCAGCTGTAGGACAATTCAGCAACAGTGTAAAGCCATTAAGAACACAGTTCCTGCAAAAGTAAATAAATAGATAGATAAATGGATAAATAGAGACTGTACCTTAAGTTCTTCCTCTTCAGCAGCTCAGCACAGACTGATCCTTTTTCGCCGGCCGGGGTGGCCGAGCGGTTCTAGGCGCTACAGTCTGGAACCGCGAGACCGCTACGGTCGCAGGTTCGAATCCTGCCTTGCACGTGGATGTGTGTGATGTCATTCGGTTAGTTAGGTTTATGTGGTTCTGAGTTCTAGGGGCTGATGACCTCAGAAGTTAAGTCCCGTAGTGCTCAGAGCCATTTGAACTGACCCTTTTTCCTACCAGTTCACAAGTGGGGGAGAGAAGGTGAAGTGAGTTATGGGAAAGGGAAAGTGAGGTAGATAAGGGGAAGTGGGGAGGGGGAAGGAGTGAGGGCAATGATGTCAATAATGCAACATTGCCACATCTACACCTCAGGCAGACGTGTAGATTTGGCAACAATGCGGATTGGCGGCGTTTCAACTTCATTCCACTACTTGCAGTTGTCTCTCTACCTTGGATCTGAAGTGTGAATACCATAGGATACGTGTACACGTGGAGGACCATCCCAAAACTGCATTCTCAGTTCTCTGAGGCTGTTTCAAATATTACAGGACACCATTTAGCTTGAAAAATTATCCGGCAATGTTTCAGCATTTGCTGGATGGAATTCTTAGGAATTTGAAGCCTTGTCAGTGCATGGTGTACCAGGATGACAAACCATTTTTGCAAAGGGTGTGACAGAGTACATACATGGTTTGCAAAAGGTTTGTAAAAGATTATGAGCAGTGAAATCAACATTAAGCACAGAGAAATGTGGTATTACATTAGAAGTATTTATGTACTTGGGGAATGTTATTAGCAGTCAAGTGGTTAAGTTGGATCTCAGTTTGATATAAGCAGTACAGAATTTTTCATTTCCTAGTAATACCAATGATTTACAGTCTCACCTGGAGTTAGGGTATTATAGAAAAATCATAAAAGAGTTTGCAGGAAAAGTGAGACCACTCCCACAACTTAAAAAAGTGGGTAAAGTTCGAATGGACAAGGGAACTGCAAGACCTGTTTGAGGAGAAAAAGAGTTTATCTAGGCAATGGATGCTTCTAGTCAGATGGGGACATTTTCTAAATCAAGTAGTGAATAGAGAGAAGCATCTGGTAGCATATGCTTCTAGGCAGTTGTATGGAGAGACTTAATAGTGGTAATGCATCATTCAGCCCTTAACTGGTTGTTGGGGCCTAAGACCCTTCTAGTAGGCTAAGTAAATGGACATTGAAGTTTTGTGAATCTCAGTACAAATTTGTGCACATAACTGGTAACAGACACATGAATGTGGATAGTTTAAGGTGTAAATAACAGTGAGAAAGACACTGGCTCATGACCTTGCACATTGGTAAGCAGTGCAACAAGCCAGCTTGAAATGTCAACATTATGAGTCACAGCCACAATTCACTGTGTGGGACACGTTACTATGTTAGACAACAAGATTGGTGTCGCCAGTCATGATACCTGCAAAGGTAAAAGAGGAAGTGCTGAAAGAAATTCATGACCATGTATTGTCAGGGTATGGGGGTCGTAGAACAATTAATAGAAGAGTGGTGCGGCACTACTTTTGGTGGAAGTCTAGGAAAGAGAATGTGGACTGGGTTGTAAGTGGTTGTGTGAAATGTGCTCAATGTGCTCAATGAGCAGATATGAGCCATAAGTTAATACAATGGAAGTTCCCAGAAGAAAAAGAGCCTTTCAGAATGAGTGGGTTGGATGTCTTCAAGCCATTCAACAAGACTCCAGCCAAGAATCGATTTGAGTTAACCATTACTCATCCTTTTTCTAAATATGTGCAAATTATTGCAATTCCTAACCAACTGACACTAACTGTGACAAAAGCATTGGTCAGCAGCTGTGTGCTAAAATTTTCTGTGTTAGAAACTGTGATCACTTATCAAGGGATATTTTAATGTCCAATTTGTTAAAGCAGCTGTGTAATTTGCTAAAGGTTACGAAGTTGAGGATGAGTCCATTGCCCCCTCAGGCTAAGGGTGGGACAGGGGGTACATCGTACATTGGGAAAGATGTTGTGCCACTATGAGGGCATATACCATTATGATTGGGACATACATTTATCCTCCATTATGAGTAGATATAAATCAAAAGTTCATTCTGAGACAGTACTTTACAGGGGTGCATACTGTCACTGTTAGACAAAATAGGGCTGAGAAATGGCAAGAACGAAGAGTCTATTAAGGATTTTGCTGAAAATGTTACGGAAATTTGGAAATGTGCATAGAGGGCAAACACCAGAGCTTTAGAACACCAAGAGCAGCTGGGGCATTATGTGGGCAGGTTGCCACAGTATAGAACCTGTCAGTGGGCAATGTTATCGCACCCATACATTCTGAAGGGTAAGCATCAAGAAATTTGTAACTCATTGCCAAGGACCACACTAGGAAGTCGAAACGACGTCACCAGTAAATGTCAAGCTTCAATTACTGCCTCATTCAGCTATTGCTCATGTGAAGCATCTGAAGTTGTTTCAAAGTGCTCCAGATGTGTCGGCACAGGATAGAAGGAAGGAAAGGAAGTGTGGAAATCTTACACGACCTGTATGGTAGGTTCCATATGGGTTGAAGCCAAGGAAGTGAGATAGAATAGTATACATTTGGATAAGTGTGTACATGTTCATTGGAAATATAAGTGATTATTATACCAGCACAAAATGAGACTAGGGAGAAGTACTTTTGTCTTTTATGTTGATTTGTGTGGAACTTAGGTATTTTAGGGTTGAGTTTTCTTTTGTATGTCTAGGTAACAGCAGACTTTTGCAGTTTAGCAGTGTTTAATCTCTTCACCAGGATGGGAGAGGGGTTGCTGTGGGTACTACCATTGGGAATCAGAGTCTTTTTTTGCAAAGCAAGAGAATATAATCCTCACATGTCATTGTTGGGCATTAACATTGATTCTGAGAGCTTGTGAAATGCATAATGAGATAAGACATTTGGAAAATGTGTTTATGGAGTTACAGAGGGAGATGGAAGAAAAAGATGTACTAAAAGAAATGAGGAGAGAGTTTGGTAAATTGCATTAGTCATACTAGCAATTGTGATTGCAGATGAAGCAAACAGTGGAATTAGTGCCATGCATGGTACGGCGTCATAAGTGGGATTGGTTCGACACAGGGGATGATTATTAAAAATAGTTTTTAAGACTGCAGATGTTAGGGACATCTGGTAGCTGAACAGTACAATGGAAAGAGTGAATGTTACAGCAAAAAGAGAAATTAAGCACACTACACAGTTAACCAGTCTGGAACAAGGTCTACTGAACAAAACATGGGTATTGCAAAGGCTAATGTCGAAGGTAATGCACCAGATAAAGGCAGCAGAAAATATGATTGAATTGAATTGAATTTGAATTTGAATTTTATTTGATCCTGTAAGATTACATTGTGTACAGTAAGTGTACGTGTAATATAGGACATGTCAAAGTGTTAACATTTCTTATCACATATTTTTCTACACCTTTAGCTTACATTTTTACATTACTGATAATGAGTAACAATATATACAACTTTAATGGCGTAAGTATTCTGCAACACTGTAAAACTCTTTTTCATTGAGATAGTCTTTAAGTTTCTTTGGAAAGTCATTGTGAAGTACACTATCTTTCAGGGTTTTGGGCAGACTTCTTAGTAGTCTGATACCAAAGTACTGGGGTCCTTTTTCTAGCATTGCCAGTCGGTGGGGTATGCTCCGTACTTCATTCTTCTTTCTTGTATTGTGGGTGTGTACACTAGCATTTGTAATCCAGCCCTCACTACCTTTTGTGATGTACATTATTGTTTTGTATATATACAACGATAAAAAAGTTAAGATATTTAAATTCTTGAAACAGTTTCTGCATGTTTCAGAGATCTTTCTTCTTAAAATGGTCCTAATTGCTTTTTTTTGTAATGTGAACACTCGTTTTGTCTCTTGTTTATTTGAGTTTCCCCACACAGACACTCCATACTGTAAGTATGGTTCGAAAAGTCCATGATACACTGTACACAGAAGGTTCTTGTCTGAATACTGTGATAGCTGCATCATTAAGAATATGACAGAGCTCAGTTTCTTACAGAAATTATTAAAATGTTTTTTCCATTTCAGTTCATTATCCACAAGAATACCTAAGAATCTAGCAGATTCTACTTCTTCCAGCCTTGTTCCATCAACCTCTAAACCCATGTCTACAGCCTTTTCCTTGTTTTTAAACACTGCATACATAGTCTTTTTTAGATTTATAACCAGTTCATTTTCCAACAGCCACTGAGCTGTGACATTTGAAGGTATGTATGCTCTTCTCTCAAGCTGTTCCATATTTTGGTCACTATTTAGTATTGTCATGTCATCAGCATACAATATTTTCTTTTCTTCCTCCTCAACACATATATCATTAACAAATACACTCCTGGAAATTGAAATAAGAACACCGTGAATTCATTGTCCCAGGAAGGGGAAACTTTATTGACCCATTCCTGGGGTCAGATACATCACATGATCACACTGACACAACCACAGGCACATAGACACAGGCAACAGAGCATGCACAATGTCGGCACTAGTACAGTGTGTATCCACCTTTCGCAGTAATGCAGGCTGCTATTCTCCCATGGAGATGATCGTAGAGATGCTGGATGTAGTCCTGTGGAATGGCTTGCCATGCCATTTCCACCTGGCGCCTCAGTTGGGCCATCGTTCGTGCTGGACGTGCAGACCGCGTGAGACGACGCTTCATCCAGTCCCAAACACGCTCAATGGGGGACAGATCCGGAGATCTTGCTGGCCAGGGTAGTTGACTTACACCTTCTAGAGCACGTTGGGTGGCACGGGATACATGCGGATGTGCATTGTCCTGTTGGATCAGCAAGTTCCCTTGCCGGTCTAGGAATGGTAGAACGATGGGTTCGATGAGGGTTTGGATGTACCGTGCACTATTCAGTGTCCCCTCGACGATCACCAGAGGTGTACGGCCAGTGTAGGAGATCGCTCCCCACACCATGATGGCGGGTGTTGGCCCTGTGTGCCTCAGTCATATGCAGTCCTGATTGTGGCGCTCACCTGCACGGCGCCAAACACGCATACGACCATCATTGGCACCAAGGCAGAAGCGACTCTCATCGCTGAAGACGACACGTCTCCATTCGTCCCTCCATTCACCCCTGTCTCGACACCACTGGAGGCGGGCTGCACGATGTTGGGGCGTGAGCGGAAGACGGCCTAACGGTGTGCGGGACCATAGCCCAGCTTCATGGAGATGGTTGCGAATGGTCCTCACCGATACCCCAGGAGCAACAGTGTAGGGACACTGTTGCTGGGAAGTGGTGGTGCGGTCCCCTACGGCACTGCGTAGGATCCTACGGTCTTGGCGTGCATCCGTGCATCGCTGCGGTCTGGTCCCAGGTCGACGGGCACGTGCACCTTCCGCCGACCACTGGTGACAACATCGATGTACTGTGAAGACCTCACGCCCCACGTGTTGAGCAATTCGGCGGTACGTCCACCCGGCCTCCCGCATGCCTACTATACGCCCTCGCTCAAAGTCCGTCAAGTGCACATACGTTTCACGTACACGCTGTCGCGGCATGCTACCAGTGTTAAAGACTGCGATGGAGCTCCGTATGCCACGGCAAACTGGCTGACACTGACGGCGGCGGTGCACAAATGCTGCGCAGCTAGCGCCATTCGACGGCCAACACCGCGGTTCCTGGTGTGTCCGCTATGCCGTGCGTGTGATCATTGCTTGTACAGCCCTCTCGCAGTGTGCGGAGCAAGTATGGTGGGTCTGACACACCGGTGTCAATGTGTTCTTTTTTCCATTTCCAGGAGTGTACATTAAATAACAATGGCCCCATTACCGAACCCTGCAGCACTCCATATTTGAACCAGGACCTGGAAGTTTTACACACTTGGATGGATACTTTGGATAGGAGAATGGCAGTAGCAAAATTGTTTCAATCTTTGGTCAATAGTTTGTGAGACACTTGGGTAGTAGTAGAGGAATTGCAAGAAGCAGTGTGCTGTGTGCAGGCAGCTGAACCCCGATCTGTTGCTGCTAGGCCAGGTTGGCAGGCCTACAGAAACTGCAGAAGGAACTGCTGCCAGAATTAGAACTGGTAGTTGAACCATACAAGACAAATTACTATTGTATTACCACATGGCAGTGGTCACAATTGGAACAGATTATATTACTGGTATTTAAAAGAAAAAATAATGTAATGTTGTATTATCACTTTTGCTGGTGGCAAGCTTCTGAAATAATAAAATGGTGCATAGAAAATTTTTACTTGTGGATAATGAAATTATACATTCTGCCAACCAGCATCAGATTCCCATCCGACCGACTAAAACTTTAGAGGCTAGGGACCAATCCGAAAATTAAGCATTTTGTGTGATTACATTTGCCCAGATACTGATAGAAAAGACCGCTAAAAGAGATCTCGGGGCGCCGAAATAAAAGTTTGATAAAGTAATAGCCGATTGAATACTAGTAGTGTTTGGCTGTGGCCACCAAACAATTCTTCGGCAACTCTCCTTTCCTGCACACTGAAAAAGTTCTAAAATGCAGCATAATAATCTGCTATGTGGAATTAATGACAAAGGAAAGTAGATTCTTAATTAAAACATGGCTGCTGTAATTAAATTAGCGTAATTATTTGGCCAAAAGTTGCAGATACGGGAGCGAAACATACATTTTGTGAAACAACCATTTCATTATTGTCTTCCCTGTGAATTGTTCTTGCGATCCATGTCTTTGCTTAGGGAACTTTATTTATCACTAGTTTATAGTTGGCATTCTTAGCTACAGATCATGTCGTATTTTAAAACTGAGTGAGTCGAGTTCTTGACTGCTGACTTAACAGTACTCATTTATGCTTTATAGTGTTCACCACAGGCATTTCAAGAATGTCTCTCCAGAGTCACTGCTTAGAATTGTTAAACAAAATTCAGTTAGTGCATAACTGCAAAGTTTGTGTGTGGTGACAATTAGGCATGCTTTCACATGGTGTTTTTGTTTTATTTTTATCATTGATGAAGTCAAATTTTTACTTGTCCATTACCTCTTATTGATGAAGTCAAATTTTTACTTGTCCATTACTTCAGCAATGCAATAATATCTTTTATAAGTTCACTAAGTTACTTTTGTGTGCGGATACATGCATCAACGTGTGTGTATGCATTGAAGCCAAGTCACGTGCACCGGACTTCTCACTGTGTTGGCTGGCGTGCAGTCCAGAATGTTGAGTTTGACATATGAACTGTTCACTTTATGTAACACTTATTTATTTCATACATTTTGGATTCCTGACGTCACTTGCTTGAGTGTCCTATTGGGACCCTTGTCCATCAGTTCACGTTGCAATCTTCATTTATAAAAACACTCACAAATAAAGGAGTCCCTTTTTCTTGTCCACACCAGTCTGTTTGTTTCCTCGATCACTTCTTGAACAAATTAACTGACATAGTTTTTACATTTGTCTTTCTTACAATTGGCGTACTTTACATGAATAATGTGTCGCTCGTGTGTTTTTTTTTATGTTAGTCATGTTTGTTACAATGCACTGCTCGTGGTCTGATGTTCACAAAAGTCTCTACTTCCCTCGTTTTATATTTCATAGATTGAGAACCATTACCTAGGTTACCGTCTAGTTACCATAATAATCCCATTCTAGATACGGATCAGTAATGAGCAAAGCACAAACAAAATTCACACAACACAGGCCGCGATCACGAAATTAATACATGCTTCCGAAATCGCTTGTGGCAAAAATCTAAACTCCTGCTTTGCATATACTCATATAACTCATGGTTTCACATCATTTAACATATAATGAATCATGTTCTTGAAATTGTGCTAGTATGCAGTTGCATAACAAATACCTAATTCAAAATATAATTCATATCAACTTGCATGAAATAGATAAGTAAGAAATTAGCATATACATAAATATTCACATACATAATAAAATATCAGTCCAATAGCAACAATGCCTACTGCAATTACAAACTACACAAAATGCAGAAAATCCAAAGATGACCACGAATTAAATGAGCTACGCTTTGCAGACTATGAATGTGGAGGCAACTGTTAACATATTGATAACCATAAGTTTTTTCCGTATTGCTGCTTGGAGTCTACTTTAATTCCATTACATCAGCTAATTTCATTTATGTTTCATGTAGCTGTCATCAGTTTCTTCTTGACTCCAAAAATACAGTGGGTTCATGAAAAACAGAACGAACAAGCACCATACAATTTTTTCGTAGAGCACAACGCTGAGTGCCAGTATAATGATACTGGTATTTTTAAAAAGGTAATATAATATTACATTTATCACTTTTGCTGGTGGCCAGAGTCTAAAATATTAAAATGGTGCATAGAAAATTTTTACTTGTCATCACTCACGCGATCAGACCCAGTTAACCGCACGCCACCACAGTTAGAGGTCTCCATCTGTCTCTTTCTTCTGCTATCTGTCTCCAGTTTTCCGTGACTCCCAGCTGCAACAAGTCTTTTCTCACTCGATCAATCCACCTCTTATAGGTCTTCCCACTGGTCTGCTGCCTGATGGGTTCCAGCCCAGTACAATTTTGGGCCACCTTGTTGCCTCCATTCCAACTAGATGTCCAGCAATACAGTCTCCCAAAATGTTATGTTCCTTGTACAGCTCTTTTAATTCTGTGCTATGGCGTCTTCTCCATTCTCTAGCAGTCTGGTCTTGGACTATTCCAAATATTTTCCTGAGGACCTTCTTTTCAAATGTAAGCAGTCGGTTAATGTCTTGTTTTCGACTGCTCCAGGTTTGAGAACATAAAGTATTACTGACATTATTAATGCTTTATACAACAGCAGCTTTAGTTGTTGAGAGACACTTCTACATTTTAATATAGGGTCTAGAGCGTGAGAGCATCTGTTTCCCACCTGCAGTCATGCTTTTATTTCTGATTCAGTTGATGTTACTTCTGTAAAATCTTTCACATGCTTATATCTGGTGTTGTTCACAATTAAATCTTGCGAGTTTTCGATCTTTCTTCCTATGGTCATATACTCAGTGTTTTCAGAGCTAATTTGTAAACCGATCCAAGCTGCCAATAACTCCGATGTCTGGATACTTCTTTGCAGATCTTGTGTGCATGCTAACAGTGCAATGTCGTCTGCATAGGCCACATGTGTAATGTGTTCATTGCCAATTTGAATGACCTGGAAGCTTTCTTTATTGAAATCCCGCGTTACCATCTTAAGTGCCAGGTTGAAGAGGGCAGGTGGTAGCCCATCTCCTTTTTTATTATCTACCTTAACCTTAAGTTTTGTGTCATTTAGGCATGCATCTACCAGTCTGACCAATTTCTTTGGCATACCAAACTCTGTTATAGTTCTAATCAGGCTAGGTCTATGTATACTATCGTAAGCCTTCTTGAAGTCTACAAACAGGAGATGTATCTCTCATCTGTATTCATGTATTTTTTTCACATACCTGTTTTAGGACAAAAATCTGGCCTGTGGTTGATTATCCTGCTTGAAAATCTTCTTGATATTCTCCAGTTATGTCTGTTGCTAGAGGTTTTATTGGTTCTGATAGGCAGTTGGGAAAGATCTTATAACAGATGTTGAGAAACGCTAAGCCCCTACAGTTGTCACATACCAATTTGGCTTTCTTTTTATATATGGGGCATATCCCCCATGAACCATGGACCTTGCTGTTGGTGGGGAGGCTTGCGTGTCTGTGATACAGATAGCCGTACCATAGGAGCAACCACAATGGAGGGGTATCTGTTGAGAGGCCAGACAAACATGTGGTTCCTGAAGAGGAGCAGCAGCCTTGTCAGTAGTTGCAGGGACAACAGTCTGGATGATTGACTGATCTGGCCTTGTAACAATAACCAAAACGGCCTTGCTGTGCTGGTACTGCGAACGGCTGAAAGCAAGGGGAAACTATGGCCGTAATTTTCCTGAGGGCATGCAGCTTTACTGTATGATTAAATAATGATGGTGTCTCTTGGGTAAAATATTCTGGAGGTAAAATAGTCCCCCATTCGGATCTCCGGGCGGGGACTACTCAAGAGGATGTCGTTATCAGGAGAAAGAAAACTGGTGTTCTATGGATTGGAGCATGGAATGTCAGATCCCTTAATTGGGCAGGTAGGTTAGAAAATTTAAAAAGGGAAATGGATAGGTTAAAGTTAGATATAGTGAAAATTAGTGAAGTTCAGTGGCAGGAGGAACAAGACTTCTGGTCAGGTGACTACAGGGTTATAAACACAAAACCAAATAGGGGTAATGCAGGAGTAGGTTTAATAATGATTTAGGAAAATAGGAATGCGGGTAAGCTACTACAAACAGCATAGTGAACTCATTATTGTGGCCAAAATAGATACGAAACCCACACCCACTACAGTAGTACAAGTTTATATGCCAACTAGCTCTGCAGACGACGAAGAAATTGAAGAAATGTATGATGAAATAAAGGAATTTATTCAGATAGTGAAGGGAGATAAAAATTTAATAGTCATGGGTGAGTGGAATTCGAGTGTAGGAAAAGGGAGAGAAGGAAATGTAGTAGGTGGATATGGATTGGGGCTAAGAAATGAAAGAGGAAGCCACTTGGTAGAATTTTGCACAGAGCACAACTTAATCATAGCTAACACTTGGTTTAAGAATCATGAAAGAAGGTTGTATACATGGAAGAACCCTGGAGATACTAAAAGGTATCAGATAGATTATATAATGGTAAGACAGAGATTTAGGAACCAGGTTTTAAATGGTAAGACATTTTTCAGGGGCAGATGCGGACTCTGACCACAATCTATTGGTTCTGACATGTAGATTAAAACTGAAGAAACTGCAAAAAGGTGGGAATTTAAGGAGATGGGATCTGGATAAACTGAAAGAACCAGAGGTTGTACAGAGTTTCAGGGAGAGCATAAGGGAACAATTGACAGGAATGGGGGAAAGAAATACAGTAGAAGAAGAATGGGTAGCTTTGAGGGATGAAGTAGTGAAGGCAGCAGAGGATCAAGTAGGTAAAAAGACGAGGGTGAGTAGAAATCCTTGGGTAACCGAAGAAATATTGAATTTAATTGATGAAAGGAGAAAATATAAAAATACAATAAATGAAGCAGGCAAAAAGGAATACAAACGTCTCAAAAATGAGATCGATAGGAAGTGCAATATGGCTAAGCAGGGATGGCTAGAGGACAAATGTAAGGATGTAGAGGCTTATCTCACTAGGGGTAAGATAGATACTGGCTACAGGAAAATTAAAGAGACCTTTGGAGATAAGAGAACCACTTGTATGAACATCAAGAGCTCAGATGGAAACCCAGTTCTAAGCAAAGAAGGGAAAGCAGCAAGGTGGAAGGAGTATATAGAGGGTGTATACAAGGGCGATGTACTTGAGGACAATATTGTGGAAATGGAAGAGGATGTAGATGAAGATGAAATGGGAGATATGATACTGTGTGAAGAGTTTGACAGAGCACTGAAAGACCTGAGTCGAAACAAGGCCCCCGGAGTAGACAACATTCCATTGGAACCACTGACAACCTTGGGAGAGCCAGTCCAGACAAAACTCTACCATCTGGTGAACAAGATGTATGAAACAGGGAAATACCCTCAGACTTCAAGAAGAATATAATAATTCCAATCCCAAAGAAAGTCCCTCGGGGCTGAGCATTCGTTTGTTGGGTACAGGCTTGGTGAACCCGGGGTCCTCGAGCTATGGACTGGTGTGCGCCACCAGTCTGCTGATACTGTAAGCTCTGGGCATGCTTCAGCGACCACCGTTTGGTGCAACGGTGGAACGTTGTGTGTCTTAGGGACTGGGGATCTTGGCTTGGTTGCCTGGATCACGAGGACGGTACATACCTCTATAAAAAAAACCTTCAATCTTAAGGTGTGCTGCGCGCCGATAAGATGCATGGCTGTTGAGGTGGAACAGTCGCTAGCGGGCAACCTCTGGGGAACCTGCCACACCTCAGTTGTACAAGGCTTATCCAGGCATGCGGGGCTCTGTCTGGATGGACGTAAGTTTCCCTAGCTGCTCGTGGGATGACCATGACTACCACGAATTCTTCCTCTTTTCCTCCTCCTAATTTTTCGCTGGCCAGTGGGATGGGTGGACCGCTGGTAGGCACTACCGTCCAATCCAACAAGAGGGCTAGGTTAGCCAGTCCTCCTGACTCCGGCGTCAGCAAACGTACAGCAGTTCAGAGTAACAGAGCACATACGGAAAACCAGAATGTGTTTTTAATAATAAAAAGATAAGAGGGTTCCTTTGAAAAGGTTTCGCGATTCTATATTCAAAAGGGTCTAGAAGGAATAGCTGGAACTTGAAAATCAGTGAAGCATTTACGGAATGGGACACTGCTTGTTGAAACATCAACTGCTCAGCAAGCAGTTAACCTTCAAACAGCTAAAAGCTTGGGGGAATACACTATCAATACAGAGCTTCACAGCACCCTGAACTCCGGTAAGGGTGTTGTTACCTGTAGGGATCTCATGGACATTCCTGTAGAAGAATTAAAGAGTGAGTGGGCTCAGGAAAGAATTGTTGACGTTCAGAAAATCATAAAAAGGGTAGATGGGAACCTGGTGAAATTAGACTCTTTCATTCTTACTTTCAATACCCCAAACTCCAAGAACACGTCAATGCAGGATTTCTTCGACTAAACGTCCGGTCTTATGTCCCAAACCCAATGCGCTGTTTCAAGTGCCAGCGTTTTGGGCATACAACTCTAGGGTGTAAGGGAGAAGCGATGTGTGGCAACTGTAGTAAGGCTGCCCATGACGGAATTGACTGTTCGTCGCCTGTCAGATGTGTAAACTGTTCTGAAAGCCACCTTTTTTGGAGTAGGGACTGTAGAATCTTCCTAGAGGAACGTAAAATACAAGAAATAAAAACAACTAAGTGTATCCCCTACGGTGAAGCCAAAAAGATCTTTAAGGCCATGCAGCCCTCCACATTCGTTATGTCCTTTGCTTCCATTGTTCAGAAGCCGCCTCTGAAGGTCGATGCATCTACACAGACAGAGGTTGTTAGTGCTGGCACGAACACGTGCATATCTCATTGCACTTGCAAGGCAGCAACTGTATCAGAGCCTGTAGCCCCTCCTAAAACAGCAGAGAAAGGTACAGTAGCTCACATTGAAGAGCCCCCGGCATCTCCAACTGCTGAGGCTGTTCCAAAGCCCAGCATGGTCATAAGCGCCCCAGGTCCGGTTCCAGCAAAGCCCTCTAAATAAAGGAAAGCCCATCTGAAGCAGCACCAGCAGATTAAATCGGGGTAAACCCGCTAGACGCTTCATCAGACTCTTCCCCAGAGCTGATGGAGTCTGAGAATATGAGGCAATCATCTCTCCCCAAGACTGAGCCTCCACCCGCTGCAGTCTCCCCACCTCGGCGGAAAGAGAGGCAGGAAATACAACCACCATGATGGCTCCCATACTACAATGGAACCTGCAATGGTTCAGGACACATGTGGAGGAACTACGTCTATTGATTCAGGATAGGCCTATGTGTGTATGTCTGCAAGAGACAAATTTCAGTGAAACATACACCCCAGAGCTACGTGGTTATGTCCTCCACAAAAAGGACAACCTGAGTGGACAGAGAGCTCGAGGAGGAGTAGGTATCTTCGTCAACACCGACTACCACTCCTCGCCTTTCTCCCTCACGACGGATTTACAGGCAATTGCAATATTAGTACATGTGCGCCATATGCTAACAGTATGTTCGCTTTACCTGCCCCCACATGATGTGCTTGACGAAGAGGCTCTCAGTGCTCTTCTTACACAGCTCCCCCACCCCTTCATCCTCTGTGGTCATTTCAATGCACACAATATGCTTTGGGGCTCTGTGAGTACTTGCCCCAGGGGTAGAGCGATTGAGAGGCTTCTTCTGTCTACCAGTGCCCTTTTGCTAAATACAGGTCAAAGCACGCATTTTTGCATTGCAACTGGGTCGTTCTCTGCCATTGATCTATCGCTTTGCTGTCCAGCCATCGCCCACACTGCTGCATGGGAAGTGGTTGATGACTTACATGGCAGCGATCACTTCCCCATCCGGATTCACCTGCCACATGCAGTGGAACCAGAAAGGAAACCGCCTTGATGGGTGGTCGGTAGAGCCAACTGGGCACTGTATAGTCAACTCGCCCTGTTTGAACATTGGGTCAGTGTCCAGGAATGGGTGGATCATATTACTGAAGTGATCCACCGCGCCAGTGAAGCGTCCATCCCACAGTCCACGGGACAACCGAAGCGGCAGCCTGTCCCTTGGTGGAGCGAGGAATGCCGCTGTGCAATCAGGGCTAGGCGGGCAGCTCTGCGTAGGTTCAAATGCCGGCCAACTGTGGAGAACCTTGCAGCTTTTCGGGTGGCGAGGGCAAAGTGTCGTCAGATTATACGAGAGAGCAAGAAGAGATCGTGGCAGACGTTCCTGGACTCCATCAACCGTTCCACTTGTTCCACAAAAGTATGGGAAGCCATCCAGAGGATTTCCGGTAAACATAGCCGTTTACCGATAGCTGCTGTCCTGAACCAGGGATGCCTCCAAACGACACCCAGAGCCATTGCTCAGACGCTGGCAGAGCATTTTGCACAAAGTACTGCCACTGCAAATCAGGATCCAGCGTTTCGTCGCTACCGGGCGACTGTCGAAAGAGCGAACTTGCACTTTCGGTCGAACATTTCTGAGGCATACAACTCCCCTTTCTCCATGTGGGAACTTGAATCGGCTCTTAGTGAGACATCTGACACTGCACCGGGTTACGACCACGTCCGGTACTCCATGCTTCGACATCTGCCAGCGGCGTCAAAGGAAATCCTTCTCGAATGTTTTAATCTCATATGGCAGACAGGAGTGTTCCCCACCTCGTGGCGGGAGGCAATCCTCATCCCTCTCCTCAAACCAGGAAAGGACCGCACATGTCCCAGTAGTTATCGTAGTATCTCCTTGACAAGCTGTGTCGGAAAGACCCTGGAACAGATGGTTAACCGGCGTCTGGTCTGGCTGTTAGAGACCAGACAGCTCCTTAGCCGCTTTCAGTGTGGATTCCGAAAATTTCGGTCCATGGTCGACAACCTGACCCTCGTAGAAATGGCTATTCAGCAGGCTTTTCTCCGTCAGCATCACTGTATTGGTATCTTCTTTGATATCAGTAAGGCATATGATACTACTTGGAGATACTGTATTCTTGCACAACTGCATCAATGGGGCTTTCGTGGCCGCCTCCCGCTTTTCATTCGGTCTTTCCTGTCTCAGCGGTGTTTTCGGACCCGCGTCGCTCACACACTGTCTGATCGCTTTGAGCAAGAGAACGGTGCCCCCAGGGCAGCGTTTTAAGCATTACCCTCTTTGCCATAGCCATCAACAGTATAACGTCTACAGTGAGGAGTCCAGTACAGCAGTACAGTGCTCCTTATTTGTGGACGACTTTGCTGTTTTCTGTTCCTCCTCCAGTGTTGCAACCGTGAGCCGTCAGTTGCAGCTAACAGTGCGGCGGTTAGAAGAGTGGGCTGTAAAGACGGGTTTTCGGTTCTCTGCCGATAAGTGTGTTTGTGTTCATTTTAATCGTTCTCGTCGTCTTTTTACTTTGCCTGCCTTGCATATGGGGTATACTGTCCTACATTTTAGAGACACAGTGCGGTTTCTGGGCCTAATTTTTGACTCCAGGTTGTCATGGCTGCGACACCTACGTGACTTGAAAGCCAGAACCCTGAAGGCACTCAACATCCTCAAGTGCCTCAGCCACAGGTCTTGGGGAGCGGACAGGGCGCGTCTCCTTCAGTTTTACCGAGCTTTCGTGCGTTCACGGTTGGACTATGGGTCCACATTATATGGGTCAGCGAGGCCTTCTTATTTGCAGATCCTTGACGCTGTTCACCTTGCTGGGATTCGACTGGCCACGGGTGCTTATCGGACCAGTCCCATACCCAGCCTCTGTGCTGAGGCTGGGGAACCGCCACTTACCACCCGACGGTAGCTCCTGCTGGTGCGCCAGGCTAGTAAGTTTCTTGCAGCTCCCAGCTCGCCTGCTCACCATCTTGTTGCTCATCCACCTCTGGACCACCTTTTTTTCCGCCGTCCCTGGGCTACGTTGCCGTTTGGGAACCGTGTGCAACGTGTACCTGAGTCCCTCGGTGTGGAGTCTGTACAACCCCAAATCCAGGGTTTTAACCGCCTGCCACCCTGATTACTGAAGAGGCCCAGAGTGATTTTAGGTTTATTGCAGTACAATAGAGACTGCACTCCTGCCACCGTTTTTAATGCAGCATTTTCTGCCATTTTATCTGAGCACCACGACTATGTAGCTGTTTTTACGGATGGGTCGAAACAAGGGGCTTCTGTTGGTTGCTCAGTTGTTTTTCCAGATCGTGTCTTCAAGGTCCGCCTGCCTCAGTCTTTCGCTGTCATTGATGCAGAATTGTCTGCGATCTTGCGGGCACTGGAGCACATGAGACATTCTTCCTCTCCTAAATTTCTTGTCTGTTCCGATTCACTCAGTGCCCTTCACTTATTGCTACGTTTGTATCCGACAGAAAAAACTGTCCAGACCATCCAGGATGCCCTACTCCGACTACAGCGACTGGGGAAGGTTGTAGCTTTCTGCTGGGTTCCGGGGCATGTCGGCATTTCTGGGAATGAAAGGGCAGATCTCGCAGCCAAGGAGGCGTGTCTCGCCCCACAAGTATCTCAGTGTGCTATCCCCTTGCACGCACTCACTTCGCTGTTGAGTTCACGGGTTATGTGTCGGTGGGAGGATGAGTGGCTGGAAGTGACTGACAATAAGCTCTGTATAGTCAAGCCCACAACGCGTGCGTGGTGTACTTCCTTTCAGCCCCATCGACGGGACGTGGTTCTCCTCACTCGGCTTCGAATAGGCCACAGCCCTATGACGCATGGCTACGTGCTCCGGCGAGAGGACCCTCCAATGTGTGGTGCTTGCGGCGTCCAGGTCACTGTGCGCCACGTTTTATTGGATTTTATTTTCTGACCAGCGGGCCGCAGCTGACCTGCCATCTCTTTTAGGCAACACTTGGATGAATGTGGCTAAAGTTTTAAAGTTCTGTGGCATGTCAAATGTTTTTACAAAGATTTTAGGGAGAGGATTTTAATTTGCTCCCTGTGTGACAAGCTCGCCCATATTTTATGTAAGTGGCCAGCCGATAACACTTTCCTGTGACATTGTTGTTGCTATGTTTCCCGTTTCCTTAGGTTTTACTTTCTTATGTAGCATTTTCCTTTTTTTCCTGCTTTCTTTGAGTGTGTGCTTTAGTTTTCTTAGGTCTGTCCACGTTCGTTCCTTTTAATGTGTGTCAGGGCGCTGATGACCTCGATGTTGAGCGCCCATAAAGCCCCAACACACCACACACCACCACACCCAAAGAAAGCAGGTGTTGACAGACGTGAAAATTACCGAACTATCAGTTTAATAAGCCACAGCTGCAGAATACTAACACGAATTCTTTACAGACGAATGGAAAAACTAGTAGAAGACGAACTCGGGGAAGATCAGTTTGGATTCAATAGAAATGTTGGAACACGAGGGGCAATACTGACCTTACGACTTACCTTAGAAGAAACATTAAGGAAAGGCAAACCTACGTTTCTAGCATTTGTAGACTTAGAGAAAGCTTTTGACAATGTTGATTGGAATACTCTCTTTCAAATTCTAAAGGCGGCAGGGGTAAAATACAGGGAGCGAAAGGCTATTTACAATTTTTACAGAAACCAGATGGCAGTCATAAGAGTCGAGGGACATGAAAGGGAAGCAGTGGTTGGGAAGGGAGTGAGACAGGGTTGTAGCCTCTCACCGATGTTATTCAATCTGTATATTGAGCAAGCAGTAAAGGAAACAAAAGAAAAATTCGGAGTAGGTATTAAAATTCACGGAGAAGAAATAAAAACTTTGAGGTTCGCCGATGACATTGTAATTCTGTCAGAGACAGCAAAGGACTTGGAAGAGCAGTTGAATGGAATGGACAGTGTCTTGAGAGGAGTATATAATATGAACATCAACAAAAGCAAAACGAGGATAATGGAATGTAGTCGAATTAAGTCAGGTGATGCTGAGGGAATTAGATTAGGAAATTGGACACTTAAGGTAGTAAAGGAGTTTTGCTATTTGGAGAGCAAAATAACTGATGATGGTCGAAGTAGAGAGGATATAAAATGTAGACTGGCAATGGCAAGGAAAGCATTTCTGAAGAAGAGAAATTTGTTAACATCGAGTATAGATTTAAGTGTCAGGAAGTCTTTTCTGAAAGTATTTGTATGGAGTGTAACCATATATGGAAGTGAAACATGGACGAAAAATAGTTTGGACAAGAAGAGAACAGAAGCTTTCGAAATGTGGTGCTACAGAAGAATGCTAAAGATTAGATGGGTAGATCGCATAACTAATGAGGAAGTATTGAATAGGATTGGGGAGAAGAGAAGGTTGTGGCACAACTTGACCAGAAGAAGGGATTGGTTAGTAGGACATGTTCTGAGGCATCAAGGGATCACCAATTTAGTATTGGAGGTCAGTGTGGAGGGTAAAAATCGTAGAGGGGTCCAAGAGATGAATACACCAAACAGATTCAGAGGGATGTAGGTTGCAATAGGTACTGGGAGATGAGGAAGCTTGCACAGGATAGAGTAGCATGGAGAGCTTGCATCAAACCAGTCTCAGGACTGAAGACCACAACAACAACAACAACAATCACAGCTACCTTCAAAATGGTTCAAATGGCTTGAGCACCATGGGACTTCCATCTGAGGTCATCAGTCCCCTAGAACTTAGAACTACTTAAACCTAACTAACCTAAGGACATCACACACATTTATGCCCGAGGTAGGATTTGAACCTGTTTGCATGGTTCCAGACTGAAGCGCCTAGAACCACTCGGCCACAATGGCTGGCACACAGCTACCTTCCATTTCTCTGGTATTTTATGTTTTACCAAAATTTGCTCAATTAGCTTGTGAATTTTGAAACAGAGGATTTTGTCTACAGCCCTGAGAAGTTCAGTGGGAATTCTGCCATCTGCTGGACTTTCACCATTCTTAAGGTTTTTTTTATCTGGTTTGTTATCTCTTCAATGGTGAGTGGAAGATATTGTGGGTCTACTGTTAATGGGTCATCAAGCTTAAGCAGTTCGATTGGTTCATCTGAGTTAAGTCATTCTCTGAAGTATTCTATCCATCTTCTCCCAATTTTCCCCCCTGCGGGTTCGGGGGTACGAATAGGCCCGCGGTATTCCTGCCTGTCGTAAGAGGCGACTAAAAGGAGTCTTCAAAGTTTCGGCCTTATGTGATGGTCCCCACTTGGGTTTGACCTGCCATTTTCAAAATTTCCGTTGTTAGTGCGTGCCATTTGGGGAAGGACGCCTTACGTGGTGTTTTTCTATTGGTCCATCGTGCACCTCCATATTGCGTGCTATCTATTGTCGTGTGGAGGGATTTACACCCCATGTCTTCTGGGTTGCCTCCTCGTCTTGTGCGCAATCCCCTTCTTAGCGCCCACGGCAATTGTGGACCCTTTCAACGCCTAAAATCCAGCACGGTAGCCAGTCCGTTGTGGTGGGGTCGTCATGTACCCTCTTGGTGGTAGCCCCCTGACCATGCAGGGATCGCACTACAGATGCCAGAGCTGTTTCCTCCCCATGCATGCCAAGGAGTATGTGCCCATCTTGTCTGGGGCACGGGGACTCCGGGCAATGGGATATCGGCCAGGTACCCATTGCTTTGGCTGGGTGGCGCCCTTGGGGAGAGCCCTCGTTCGGAGTAGGTGGCATCTGGGCGGATGTGGCGCAATGAAGCGCAATAAATCTCACCAAGCTGGTGGTCGCACTGCCACCAGCGTCTCAAAGCGAGGCAAAATTGAATTCGATGCTGCACAATATCATCCTCAGTCGTTCCCCTCGTTGGCTGCGCCATGGGAGGGACGCAGATCTAGTGCCAAGCAGGAGCCTTATGTACCACAATACCTTGTCTGCAGCAGGACTGATGGTGACTCCTTTCTTTCGACAAAGCCTATGTTTTTTGTGGAACACCTGGAGGATACGTTTGGGGAAGTGGCGGGTTTGTCTAAAATGAGGAATGGGTCCATCCTCCTCAAGACGGCCTCCCCAGCCCAGTCACGGGCGTTGCTCTTGTGTGATAAGCTGGGAGACGTCCCTGTTGCCGTCACTCCCCACAGTAGCTTAAATATGGTCCAGGGGATTATTTACCATCGCGACCTCTTGTTACAGTCCGATGACGAGCTGAGAGCTGACTTGGAACGACGTGGTGTGCATTTTGTCCGTCGTGTGCACAGAGGACCCAAGACCAACAGGGTGGCCACCGGTGCCTTTATCTTGGCCTTCGAGGGTGCTGTATTGCCTGAGAAGGTCAAGGTAATGGTTTACCGTTGTGACGTCAAGCCATACGTCCCTCCCCCGATGCGGTGCTTCCAGTGCTGGAAGTTTGGGCATATGTCCTCCCGTTGCCCATCCAGTGCCACATGTCGAGATTGCGGACGCCCCTCCCATCCCGATTCTCCATGTGCGCCTCCGCCTGTCTGTGTCAACTGTGGGGAACACCACTCTCCATGCTCGCCGGACTGCCCCGTTCTTCATAAGGAGCGGAAGATTATGGAATTTAAGACCCTGGACCGGCTTACTTATCGCGAGGCAAAACTGAAATTTGAAAGGTTGCATCCTGTCCCTCTTCAAACTTCTTATGCTGCAGCTACGTTATCGTCGCCCTCGCGGGCGGCAGTTGTCGCCTCCTCTGTGCCGCCTTCAGTTGGCCCTCGGGGCTGTCCATCTCTGTCTGCCCCCCTTGTGTCTGGGGGCAAGCCTTCCTCTGTTGCCCCCTTAGCAGTTGGGGGCAAACCCCCTTCTGTCACTCCCCCCGCACATGCTTCAGGAGTGACATCTGCTCCAAAACCAGGGGGCTCGATCCCTCCCCCTCCCCCTCCCCCTCCCCCTTCTCTGCCGGCGTCGTCTCCGCCGGCGTCGTCTCTGCCGGCTCCTCTCTCGCGGAAGGGGTCCCTCGGGGCCCTCCCTTCTTCCGTTTCTTCTGCTACCCCGCCGGATGTCAGCCAGTGGCTGAAGGTTCATCAACCTGCTGGTCGTAGGGCTTCTGCGTCGTCGTCAGCCTCCGACGCTCCTTCAGAGAAACTCTCCCAGCCCTCTAAGCCAAAGGACAGACGCGAGAAGAAGGACCGGAACGTGTCCAAGAAGAAGGACGCTCCGGCAGTTTCAGTACCGCCTGCTGTCAATAGCTCTGGCTCTGGGGATGCGGTGGAGATCCTCGCCTCTGCCGCGGATCTCGCCCTCACGGAACCCTCGGGGACCTCTCCTATGGACACAGCTGACTCTCGCTCGGTGGCGGCCGTTGACTCTGCGGCGCCGTCTGCCTCTTAGTGGACTTAACGCCCTCCCAGTCCCTTCCTGCTTCCATTCTCCAGTGGAATTGCGGCGGTTATTTCCGCCACCTGCCTGAGCTCCGGATGCTTTTGAGTGTTTCCCCTGTTCTGTGCATTGCTCTTCAGGAAACTTGGTTTCCAGCAATGCGGACCCCTGCCCTTCGCGGTTATCAGGGATACTATAAGAACCGCGCTGACTGTCAACGAGCTTCAGGTGGAGTTTGCCACTTTGTTCACCACTCTGTCTGTAGCTCACCAGTACCCCTTCTGACGCCTTTAGAGGCAGTCGCTGTCAGGATTGAGCTCTCGCCGGCTATTACTGTTTGCTCTGTTTACATTCCTCCGTATGGGCAACTCCCCCGACATGTCTTGGCTGCGCTGCTGGCTCAACTCCCGCCGCCATTGCTGCTTCTGGTCGATTTCAATGCCCACAACCCTCTGTGGGGTGGGACTGTCTCCGATGACCGTGGTCGCGCTGTGGAGCATGTGTTGGCTCAGCTCGACCTTAGCCTTTTGAACACCGGTGCTCCCACGCATTTCAGTGTGGCCCATGGCTCGTTCTCGGCCATCGATCTCTCTCTTTGCAGCCCCGGACTTGTCCCATCCCTTCACTGGAGAGTTCATCCTGATCTGTGTGGTAGTGACCATTTTCCCATCTATTTGTCACTGCCCCAGTGTCATTCTTCTGGGCGCCTGCCCCGCTGGGCTCTCAACAGGGCTGACTGGCCGGCTTTTACTTCCGCTGCCACCATTGCTTCTCTCCCAGAGGGTGACATTGACGAGGTGGTCCGTGTCTTGACCTCGTCAATTATTTCTGTGGCCGAGACTGCCATCCCTCGCTCTTCTGGACTCCCTCGGAGGAAGTCTGTCCCCTGGTGGTCGCCGGAGATTTCTGAGGCTATTCGCGACTGTAGGCGGGCTCTCCAGCGTCATAAGCGGCACCCGTCTCTGGAGACCCTCATCGCCTTTAAGAAGCTCCGTGCCTTGGCCCGTCGTCTTATTGCACGGCGTAAGCAGGAATGCTGGGAGAGGTACATTTCATCCTTGGGCTCCCGTGTCTCCCCGTCGCTCGTGTGGTCCCGCATCCGCCGGATTTATGGATACCAGACCCCTATGGGTGTCCCTGGAATCTCCCTGGACGGCGCTGTCTGCACGGACGCCGCCACCATTGCTGACCACCTTGCCACGCACTTTGCTACGAGCTCTGCGACTGCAACTTACCCTCCTGCCTTTCGCTCTCTAAAGGAGCGCGCCGAGCGGACGCCGTTATCGTTCCACACACGTTGTTCTGAAAAATACAATGCTCCTTTCAGCGAGAGGGAATTCCTCGCTGCCCTCGCCAATTGCCCTGATACAGCGCCAGGACCGGACTGCATCCACGCGCAGATGCTGAAGCATCTCTCCAGGGACTGCCAGAGACACATCCTCACCATCTTTAACCGCATTTGGAGCGAGGGCGTGTTCCCGTCGCAATGGCGAGAGGGTGTTATCGTTCCCATCTTGAAGCCCGGTGCGGACCCTCTGGCGGTGGACGGCTATCGCCCCATTACACTAACCAACGTTTTGTGCAAATTGCTCGAACGTATGGTGGGGCGGCGTTTGTGTTGGGTCCTTGAGTCGCGCGGTCTCCTCGCTCCATCCCAGGGTGGCTTCCGTCAGGGCCGGTCTGCTGCGGACAATTTGGTGCGGCTGGAATCTGCTATCCGTACGGCCTTTTCCCGCCGTCAGCATCTCGTTGCTGTATTTTTTGATCTGCGGAAGGCATATGACACAACATGGAGGCATCACATCCTTGCTATGTTGCGCGAGTGGGGTCTTCGTGGTCAGCTTCCAGCTTTTCTTCAAAACTTTTTATTGCGCCGCTCTTTCCGGGTGCAAGTCGGTGCCGCCTCTAGTTCATCTTATATACAGGAAAATGGGGTCCCGCAGGGCTCGGTATTGAGCGTTTCCTTATTTCTAGTGGCCATTAATGGTCTGGCTGCAGCTGTGGGGTCGTCGGTGTCTCCTTCTTTGTATGCCGACGACTTCTGCATCTCATTTAGCTCAATGACTACGGGAGTCGCCGAACGCAGGCTGCAAGCAGCCGTTCGCAAGGCGGCATCATGGGCTCTGACTCATGGATTTCAGTTCTCTGCGGCCAAGACTCGAGTTATGCACTTCTGCAGGCGTCGGACGGTCCACCCTCATCCGGAACTTTACCTCGACGGTCACCTACTTGAAGTGGTGGACACTAGCCGCTTCTTAGGACTCGTCTTTGATGCCCGGCTCACATGGGTTCCTCATATTACTCAGCTGAAGCAAAAGTGCTGGCAGCACCTCAACGCCCTCCGCTGCCTGAGCCATGCGTCTTGGGGTGCAGATCGCAGCACGCTGTTGCGATTGTACAGAGCCCTTGTGCAGTCCAGGCTTGATTATGGGAGCCTGGCCTATGGGTCTGCATCGCCCTCAGTGTTGACGTTGTTGGACCCCATACACCACTGTGGGGTTCGGTTGCAACTGGTGCTTTCCGTACGAGCCCCGTGGATAGTCTGCTGGTGGAGGCCGGGGTTCCCCCGCTGCGGATTCGCCGCCACCGACTGCTCGCCGACTATGCTGTCCACGTGCATTGCTCACCGGGCCATCCCAATCATCGCCTGCTTTTCCCTGCCAGGGTCCTCCCTCTGCCCGACCGGCGACCTAGGTCTGGGCTTTCCATTGCTGTCCGTGTCCAGTCCCTGCTGTCGGAACTGGGGTCGTTCCCTCTTCTGCCGCCCTTCCGGGCCTGTGCACCCACGCCTCCCTGGTGTATGACCCGTCCGTCCGTCCGCCTGGACTTGGCACGGGAACCCAAGGACTCGGTTCCGCATGTGGCCCTCCGTCACCGTTTTCTTGCGCTCGTCGCCTCGTTTTCAGGCTGTGAGCCTGTCTACACTGATGGTTCCCTGGTGGATGGTCGTCCTGCCTATGCTTTTGCCCACGCTGCCCATGTTGAACAGCGCTCCTTGCCGGCTGGCTGCAGTATTTTTACTGCAGAGCTGGTGGCCATATTGCGCGCTCTTGAGCATATGCGTTCCTGCTCAGGTACGTCCATCGTCATCTGCAGTGACTCCCTGAGCAGCCTCCAGGCTATCGACCGCTGCTATACCTCTTGTCCTCTGGTATCCTTCATTCAGGAGTCTGTTTTTGCCATTACCCGCTCTGGTCGTTCGGTGGTCTTTGTTTGGACGCCAGGTCACGTTGGCATCCCGGGGAATGAACGTGTCGACAGGCTGGCCAAAGGGGCGGTCAACGCCCCCACTTTGGCGATCGGCCTCCCGGCTCGTGATTTGCAGCTGGCGTTGCGCTGTAAGGTGCTTCAGATGTGGCGTGACGAGTGGCGTAGCCTGACTTCTCCGAATAAACTGCGGGCTGTCAAGGAGACGACCGATGTGTGGCAGTCCTCCCTGCGGGCTTCTCGCAGGGACTCTGTCATCCTGTGTCGGCTCCGCATCGGCCATACCTACCTGACGCACGGACATCTTTTGCGTCAGGAGGATCCCTCCCTGTGTCAGTGTGGGTCCCGGTTGACGGTTGCCCACATTTTGTTGGAGTGTCCCCGCCTGCGCATCCTCCGGCAGACTTTTAATCTCCCGGGCACGTTGCCTTTGGTTTTATGCGACGATGCCTCCATGGCTGACGACGTTTTAAATTTTATCCGTGGTAGTCCTTTTTATGGTTCCATTTAGGGGGGACCTTTCCCTTTCTGTGTATCTTGTCCTCGAGTGTCTCATTGGTTGCAGATTTTAATGTGTGTATTCGGATGGTTGACTCTTTCCCAATTTTTGTACCCATGGTCAGTCAACCAGTCTCCGACCCTCTTATTTTCTTCCGTTTCTTTCTGTCCAGTGTTCGTCTGTACTCTTCTTGTCTCTAGTGTTCGCTGACACATTGGTGTTCTTTCAGTGACTGGGGGGAGGGGCGTCTCCTCCCCCCTTGGGGTTTTACCTGTTCCGTAAATTTTGTTTCGCCGGTTTTTTGGAATGGGGGACTGATGACCTTAGCTGTTTAGTCCCCCTTCAACATCCCAACAACAACAACAACAACAACAACTCCCAATTTTTTGATCTTCTGTTAACATTCTTCCATTGGTATCTTTTATGAATTTGTGTTGATGGTATGTCCCTCCTTTAGACTTTTCACTTTTCTATAAAGTTCTTTAAAGCTATTTCCATGAAAGTCTTCTTGAGTTTTCTCCATGATTCTCTTTTACATATTTTCTGTTTGCTTTCCTCAATGTGGCTTTTGTCTGCCATCGTATTTCTTCGAACTTTGATTTTTCGTCTTCCTGCATATTACATTGTATCCACAGGAGATTGGACCATCTTCTTTCCCTGATAGCCTCCTCACACTCCGCATCGAACCACACTTTTTTTCCTTTAGTTCGCTTTGGGATTACTTATTCGGCTGTTTCTTTAATGGTCTCTGCAGTCGCCTTTCAGTTCTGATCTACCCAGTATCTCCTTCCTCTTCATTCAAAGCGTCAAAACGGTTTGTCAGCGCTGTCTTGAACGTTCTCCTCATATTATCTTAATCACACTCTCCTGACCATATTGAGTAACTCTTTGAATTCTTTTGTGCTTCGTGGCTCTCCATATTGTTTTCACCCTTTGCATGACAAGGAAGTGGTCTGATCCACATTCTACACCTCTTGCTGTTTTGACATTTATATCCAGATCTTTATATTCGCCTCTACAATTAGGTGGTCAATTTGGTTCACTGTTTTCCTATCTGGAGACACCCAGGTTCCTTTATATATTCTCATCCTGAAGAAATCAGTACTACATATAAACAAGCCTTTTGCAGTCGCAAAGCTAACCAGTCTACTGCAGTTATCACTGTTAACATCATGTAAACACATTCTGAAAGACGCCACAAAGGCTGCTTCTTTCCCTATTTTCGCATTAAAATCTGCAAGGATAATTTTGTAGTGGTCACTCGGGACATTGTCTAAAACCATTTCTAATTTCTCATAGAAAATATCTTTTTTATGTCATTGCTTGCTTCGGTTGCAATATGACAATTTATAAAGGTGAATTTGTGTTTTCCTGTGTCTATGGTTAGGAGTGAGATCATGGGGTTGCTTGATTTAAAATCTATGACAGTGGTACGAAGTGTTTTCTTCATTACAAAACCTGTTACTAGTGAGTGGTTTGCTTCTGAGGCTGCATGGAATATGGCATAGTTTTCCATTCCTGTAGCTCAGGTTTCTGTCCACATTGTATCTGGCAGAGTCAGTACATCTATTTGATACTTATCTGCTTCCTTTACTACACACTTGGTGCCCCAGGTCGGTATAGGCTTCTGACATTCCAGGTCCCTTGTTGTATTTCCTTCCGTAGTCCTTGTTCTTGCTTAGGTTGTTTTTCAGAAATCAGTTCTGTCAGAGAGTCTTCTGATATGCTCGTACCGGTGATCATTTTTTCCAGGACTGGTTGGTAGCCCATCGCCAACCCCCAACCTGGCGGGTCAGGATTTTTCATTTGGGGTTTTCTCCACGCCTATAGAGGTCTTTCTGCCCTTTTGTACATATACCAGGGAATGACAGGAAAAGGAAATGGTGCTGGACAGGTTTGGTATAGGAAAGGGGAGTGAATAGGTCGTTGTGGGACATACTTTGTCTAGCTCCTCCTCTTTACTTGTGGATAATGAAATTATACATTCCGCCATCCAGCATCAGATTCCCATCAGACCGACGAGAATGTTGACCTACGGCATTGTTTAGAGGCCAGTGACCAATTTAAAAATTACGCAGTTTGCCTAATTACATTGCCCTGATAATGATAGAAAAGTCCGGTAAAAGAGATCTAAGGGAAGCTGAAATAAAAGTTTGATAAAGTAGTACACTAGTAGCGTTCGGCTGTGGCCACCAACAATTCGTCGGCAACTCTCCTTCGCTGCAGACTAAAAATGTTCTAAAATGCAGCGTAATAATTTGATATGTTGAATTAATGAAAAAGGAAAGTAGATTCTTAATTAAAACATGGCTTTTGTAATGAAATTAGCGCGATTATTTGGCCAAAAGTTACAGAAACGAGAGTGATACTTACATTTTGTGAAACAGCCATTAAAAACAAACCAGAGAGAGAGAGAGAGAGAGAGAGAGAGAGAGAGAGAGAGAGAGAGAGAGAGCACACAGCTACTGCTTTTATATAATCCAAAAACAAATTACGGCGACTGCCTTCAACTTGCTTTGCAGCTGCGGTTCATAAACATTTCTCTGGAACATTCTTTATTGGAAGAGCAAAAAAATACATTACTTAAATTAAATCATGACCTTTTCTGCTTACTTTACAGATTTACACAGAGAATATTCATTCTTAGTGTATTTTAGCCTTAATTAAAAGATTGGGGTATATCCTATTAATTATTCAAAACAACATTTCAAGAACTAGTGCAGTTGTATATGATAGTATGATTTCGATTAGCAATGTGCAAGACAGGTAATAATAATAATAATTTTATTGTCTTTAAGCCATTACAGCAATAGACAAAGTCATACACACAATACAATACAGTACAGTACATGCTATAAAAGAACAGAATTATTAAGAATGTTACAGTTTTATATCACAGGTCATGAAATCCTTTATATTGTCGAATGGGTTTACAACTAACCAATCATAAAGTGTTTGTTTGTATTGTTGCTCTGGTAAATTTTGTATAGCTTGTGGAAGTTTGTTAAATAATTTGTGGCCCATAAGTTCATAACTGTTAACTGATTTTGACAGTCTGTGGTAGGGCGTATAGATAGAGCTGTTTGTCCTAGTGCTGTAACAATGTATATTTGCCATGCATTTTACTTTAGTTAAGTTCTTTTTTGTGTAGATTAAAACATAAGAAATATATAGGTTTATTACTGTCATGATTTTTTGTTGAGTAAACAAAGGTTTACAATGAGCCTTGTATGGTGAGCCTGTAATTATCCTAATACCTTTCTTTTGCAGCAATAGTATATCATGCACATAAGTGGAGTTTGCCCATAAAATAATACCATAGGATATGATGCTTTGGAAAAATGAGTAGTAAGATACTCTAACATAATTTTTAGGTACGCAGTACATTAATCGCCTTAACAAATAGATTACCCTAGACAATTTACCACTAATATACGTAATATGTGGATTCCAAGAAAGTTTATCATCCAAATATACCCCCAAAAGTTTAACACAACTATGATCATCTGATGGAAACTTGTCTTTTAAACTAAATACCATCTGCTGGGTTTTGCTTTCATTAAGCAAGAACCCATTTGCTTTAAACCAGAGTGAAGCTTACTCAATTGTCTCTGTAACACATGTTTTAAGGCTATTAAGATCATTACTGCTGTTCAGAAACGTTGTATCATCAGCATAGAGTACTGTTCTGGATTTAATAAGCGATGGCAGGTCATTTATCATTATTAGGAAAAGGAAAGGGCCCAGCACAGATCCTTGTCGAACACCTACCTTAACTTGTTCGATACTGGACATTTCTTTCCCAACACAGACGGCTTGCTTACGGTTTTGTAAATATGATCTTAATAGCTTAAGGCTGTTACCTTTAACACCATAAAAATCCATTTTTTCGAGTAGTAGTGTATGTTCTACACAGGCTTTGCTTAGGTCACAAAAAGTCATTTGAGTAAAGCATTTATCTTCAAATACTTGATGGATGTATTTAACAACATTGTCTATGGCATCAATGGTTGACAGGTTTTTCCTAAAGCCATACTGTGATCCACTTATTAACCCTATGTTATCAAAGTAAACAGATAATTGTTGGTAAATTATGCATTCTAGAACTTTTGAAAAAACTGGGACTATGAATATTGGCCTGTAACGTGAGACAGAATTTTTATCTCCTTTTTTATGTACTGGAACTACCCTAGACAGTTTAAGATCATCAGAGAAAAAACCCTCCAGTATACACTTGTTTATACAATATGTTAGGGGGTACACTATACAGTCTATTACTTTCTTCAGCATGTTACAAGACAGGTCATGTATGTCTACACTGTCAGATGATTTTAACTGCTTCACTATTCTTAACTCAAAACCAGGTGAGACCTCAGAAAAATCGAAGTTACTTGTGTTTGTTGATGACCTAGCAATATTTTTTGACAGTAACTGTGATGAGCTGATTTCAGGTTTAATTATAGCACTTCCTACTTCCTCAACTGATTTAATAAAAAAGTCATTAAATTCCTGGGGAGAGATACTAATTTTGTCACTTCTTTTATCTTTGGCGACACTATTTATTAGTGCCCATGCTGCTTTGCACTTATTGGTGGATTTCCCAATACTTCTGAGATTGTGTGCTTGTTTGGCTTCCACAATTGCTTTTTTGTACTCATTCCTAGATCTAACATAGCCTAATTTAGCATTGTTGGTTTTCAGATTTTTATAAATATTGTACAACAACATAACTTGATTTTTTATAGTAGACGGCTGTTTTGTATACCATGTATTTTGTCTATTTGAAACTTTTGCTTTTAGGACTCTGTCAGTTACTTTGCATTTCTTTATTGGTATGCAGTCATTAAAGTGTCCCAAAAGTGCTTTGAGAAACCAATCAAATAGTACCTTTGCTGGCAGATAATTGCTTAGAGTTTAATGTGTCTCATCATAACACAGGCCAAACCAATCTCTGTTGGAAAGGGACGTACAAAACCTGTCAATTTTCCCATCTGTGACTGGTATAGTCACCACAACTTCTGGGACAAGCTTATTTACATTACTCTTATCAAGAGGGAACTTACTTGTATAATTTAAAGATACTGAATCATGATCAGAGTATGGAAATACTGTCACAAAACATGATTCTTCTGCTGTTTTAAAATTTACAAAAATATTGTCGAGACATGCATGTTCTCTTGTAGGCTTGTTATTGACTGAATGTAAGTTGCACTGTCTTAGTAGGTTTTGGAGTTCAGTGACAGTACGTTTTTGTGTTGTAACATCGAATTCAGCATGCACATCTCCACCTATCACAATATCATAATGTATCCATCTAGTATCTGTAAGTACATGTAACAGCAGGTCCAGTTTTTCTAAAAATACATTGGTTATACCCTTAGGTGACCTGTACAGGGAAATTACAACTAAATTAAAACTGTCTATTACTATAGCAGCAGCTTCAAAGTTCTGTTCATCACACAGAAAATCTAGATCTAATCTATTGACTGTACTGCTAAGTGACTTGGTAACATATATTGCCACACCACCTCTTAAATGCAATTTTCTGCAGTAGCTACTGGCTAGATTATATTTAATAAATGTAAGTTCACTCTCACTAGCCCAGAGTTCACTTAAACAAAAGATATCAAACTTATTTTCTGATCCAAAGTCATTGACAATAAATTCTTTATCCCTGATTCCTTCAATGTTAAGATAACAGATTATAAAATCAAACTTGTCTTTCTTTACAGATGCACTATTTTGATGAGAGGCTATTAAATCTCTGGCACTATTTATCTGATGGGCTTCTTCCCCTTCCTGCCTTCTACTAAAAAATCATTTAGACGTAATGGAGGTACAGTTTTCCGTTTGCCCGCTACACTTGATACCACTTCTACTCTTGGAGGTCTCTTCACGTCTTCTTGCTCATGGCATGATCTAAGTGGCTGGGTTCCCACTGTAGGTAGTTCAAATGTTGCTGTAGAATGGACAGCTGGATCACCTGTTGGTACATTTGTTGCTGAATATGCTGCCACTTTTGCTGTTTCTGTTATCTTAGTTCCTGAATGAGGTATTCTACCTGTTGTAACTGTAGTTACAGCTTCTTCTCTCCCAGCACATTCTTTTGTAATCAGTGATTCCTGGTGTGTTACTGCTGAAACTGGAGTACATGGTAGGGAAGATACTTTGCAGGCTTCCTTTAGCAGTGGTAGTGGAATAGGAGCACTTTTCTTACATCTAGGAGAAACACTATCCACTAACATTTTGATCTTTTGACTGAGCAGCGATTTGCCCCATTTATTTAAATGCATACCATGTGTTGTGAAGTGCTGTCTTTCAAAATCGTCAATACTGAGGAAAAATGTATTTGAAGTGGTCTTGCAGATCTTTTTATACACCCTGTTTGCTTTTTGGATTTCTCTGTTCACACAAGAAGATTCAGTAAGGTCATGTCTGTGTGGTATGCCTGCAACAATAACTTTTTGATCTTCTGTTGTACATAGCGTATCTCTTGGCACTCTGTTTGCTACTATTCGTTCATTCTTGTATACATCGTTTGCGCCGCCCAATATTGCAATGCATTCACTTTGTGTCATGTGATTATTGTTTTTATAGTATTTCAAAACTTCTTTTAGGCCTGCTCCAGGTTTCACAACACTTGTAACATTGAGATCCTGCTGGAAACGAAGAATTCCTGCAATACCTCTTCCGTGGCTATCAGCAAGCAAAACTGTAGGCCTACTAAAGTTTTTAGGAGTCACTTTGTTTGCAACATCGAGACAGTTACGTTTTACTGACTTATTACGCTTTGTAAATTTCCTGTCCGCCGATTCCGATTCGTAGTCTTGGTGTGAGTTGCTTGTTTCAACATTTTTAAGTTCACAATCCGTAATTAGATGTTGAAATCGATTTCTTAACCGAACTTTTAACTCACTGGAAGCAAATTTAGGTTTTGCACATTTCTTTGGTTCACTGTACTCCTGAAGTTGACAGAGTTCTTTATGTGATGGTTCAGATAGACTTTTAATAATGTTTCTCAACAACAGAGCATGTTTTCTTGTGGCTTTCAGTTCTTTCTGCGGTGATTCGAGCACTATGATTTCACGATTTGCGCGGCACATTTCACTCGCTGCCAGAGGTCCGTTACACTTTGTTCCACACGTACACGAAATGTTTTCTTGATTTATTTTCGCGAAGCACTGCGAATGATACCAAATATGCAACACTGAACAAATTCTAATGCCACTTGATACTATTTTGTCGCATAACTTGCACCTTATTGACGCTAAATACTCTTAATTTATGGACCGATTCACTACCACATCTATATGCGTCGCCATCTTGTATACAGATTCAAATGTTACACCAAACATGCACATCCTCTAAAGTGGGGAACTTCGGAGAACTTCGTCCAAGTAAAAATACAGGAGACACTACTGATCACAGAAGATGGTGGTAGTCACAAGATGATGTCACAACTGAACTCAAACATTGCCAAAGGAGATGTTACTATCAACTGAGTGATACATATGGGTAAAAGCAGATGCAAGGTGTAGTTGTACTTAGGAAATACAAAAGGTCAAGATTAGTCATGTGATGTCCTGGAGCTGGGATCCTATTTTCAGCAATCAGTTTCACATGGATGTTTTCTATACACAGTACTGCAGTTGTACTATCAAACGGTCATGAACAAAGTAAGCTCAGAACAGTTGAACATTTGGATCAGCATGAGAGTGGAACAATTATTAATGGAACGGACTGTGACATAATAGGAAGATTTTTCACTTATCAGCGTCTGTTATGGAGGAAACCAAGTTGAACCTTTTACAGCCATAGATGTAGTGGCTAGAGAAGCCATTAGCGATTCTTCCAGTGGAAAATCTGACCTAACTGAAAGAAGCATTGAATTCTAACCGAATTGTGTCCATGTACCAATTCATAGGCTTGTAAGAGTGGCCTACTTCAGTGGAGTAAATGGCCCTACACGTTCAGCAGTAGTGAAGGAGCAGGAGCACATGAGCAGGACCTTATGTGTCACAACTCCAGGCACAGCATTAGTGCTGACTCCATTTTGTGCAGAGGGACACTTCGCAGTATGATGGTGCAGTGAGTGCGAAAACTAGGCATGGTACTAAGTGAGAGTTATTGTAGCTGTAATTAATTGTGATTCCAAAAACAAGAAGCCTTGGGTAGTATTGAAACACACGTTATTACTTACAGTACGAGGTGCCATAGTGGTGCGGTAAGGGAATATTCATGCAAATAGTTGGTTAATTTCTAAGGGGTAACTGAGGTAAGACACAGATTTTATGTAGTAGTGTACGGACCAATGGAGCCAGTGGACTGAGAATTGTAAGTTTCGTTGTTTGAGCAAAAACTAAAAGTAACCTATGTCCTAACTTTGTGATGAAGTCTTCCGTTGTAAATTGGTCATGGGTTGAGGCCCAGGGTCAAGGTTTTCCCGAAGAGGTGAGGTATGTAATGCCTACACTAAATTTTGGTGGTTACTAAACTGAAGCAACACCACATGGTAGCCATGTGTGAGATGAGAAAGGGGGGGGGGGGGTAGAGAAGTGACTGGTATGTAATTTCACAGGTGAGCTTATTTGTTTACTATGAGGCAGCCAGGTAAAGACTTATAATCATGGTGACATTGCAGAAAGACTTTGCAATGATGGACCAGCCTGGGGTATATTTCCACATGGTTGGGACATCAGGATGTTTTATTTTGCTTGGAAGCAGTGTAACAGTACAAAAAGTGTACTGTTTATTGTTATAAACACCTCCTGTGTCTAGTACAGTCATGCACACTCTGGCAGCACCTTCCATGGCATTGGGTCCAGGTAGGCTTTCAGCACACTACGGGCCAGCTAGCAGCCCACACTGGACTGAGCAGCCACCTCCACCACATCAACTCATGAGTCTAACTTCACCACCAAGGACTTAGCAACAACAGGGATTTATCCCTCATGAGCCACAGCAGCACTGAACTTCTGCCTTGGAGTACAGCATTTCACAATCAGGGTGTTACTGCCGCCCTCTCTCTCCACATCAGGGTGAACTCTTAACCCAACAGCTGTGGCTGCCTACAGGAATTCTGAGTCATACACATCGTTGGCACTGATCAATGGCGGCCACATATTGCTAACTCAGGCATACGCTGCTGATTGAGGTAAACAGTGTTAGGAAAGCAGGATATGGGGATCAGTTGCCCATCACACCAACAAGGTTTTATAAAGTCTTCAGCATTGCCCTCGAACCACATACCTGCAGAGAATGTATCCAAAGGTGCCACATCATTCTGATATTGCAATCCAAGATGAATAAACTATGTTGTATCTCGCAGTAGAGTTTTCCAAGCCATCCTCAGCCCAGCACTTCCGCACCATAGTGGCCACATTCACCTCTGGGTCACTACAGGAGGAATAGCTGCTAACATCCAAAATTATACATTCGAGCCTATAAAATTTTTTCGTAATAAGCTACATTTGGAGCACTGCAATTTGTAGTTGCGAAACAAGGACAGGGGAGAAGACAGAAATGACTCGAGTAGAAGCCTTTGATGTGTGCCATTATGGGAGACTGTTAAAGATCGGAAGTTCTGACAGAATAATTTTCGATAAATAAATCCACAAATAAATAAAGTAAGGAACGAAGTAGTCCTGCAATGAGTCAATGAGAAGAAAGTGCCCAAAAAGAACATTATAAATTGAAGCAAGAGAATGGTTGCGTACATATAAGGGGTACTCAAATGAAACCAAACTAGTTTTTTTGTGGGCAGATCTTTTGTAGTACTGTGTTATGCTATGGGAACACAGAGCAGAAATGCCAGACTAAGTGAGAAGAGTGCTTTCACTGAAGTACGTCAGGACTAGTTTTGGCAGATTTTATACTGACAACCGATTTGCGTGTTTGACGTCTCTGCAATGGGTGATTTTCGTGAAAAGTGTGCGGCGGTGTAATTTCGCTTTTTGCTCAGAAAAAGTGGAGCAGAAACTCGTGGTATGTTAAAAAACAGCGTACAAGGGCAATGTGGAAAAACACAAAGTGCTTGAGTGGTTTTTCTGTTTCAAAAATAGTGAAATGTCAGTTTACAGATCTCGTTCTGGTCATCCTTCCATAACCTGAACATATGAAAATGTTGAAAACATTCATGTATCATCAACGAAGATCGACGGCAGACCACATAAGAAGTGCTGCTGGGAGTGACTTGGAGCTCAGTACATCGAATTGTGATAGAAGACTTGATAATGCAAAGGGTGGCTGCCAAATTCATGCCACAACTGCTAACTGCAGAACGAAAACAGGGTCATATGAAAGCATTTTGTGCTTAAAAAAAAAGAGTCCCAAAAGACACCAACTTTTTAAACAAATATATCACAGGGGACGAAACTTGGCGCTATCCTTACGATTCTGAATCAAAGGAACTATCAAACCAGTAGAATCTTCAAGTTTGCCTCATCGCAAGAAAGCTCATCAAATGAAATTAAACATAAAAACATTGCTGATTTGTTTTTTGGATGTGAAAATGGTCCATTAAGAGTTTATTCCACAGAGTCGATGGTTAACGGGGCTTTCTATTTGAAAGTTTTGAAAAGGTTGCCTGACAGTGGGCGGCAGGAATGGCCTGATTTGTTGCAGTAGGGTTACTTGTTTTTCTATCATGATAGTGGCCTGCTCACACAGCCCTGTCTGTACGACAATACTTGACCAAAAAATGGTGTGACCCCTGTTTCTCAACCCCCACCCCCCATACAAATCTGAATTCGCCACAACTTTTTTTTATTTCCTAGAATGAAAAGAGTCATGCAGGTAAATCATCTTGCTGATGTTTCTGAGGTGAAGAAGAAAACGATGCAGGAGCTGTCAAGCATCACAAAAGATGAATTTAAAGAATGTTTTGAAGAACAGAATAGAAGTTTAGACAAGTGTATTGGAGCAAGTGGAGCCTACTGTGAAGGGGTTTGAAGGTTTGGGCTTAAAATGTGAATAAATAAGTTCATAGGAAAAAAGGTTAAGATTCTTTTGGGTACTCCCTTGTATTACAAAATAAATTGTTCTTGAAAATTATGTGGTAGTTGAAGGCATGGTGGAAAAAAAGAATCACACCAGGAGGCTATGATAGATATTAGTACTGCAGAACACTGATGTCACAGGATATAACAGTTGTGCATGAATGGAACTGAACATCTTGCAAGTGATAGCTCTGGAGAACTGTTTCAAACGAACCTTATGATTGATGACCGGAACAAGAAGTCACGTGACTCTCCACCTACCACATGTATAGAGATGGATGTTTCACAGCCAGACCAAGCCATGGTTTCAGATGTGAGGCCCTGTTGTGGCCACCAGTTGAGACATGGCGTCAGATATAAGGTTTTGCTGTGACTATCATTGACATTATGTGGCAGTCAACATGTTACGGCACATTGTGCTCAATTCCAAACCGGAAAGTTTATTACACAAAGCAAAGCTGTGACAAGTGAGGTCACAGTCCTCATGTTAAGTTGGGGCATGCAGCCAAATTGTTCTGCCATCTAGAAAAAATATAATTACTATTTATATCTGCTATGGGACACTATCTATCTTTAGTTTGTAGTTCACTGTTAATATTGCCATATGTCTGCTAGTCATTCCCTGTGAGAACAACTTCACACTTATTCTGCTCTGTTTATATTTTTAATATTCCGTTCACTACTAAACTCCGTATGAAAAGGCCTAAGGAGGCCAACAGTACCAACTGCTGTATCATTCTCAGATGACAGACATCACTGGATGCAGATATGGAACAGCATGTGGTCAGCATACCGCTCTCCCAGCTGATGTCAGCTTTCATGACTGGAACTTCCAGGCAGTAACTCATCTTACGAAAAACACATGTCTCTCTGTACCTAACGAAGTTTCCTGTATAAATATTTAGGCCACAAAAATGTTAACACATTGGTTTGTTCCTCACCTAGAGTATTAAACTAGCCATAGAAATGAAGTAGCTTTAACAGTTCTAAGAATTATTTCTCTGGTTAAGTTGTGCTAACAATTTGCACCAATCAAAATTTCTCTCAGCTTTGTCAGACGAAGTTTATGCTTGACAAATGTGTCAAGCAACGCCATACAGAATCAAATATTTGACAAACCTAGTACAATTTGACAGTTGTTTGACTGTGCATGCAGGCTTTCACGTTTGGCAGGAGAGATGACCTTTGCGAATGCCTGAGAACTGGTTGCTCGTTGGCTAACATTCATGATGTCATAAGGAAGGCAAAAAATCTGTAACAGTGCTGCCTGGTGACTTCCCCAGTAACGAACTATATTAATATTTGTGTCAAGATAGGACATGGATGCTACTGATGCTCAAAAGTTTCATAGGCAACAATTTAAGTTGTACTTGCCAATACTCCTAGGTTCTTGCCTCACCACACTCTCGGAAATCGCGACATATTTGAAAAAGATAAAAAGCTCAAATATTTGTAATAAACCAGAATACAAATGCCACTGCTGCTTGTTGTGCTCACAGAATTTCACATTTCTTATATTAATCACACTAAACTTAGAAAAACGAAAAATTTCATTCCTGCGTGCTATTATAAGTAAATAACATCGAATATTGCAGAACATACTCACGTTACATTAAAGGCCAATTCACACAGCCCATCGTGTCACGTTACTCGAGTATCTCATCATATGAAGCAGCTAAGTTGTTAAGTGAACTTTTATTAACTGTGATTGAAATTCTACAGTTTTCATTCGACTTGGTACTTGTGAATGTTTGGGCTTAAACTATTAAGTTACTGCAATGGTATGAATGAGAATTTACCACTGTCCAACTATATAGAGAACTTCAAAAAGTGATTATTTTATTTTCACTCAACATCAGTGATAATTAAAATGCTTCCCTCCTTTAACACATTTAAGGATGGTATTTTACCCCAGAACCAGAAATCATATGGTTTGAGATCCAGCAAATGAGGAGACCATGCAACTGGACCCACTCTTCCGATTCATTGACCTTTGAAGACACAATTGAGATGAGTCGGGACGTTAACGGTGAAGTGGGCTAGGGCACTATCATGTAGCAGCCACATAGTCATTTGAATCATCAATGGCGTTTCTGCCAGCAGAGGAGACAAAGGCCCACAAGAAACGCTGATATTTCCTGCCTGTTAGGCGACATGGAAGGAAGACTGGTTCCAAAATACAGTCACCAATTATTGAGCATTGAATGCTGTGGTTGTTGTCAGCAGGGATGGGTGTCCTGATACAACCTTGCTGCCCACCACCATTTGCCTTTTTGAAAATAAACACCATGTTGACAAGTTCTCGATTCAAATATGGAATACTGTATCACATCCACTAAAAGGTGAGTCATCAAGAGAAATCAGTCGGACACATTACCATTTACTATGGCGGAAGAGGGCACCAGGGCATGATGTATGAGGAACAGTACCACTCTCTAGGAGGAAGCCATGCATACTATAACTGTGGCTGCATGGTACAGTGGGTATTAGACCATAGTCTCTGTAACAAAGTATGGAAACCATGCATTTCCGGACATAACTGCATTAGAACTTTTTTGTTCCATATCCTCTCATCGATCAATCCCTAGGGTTCGTATGTAGTGGAAAAAAATCGCCCTGTAGAATTGAGATGTAGGCAATACCTCAAGTGCATAGAGGAACACAAAAAAATTAAATATGAAACGAAATCGCATTACACGCCTAATGAAAAACAGTCTAATTAAAATGACCAAAGTTACTGAATATATTTTCATTTTCTGCCCCAGGAGGGTAGAAAGTTGTTTATTTTGTTTAATGAAGTACTTTTAGTTTACTTTCTCATGTTAGGAAGAAGACAGCAATTAAGAAGACTGAACACTTATTTGCTATCGTAACTGTCAAATTATGTTTAATACTGATTTTTTTAAGTTTAAGCACTTTTATGGTTGATCTCACAGAAAAAAGAATGTCATTGGTTTTAATATATTACTGAAAATACCCAACTAACTATTTCTATTTAAAATATAGAGTTCTGCTTTCAGGGCAAAATGTCCAGCTTCGTATGACACTGCGTCCAGTTTTTCTGTTTTTGGGCCTGTCAACCATTTTTCTAGGTAAAGACGCCTTTAAGTAGTTTTTCTATATTAGTATTACTGTCAAAGACACCGGTGGGTTGATTTTCATCGATTCCATGCTGCCAAAGAGTCTTTCGAAAGAGTACAGTAAAAATGAGAAAGTAACTTGTATGTAAAATAATTTGATTTATTTTTAAGAATTCAGTCGCATCTATAACCGCCGCACTGCACCACGTAGCGTAAAATCAAGAAAAGACTCGGAGCAACTCGGCGCGGCCGGTCTGGACGTCAAACCGCACTGCTCTGTTCAACAACCTATAAACTCAGCGCAGTGTCGATACACCTCAAGAATTCGTTCGCTCGTGGGCGTCTCTGTTCAGATGACGCGCCTCGCAATATTTCTTACCCGAGTTTGGTCGCAGCGTAGCCGGGCGCACTCGGTATGGACGTGGATTTAGCGTCGCACTAATATAGAGAAACCGTCAATATAGTGATCGTCTGATGGAACGTATTGACCTACCGCCACTATTAGAAATATTGACGAGCAGCTTTTGACAATATTCATAATTTAGATACTGGCAGAGCTTCATGAACCAGGTACCACAGTGCTCTGTTTACGTTCTCAATTCAATTGTCATTCCTCAGATTAAATTTTCAACTAGTCTTTTAACACAAAACGGTTTTAATTCGACAATGCAGGGGTAGTCGTTATTTTTATGACTTTTGGATGGTGGATTCACTGTTGGAGTGCTTTCTTTATTAATTTGAAAACATAGTGGTCATACTAGCTTTTTGAGTTACACAACAGTGTGTAAGGTAAGATCGTACTTCGAAATGCATTTTGCGTATATGCTATCATTACTAATAGATCTGCAAAGTAAGTGTCTACCGCACGATATTATCATAAAACGTAAAACGTATTTTATTTGAATTGCCTAAATATATCACTGCAGGACGAATATAATTACTTCACAGGTTTCAATAACAAGTTTCCTAATTCTGTTTGTTGATACCGCAGCACTCAGCTTCAAACACTCAAATGACCTACCTGTAGCCAGAAATCTGTTATATCGATCTCTCGTTCACTGCAATTCCCTCTCACATTAATGTATTTTTTTTCTCTATTTCATGTTGTATCAGTATTAATAATTTGCCGTTAAGGTGGAGGATTCATCGGAGAATAATGCTCAAACTCTTTCGGGTACGATTTTAGCAGTAAAGTATCGTACAACACATTCTTGGACACATTTACCCTTTTTCGTTGTCTACCAGTTATATCTAATGTAAGTGCGGCAAACGCTTTATTTTCTGTATTCGACATCGATAACCCACTAAAATCGCCTTACCAATTGACATCAGGGCTGATAGTGAGAGATGCGCTTCAGTGCGTGGAAGTTCTGACAAAGTAGTATTGTCTCTACCCTTGATGGACTTTCATGTACGTCATAATATTGAAGACAGTATAAGTCCGTACAGTATCTTCTATCTGTCGTTCTACATGTCTCTGTACATGAACAAAGAGTATCAGAGCGGTAGATAGGCCGACGATTTGCGTCAGTCGATGTGGAATATCGGCGTCTCTGTGTACCATGGCAGACGTGGTGAAGGAAGCGGTGTCCCAATTGCAAGAAAATTTGACAGAAAACACGAATAATGGCACAAGTAGACCACCTGCAACCCCTGAGGGGATGGCAGTCGCATACGGAAGTCTCGTTATTATGGCTCTTCTACCAATTTTCTTTGGGTCATTCCGTTCTGTGAGACACCATAAGGAGCAGAAGGTAACTTGTAATTGACGTGTACGATACGAGAACCTTGATAAACGGTGCCGAAAGGCTGCAACTCTAAAATTAAAGTGCCTTAAGCATAAAAGTTGCTTAATGTTTATCGGCCCCTTAAGAAATTATGTTCCATTGCTTGACTTTACTTAAATTGTGGTATGCAATGTTTTCGCAGCATAATTCTGTTGTTGCACTTGCACGTGTATAACAATGCTTGTAAACTTTTATAAGTAGCTAGAAATAAACAACGTGTTAACTTATTATTTTGATTTAGAAAAAAAGTAAGTAATTTACTTGATAGTTGCAGTTTTGACAGCCGATAAATTTTTCAAGTAATTTGGAAAAAATTACTTTCTAAAAGGCAGTGGACCATGTTAATGTGATTTCTCTCAGCCCACTGACTTTGGGAAAATTTGACAGTATTTATGCCATACTTTTAAATTTCAAACTTATTGAAATTAATTGTTGGGAGCTGCAGTCAATGTTTGCAGTTTGATTTCTACCAGAGTTTGCGGAACACACTGCTCAGAAATATAGTAAACGAGAATTTGTTGAACAATCTGGATTTGCAGAAGAGAGAGTGCTCTGTTTTACTGTTTACTAGAATCACACTAGTTGGGTATATGGAAGAGGGGGGGCTAGTTAATCTCGAATGCTTAACACTACAAATTTGTGTTGCTTTTGCCATACCAACTGGACGACCTGTAAGGAATAATACTGTATGTAAATGTCACACAGGTAGGTTTGGCTGATTAACAGTTGTGGTGTGATTGTAGGTGCATTCATGATCAATGATGAAGTTAAAAAACCCAGTTGTGGAGAAATTGTAGGTTAGTGCGAAATTCAGTGAAAGTCGGGATTTCTTAGATAAGGAAGAATTGCTAAAGATATGTTGTACGCAGCCAATTATCCTAGAATATCTGGTGTTCACATACTAAATCCTTCAATTATTCTTTTGACAATTAAACAGCTGAAATGCTTTACCAATTTTATTCTTCTACAAAGCAATATGGAACCAGTGTGTGGAATGTGACACTGTTCTTTGCATTATGATGAATTAGTAAGATTACACTCATTGTCGATAGTGGCACACAAATAGTGAAGAGATTACCATTATTGCATTCACATTGTTCAGTGCTATAAACAAAGAAATGGTCAGTTGTGACAGGCTTCCCAATAACTTTCTGTACATGTAATATTTTGTAAATATGTGATTCTCATCACTTACTGGTTAAAGTAGCACTGTGTGTAAACAGAAATCTTCAATTTTAAAATGATTCAAATATTGTATTTTGGAGTTCATTATACACATTTTTATTGTTTTAACAGAAATGAGGACCACTCCCGAAAACAAGATCCTCATCAGTAGATTGTTTTGTCATGAGAGGTGGTAATAAAACGCTATTTCTTGTAGAGTACATTGAAGATACAAATCTGTTGGACCTTCCACAGTTATTTGTATTTGTTGATGTAGTGCATGTTGGCTTTTGTCTCATGAGCTTCAACCAACTTGTAATGATTTTGCTGACACGTGTTAATCGCTGGCAGCAGATAAATCTGGGGAAGTGATGACAATAGAGGAGGTGAAAGGTGGTTTTGTTTTGATAATTGCTGTGGACTCTGCTCATTTGCAGGCCTTTTTTTTTTTTTTTTTTTTTTTAACTCGTCTTAACCACTCTGTGTGGTGTTGAAGTCACCATTACTCTCCACACTACTCAGATAGTCTTCTACTGAGAAATCCTGGTGAACTGGATAGAAAGTTGTTTGCTAATCTGGAAAGAGGCAAATTTATATTCATTTACTGCATGTATAAAAGGTCAAAGGAAACAGATTTTGTACGGGAGCTTTCATTCTGATATTTGAGTGGAGCACACTGCTGCAAAAAGAAAAAGCAGTGACTTACCGACGTGACATCAGGAAATGTGTACTCTCACTTTAAATTGGCAGACGTCTTCTCACTTAATCATCTGAGTATGTAAGTTGCAAGCATTTACAGCATGATAGAATGTCTTGTAAATGTGTCCCTCCTAACTTTTACTCCATATCTACCAAAAAGGGTGAAAAATCCTGCAATACAGGACTGCTGAGACACATGTATTTCAGTGTGGAGGAGGAATGCCTCTATGCTGTAATTAGTGACAAGCTTTGCAACAACAGTTTTCACCAGATAATTCAGTAATTAAGCTTCCACTCCCTCTGTTGCCCAGCCATCACAGCAGTTCGAATTGTCTGCCCCCTTCCTTGAGAAACCACTCATCTGCAGTGTGGTGTCTCTTACATCTCAGTCTTGGCGAAATTGCCTGGGAAACATAGCTTTCACAAGGATTGCCATACCTGAAGGCTGCCCACAGAGTAAACATCTTTCCCAAGTACTTCAGGCTGGCAGTCCAAGGTCAAATAGTGACTGAAAGAACTTTGAGCAGTAAGATCACCCATTCTTCTGTTGTTCCAGAACGAAAACCATAAAAAAGGGAAGAACAAACTTACATAAGCTGATGTAGGTTATCCATGTGCTAAATAAAGTCTTCGAGATGTAACCTTCTCCTCCATCCCCTTTACAATCACCCTCACTTTGTCAGAGACTGACACAAAGCCCTCTAGTCAACTGTAACAAGTTTTACTGCCACCTTACTGCATTAATAATTGGTGTTGAGTTACCCAGCACTACGTTTACCGGGAGAACAGATTTTATGCCATAGGAGGGGGAGTTTCATTGCAGTTGACAAAAATACTCTCTATTGAGGTTGAAATAGTGTGACAGTGAAGTTATCTGGTTGCCTACAACAGGTCTAGCTGAAACTGAGCTAATGTAGGGTGTTATTACTGACCACCCAGTTCCTCTGTGATAGTTTTAAAATTATTCAAAGTAAGTCTGCTGTCAGCAGTGTGTAAATATCCAGATGATGTATTGCAGTTGGAGGCAACTGTAATGTACCAAGTACAGATTGCGATGTCTATGGATTCATTGCAAGGGGTACAGACAGTCTTGCAAAGTAATTTTGAGCACAGTTTTCTGAAAACTATCTTGAGCAGCTCTTTGGTAGCTTACACACAATGAAAATTCATTAACTTTGTAGCTACAAACAGGCCAGACCTTACTGATGTCAAGGTAGAGGAGGATTAGTGATGTGATGCCATTGTAATGACTATGGTTATGAAAGTTAATATATCAATCAAGACGGCCAGGGGAGTGTCTCTGCTAGAAAGAACAGGTAAGCAGTTGTTAGCATCTCACTTGGTCAATGAAATGATGAAAAATGGAAATGAGGGTTTGGCGTCATTGGCTGCCTTGGTGCAGGTCTTATTACATTTGACGTCCCATTGAGGGAACTGGACGCCCGATGGGGGATGAAATGATTATGGAGACAACACAATACCCAGTCCTTGAGTGAAGAAAATCTCTGACCCATCCAGGAATCGAACCCAGGCCCGTAGGACGTCAATCCGTCACGCTGATGACTCGAGATATGTGGGCGAATAAAATGAAATGATGTATATAGAGGAATTATGGACAAAGTTGAAGCAGATTGTAAATTGTGCTCTGGGCAAGTATGTTTCTAATAAATAATTGACAGAAAAGACCCAGTGTGGTTTAACAGCAAAATTCAGCAAATGCTGAGGGAGGAAAGGCTGTTGCACTCTGTTCATTACAGAATGCTCAATTGATGGCAAGCAGAGGTAAGTAGAGATTTGATAGCAATAGCTGTGGCTGAGAACCCGAGACAATTTGGGCTCTATGTAAAATGATGTAGTGGGTCTAAGGCTTCCAGTCAGTCTGGTGTGGCAGTTGAACTATCAAAACAAAAGCCAAAGTTTTTATTCCCCCATTTAAGAAATTGTTCATGCAAGAGAATAGTACAAACATTTTTTTGTTACTTTCACACAAAATCCCCTGTGAACGACATGGTAATAAGCATCCGTGTCGTAGATAAACAACTGAAAGAGTTCAAAACAAATAAGTAGCCAGGTCCAGTTGTTTTTTCTCTTGCTTTATGAGCAAGTGGAACAAGACATGAAATGATGAGTAGTGGTGTTACTAGTAGTAGAGGTACCCTCTGCCACACACTATATGGTGGCTTGTGTAGTATGTATGTGGACATAGGTGTTTAGTATTCTTACCGATCACAACCCTGACAACAGGTGTCATCAACTGTAGTGTCAAAATTGTGCTAAACGTGAGAGGATGTTTGGAGGTGTCTCCATGATAGCCTCTATGGATACAAAACAATATGACCTTATACTTTATTGGTTTGTTGTGCCACCTTTGCAGCACACATAATCAGTGATTGTGTGTGACATGAACTCAACAAGACCTTTGATTGGTTTCTGGAGGTATGTGGCACCAGATGTCTACTTACTGATCACTCAGTTACCTTAAAATTTAGAGCTGGTGGTTTGTGGCTCCAGAACTGTTACCTGATAGCATCTCATCCATGTTCCATCGGTTCAGATCATCCAGATTTCGTGGCCAAGGCATCATGTGTTCAGTATTACGTTTTTTTGTCATATGCATCTATTAAAACAACATTTTGTACATACTTAACCAAAAATACATATGTCTGATTATTTGCACTAAGCAGACATTCAACATCTTGATTACACATCACCAGAAGACTTATCACACTACTCAAATCATTGTGACATTATTCTGACTTAGTGACAAGGACAGTGTTTTGATGGAAGATGCCATCGCCATTTTGGAAAACATTGAGCATGAAGCGATGCAGCTGCTCAACAATAATGTTCACTTAGTCCATAGCTATAATGGTGGCTTCGATTACCAGCACATGTGCCTTGTGTGTGTTTGAAGTAGCTGTTTTCCTTGATGACAGTGTATCAGGACATGACAGTCAACATGGAGTAATGAGGAGCACGATCCATCCAACTAAGTGAAAAGTGTCCATTGGCCAGTCTCAATCTGGTACACACTGCACTCATAATTAGCAATGCAGACGGGAAAAATAGTCATTCACAATTCAGTCTGTACCTTATTGCAGATCTAGATTTCAGCCACAGTATGGCTATCATCACAGCATATGAAATGAGTGATATAGATTCAGCAGGCCTGTAAATACACTTTATTACATTACCTTAGCATGTACATAACATAATTTGATTAATTAGATGAATTAAGATATGTATGTACCAAAGTCGTGTAATAAAATGCATTTACAAGTCTGTTGAGTCTTCATGACTCATTTCATATGCACTGATGATAAATGTACTTTAGCTGAAAACTAGATCTGGAATTAAAGTACAGATTGAATCATGACTTCCTTCTAGTTTGAATTATGTCAGTCACTAGGCACAGTGGTTCAAATGGAATCCAACCTGATGCTGATTAACTATATTGTTAAACAATGGAAAATTCATCATGGAATGTAGCAATATTAGAGAAGGGAAGTTGCTACTCACCATATAGCGGAGATGCTGAGTTGCAACACACACACATGCACACACGCGTACGCCTGCAGTCTCCGATAACTGAACCCGCACTGTGAGCAGCAGCTGGTGCATGATGGGAATGGCGGCTGGGTGGAGGTAAGGAGGGGCCTGGAGTGGGGAGGATGAAGGATAGTATGGTGGGGGTGGCAGGCAGTGAATTGCTGCAGTTTAGACGGAGGGCAGGAGAGAAGGTGGGGAGGAGGAAATAGCGGACATTCCTGGACATAGGACATAGGTACTTGATTTGATGCAATAATTAACCTCCAGTTCTACATTTGAAGTATGGGGCATTTTAATGTCTAATGCCCCTTATGGATAAGATTCAGTGAGTTGGGAAGGAGTCTCTTGGTGCAACACTTATTCTATATGATGATGCGCTCGCGCGCATGTCTGCAGTCTCCGATAACTGAACCCGCACTGTGAACAGCAGCTGGTGCATGATGGGAATAGCGACTGGGTGGAGGTAAGGAGGGGGCTGGAGTGGGGAGGAGGAAGGATAGTATGGTGGCGGTGGCAGGCAGTGAATTGCTGCAGTTTAGATGGAGGGCAGGAGAGAAGGTGGGGAGGAGGAAATAGCGGAAAGGAGAGAAATAAAATGGAATTTGTAAGACTGGGTGTGGCGATGAATAGCCGGCTGTGTAGTGCTGGAATGGGAAAAGGGATGGGGCTGCATGGGTGAGGACAGTGACTAACGAAGGTCAAGACCAGGAGGGTTACGGGAATGTAGGATGTATTGCAGCGAAAGTTCCCACCTGCACAATTCAGAAAATCTGGTGTTGTTGGGAAGGATCCATATGGCGCAGGCTGTGAACCAGTCATTGAAATGAAGGATGTCATATTTGGCAGCGTGTTCTTCAACAGTGAGGTCCACTTGTTTTTTGGCCACAGTTTGTCAGTGGCCATTCATGTGGACAGACAGCTTGTTGGTTGTCATGCCTACATAGAATGCAACACAGTGGTTGCAGTTTATATTGTAAATCACATGACTGGTTGCACAGGTAGCCCTGCCTTTGATGGAATAGGTGATGTTAGTGACTAAACTGGAGTAGATAGTTGTAGGAGGATGTATGGAACAGGTCTTTTGCGTGTGTGTGTGTGTGTGTGTGTGTGTGTGTGTGTGTGTGTGTGTGTGTGTGTGTGTGTGTGTGTTGTGCCTATCGCGATTCAACATCTCCACTATATGGTGAATAGCAACTTTCCTTCTCTAATGTTTTAACTATATTGTTAGGTCAACGTAGGAGTATTGCTGTGGAACCTCATGTTCAACAATATACACTGAATCATCTGCTCTGAAACACTTGCACCTGCATCAGAATTGTACTGTTGTCAGGTGTGGCACAGAGTACTATCTTGCTTTACAGAGCAGGCAAACCTCTAACTTGCAAGTTCTGTGAAGTGACTTGGACTTCCAACACCTTGTCACCCATTTGTGTATTCACTGTACTTCATCCACTTTCCGTAGATGCTCATGATAGTAGTAAGAGAACAGTCGACCAGCTTCACTGTTTCATAGATGCTCATTCCCAGGAGCCGCACCTTAACAATCTGCCATTTATAGTGGCATATGTCAGTGGATTTCCCTGCTTGCAACCTGGTTGTCACTAGAATGATTCCCTATTTTTATCTGCTCTGCATATATGCTTTCCTTGCTGTGTCACAAACACACAGCACCACCACGAAGAATTCCATGTTGACATGGGCAATGGTCATAAAGCTTTGGCTCATCAGTGCAGAGGGAGCAGATCCCTCTTCAGAGTCGGATGCTATGACCATAGTGATCTGAACTACCTTTGACATTAAGTGGTGCATCATATACATATTCCTGGACATAGGCACTTGATTTGATGCAATAATTAACCTCCAGTTCTACATTTGAAGTATGGGGCATTTTAATGTCTAATGCCCCTTATGGATAAGATTCAATGAGCTGGGAAGGAGTCTCTTCGTGCAACACTTATTCTATATGATGATTGTTTCTTTACAGTGGGACATACACCAACTATTAACTTAACAACTTTTTGTGTGAAGACAGTTATCACTTCCTCTTAGTTTTAATGAGACTGCACCACCACTCCTCAGCACAGTTGCCATATTGTGCATAAAGAGTATCTTTGGCAGACTCTTATGTCCAGCATTACCTTTGCCACATTTCCACTCTGGCTCTCCAAGGAATGTCACTGGAGTGATTAACCACACTGCTAAAATGTTGCCAGGCGTACTTCATTACCAAATGAAAAGAAGTTGAATATGAAGTGATAAAGCAACAGTGAACAACGGCAATCGACAATGGTCAACTGTGCCTAGGAATTCAAAGCAAGGGACATCACGCCACTGCATCGGAGCCCATATAAACAGAATTTTGCTGCAGTCAGTAGTAATCCAGGGTGTAAATTGCACACTCAAAGAAGCTACGATCCCCATTGAAAATGTCCTCTGTAGATGGGGATGAAACATTGGGTTCAAATGTGAAATCCTTTAGACTATGGCATTATAGCCCAGAACATTTTATTAACTGTGACTTTTCTGGGTGTGAAAGTCTATGTTTTACAGTTGGATGCCTCCCTATTGGGAAAATGTTCAAGAAATGTGTGACGCATGGAAGGTCTCCAGAAGAACAGATTGCAGCTTTTGTGTTCCTTCACACTTCTGCCTCGTTGCAGAGCAGTCAGTGTTATTCTGAAATTTTTGAGGATTAAGCGAATATGGTGCGGAGGATTTTCAGACAGAAGATTCGTTTTCAACAGACCTGTTGGGACCAGGCAAGTACAGACTGTAAGTTAATGTCTCTCCTTATTAGTATCAGCAGGTAATTGTGTAGTGCTGACTGGGATAGAATTGACAGACTATTCCATGATAATATTAGGAAACACACAGCTAATTTCTAATAGAGAGAAGAAGGAATTTGATAATTTCAAACCTAATAAGATGATCCACAATGTAGACACTTCCCGCATGGTTATGAATTTATCCTGACATTTATCTGACGGTGAGTGGAAATTTTGTCTTTAGTCCATGAGTTGTGCCCATGGAAGAAATAATAGCCGGTATAAAAGTAGGCATTTGTAGTGTGGACGCCGTTATAGCTGAAGAAATCCATATAGAAGCTGTAAGAGTACTGTCTCTTATATTCCAGAATGAGATTTTCACTCTGCAGCGGAGTGTGTGCTGATATGAAACTTCCTGGCGGGTTAAAACTGTGTGCCCGACCGAGACTCGAACTCGGGACCTTTGCCTTTCGCGGGCAAGTGCTCTACCATCTGAGCTACTGAAGCACGACTCACGCGCGGTACTCACAGCTTTACTTCTGCCAGTATCCGTCTCCTACATTCCAAACTTTACAGAAGCTCTCCTGTGAACCTTAGCCACAGCCTGGGGGATGTTTAATCTGCCAAGAAGTTTCATATCAGCGCACACTCCGCTGCAGAGTGAAAATCTCATTCTGGAAACATCCCCCAGGCTGTGGCTAAGCCATGTCTCCGCAATATCCTTTCTTTCAGGAGTGCTAGTTCTGCAAGATTCGCAGGAGAGCTTCTGTAAAGTTTGGAATGTAGGAGACGGATGCTGGCAGAAGTAAAGCTGTGAGTACCGCGCGTGAGTCGTGCTTCAGTAGCTCAGATGGTAGAGCACTCGCCCGCGAAAGGCAAAGGTCCCGATTTCGAGTCTCGGTCGGGCACACAGTTTTAATCTGCCAGGAAGTTTCGTCTCTTATATTGCTTCCAAAAGTAATTTAACTGTGAGTGACAGGAATTTCTTAAAACACTTGAATGAGGATGATAGTAAACAACATTCTCCAGTGGACAAGGGAAATTTGACGGGTGTTTAGAAAGTGATTGACTATCATTGCAAGATTAAGAACTTACTAGGTCCATAGACATATAGGAAACCGAGTAAAGACCTCACTGACAATATTCTTAGAATTGTTACACTGTTGATAAAAAAAGTCCTGTCTTGAAGATAGCATTCAGAAAAGTCTGTACAATTCAGTTGTACTGCCAGCAGGACTGTATGGGTTGCCAAAGATGCACAAATACATGTAGTGAGACCTATAGTGAGTGCTATTGGTTTTTCCACCTATTTTTGATTAACCACACTATTATGACGGTAAGTGGTGCAGTCTGAGTCATATATCAAGAATTCGACACATTTTATCAGTAAATTAAGTGGCATTGTCGTCCAGCTAGAAGACATGTTAGTTAGAAAAATGGTTCAAATGGCTCTGAGCACTATGGGACTTAACTTCTATGGTCATCAGTCCCCTAGAACTTAGAACTACTTAAAACTAACTAACCTAAGGACATCACACAACACCCAGCCATCACGAGGCAGAGAAAATCCCTGACCCCGCTGGGAATCGAACCCGGGCGCGGGAAGCGAGAAAGCTACCTCACAACCATGAGATGCGAACCATGTTAGTTATGATGTGGTGTCGCTGTTTACTATGGTTTCCCTCACTGAGGTGTTGTTACAGGTGAATTGGATTCTTCCTCCTGATATTGCATAAATGTTTCAATATTGCCTCACAACCACGTAATTCAAATGGAATGATGTGTTCTACAAACAGACGAAAGGTGTGGCTATGGGAGCCCCTTAAGCCCAGTCATAGCGTATTATTTTGTGGAAACATTCAAGGCTGCCAACAAGAAACTGAGTGTTTAGTTCCAGTTCCGAGACGATACGTTTGTTTTGTGGAGGCATGGTAAGAAAGAAGATGGTCGCTTAGGCCACACAAGTTTACCAAAAACCCACCCACAGAGACCATTACCTATATTTGGATTTGAACTACCACCCACAACAAAAGTGAGATATCATAAATATGATGATGGATAGAGCGAGGGACATCTCGCCCATGCACTGCTCAAGGATGGTTATTTGTCAGCTGAGGTAAAAAAGTGTTAAGACCACTCCACAGAAATCATAGCGATGCACAGATGCCTGTGAAATCAAAGATTTTCTTTCCTTTCGTTAATGATGTTATTGACTGTAGCTATGGGAATGTGCGTATCGGTATTTCAGAAAGAACGGCCAAAAAAATGACAAGAGGAGTACAAGGTAATTGCAGGCGGAGAGATATTGACAGATTAGTTGTGGAAAGTGCTTTTCAGCCAGGAGATCACCACATTAATTTTGATAGGACTAGAGTACTGGCAGCCGCAGGCAGGTACCATCAAAGGCTATACATAGAGGCTACAGAGATTATAAAACATCCCACTAATTTCAGTAGGAAGGAGGAGGAGGGCATAAAACTGAATGATATTGGATCCCAGTGTGGCTAGTCTGCCAAAATTAGATGATAGCAATAGTGGATGACAACAATCGACAGTGGCCAACTATCTTCAGTATTCAAAATGTGACATCTCGCATTGCTGCATGGAAGTACGTATGAATGGAATTTTTCTGCTGTCAGTGAGTCAGGGTGTGAATTTGACACTCAGAGAAGCTACGATCCCCCCTGAAAAAGTCCTCTGCACGCTGGGACGAAACATTGGGTTTAAATGTAAAATCTGTTCAACAGTAGCACAATAACTGGAACATTTTATTTATTGTTAAGTTGGTCATGATACATATTGACCACATAAATTTTTCTCTCTTCCTTTAAGTATGGGACATGCCCTACAGTTTCTTAGGTTACTGCCAGCTGACTATCTTCTCTTAGCTATCATTTATATCAATTTGTTTGTCACTGTACGTCATTCCACAGCACGTTTTGTGGTGACATTCATGTTTGAGTGCTGCGTACACTTATAAATGAAGGAAGGTGTCCATCTTTCCTTTAATACTCACCATGCCAATTTGTGCAATGAATCTTTGAGAAAATAACTGCAAAGAGACCACACCCTGCACTATGATATGGGTCCATGTCGCAAATTGGCCCACAACCAAAGACATCAGCACGCAAGTGAGAGTTTTTAAATACGTTTCAGCTTTGGCTATTAAAATTAATTATTCTTAAAGTTCAAAATTTTAGTTTCAGCGTGCAGCCGTTTTTAAATGGAACAATGAACATTTCATATCAAATTTTAATTATGTTAAACAGTGGAAACTACATGTAGGAATGTTAACAATTTAGGAATAGGTAGATTGCTACTTCCTGTAGAGAAGACACCTCAAGTTGCAGACAGGCACAATTAAAAGAAGACACTTACACAAAGCTTTCGGCCAAAGTCTTCAGCAGTAAAGAGAAAAACACACACACATACACACACACACAAGACCACCAACTCTGCAGCTCAAGCCCAAATGCAACTATCGCTTAGATGACAGCAGCAACCTGGGGGGATGAGGGGGGGGGGGGGTGGGGATCAAGGGGGATGAAGGGATAGCAGTGGTTGCAGCAGAGCTGGTACGTGACATGGCTGCTTTCACAAGTGGCTCATCCTCTAATGGAGTGGGGTAAACCTATGACAGGACTGGAACAGGAAGTGCTGGGTAGGTGGATTGGGTTGGTCTTGCACCTTTGTCTTCCTTGAGGCAAGGGGTTGGGGTTGGGAGTGGCATAGGGATGGACTACGATGTTGTGGAAGTTGGGTGGGTGACGGAACACTATTTTAGGAGAGGTAGGAATGATCTCGCCTAGGGTGTCCATCATTTCAGGGCATCCCTCCACCCATAAACTGCTATTCCATCCCTTCCCCTGCCCCCTCCAGGTTGCTGCTGCTATCCCACATGACAGTTTCATTTGGGCCTGAGCTGCCAGAGTTGGCGGTCATGTGTATGCGAGTTGTGCTTGCTTGTGTGTATGAATGGGACCACTCTAGCCAACTTTATACAAAGAATTTATCAGTTTTCTGTCAACCCAGAAGTTCTTCATTCTCTCAGATCTCATCCTTCTTTCTTCATCGGAAATCACCGTTCCTATTATCTGTTTGTTGATTCTTGTTTGTAGTCTGTTTGTCTGTGAGTTTCCTGATTTTGCCAGTTTTGTTTCTAAGGTCTTCTAGTTAATCTGTAGCTCATCCATGTCGTCCTTGATTTCCGTAATCCACTTAATGTTGCACTTACTATTCCTTAGTTTTTCTGTTATTCTCCTTATGATCCTGTTCTCTGGTGTTCTGACTAGATGTCCGAAAAGTGAAATACGTTTCTTCCTGATTGTACTCATTCCCAGTTCTATTTCCTTACTGACTGTTTCATCTGTAGCTACTCTCCGGTGTCCATCTTTCTGGTATAATTTGTTGATGCACGTTCTGATGATTCTTCACTCTGTTTTTAATATTTTGTCTATTTGTGCAGTGTTAACTGTTTTGAATATGGTAAGTGTCTTTTAATTGTGGCTGTTTGCATCTTCTTTATGGTAAGTAGTATTCTATCTTTTTCTACATTACGTTGTCAGTTACGTTAGACAATATGTATCATGATCACACGGTCCAACTCCAGTGGTTGTATATATAATGCTTTCAGCTTCCTTGCATAAATAAGAGGAAACAGTTGCACATATTCACTGTTAGATAGTATCTGACGCTGTTGGTGGGAAAAACGTATCCAAATAATAAGCAGGCCAAGGCAAGAGATTTAAAAATTTCATACTGAGAACATCCTTCCCTCTCAGGACTGGATATTAACTTCTAAGGGGCCCAAAAATCGTAAATGCCACCTATTCAAGATTTTCAAAGCCTTGAAAATGATTTTTCTCCCTGTAGTGGAGGGATAGGAATGTTATCCCAGGGAGGATTTACTAACATCTGATACAAACGGAGACTGCAATTCAACAGGCTTTCATCTAGTGATAGTACCTTATTGCTGACAACCATATTGTAGCTTCGGTGTGTGCCTAGGATTTTAGTGTACTCTGATTTTTATCCCAAACTTCCTTGCATTATCTTCTTTTTGAGTTTGTTTCAGTATATAGTGCAGAACTCTACATTACCAAGAGAATAGCATCCTTAAGTAAGAAATATTGTTTACAATTCTGACTTGCTGCAGTTAATTTTATTGTAGACTCTCGTTATTCTTGCACCGAAGGTCACAATTCCTGTATTTACTATAGCATTAAATCTGTGGCGTCTGTCAAATGTTAACTTTGAATCTCCACGTGAAAGGCTTAATCATTGACACTCTATTGTAGTTCCCTTTCCTGTCTCATTACAGCAGGAGTTGTGTGCTTTTACCATCTCACCACAATCCACCCAGACACAGAACTGTAGAACCATTTCTTCACAGTGGAGTTTTCATGGACTTCAGATTGAGCTCTGCTGATAACTTCCAGCGTGGGGGTTCTTCCAAATTAGAAAATTCTTAGTAAGAATTTGTGTACTGCTAGATTGTACACATACAATAGTGATCCCACAAACTCCTCACTGGTGTGTCCCTGGCCACATATTAGATTGTCTGTTTCAAGGACCGAAAGCTTCTTATTCCTCCTTCATCTTCCAAAGATTGCTCTTGGTGGTACTCAAATAATGCCAAGGAGTGGAAATAATGCACACTAATAGGGCTAAGCAGATGGTTGGACCAGGCATGTGTTCCTGCATACTGAGACATGGAACAACACTCTGTACAAGTAGCTTGCAGTGTCTTAATGACAGAACTGGTAGACATAGCCCAGGGTGTACACTATAAAGTCACCACCATGACCACTGTCTCTGGCTGCGATCCTAGATTTTCCATTGTTTGATTTAGCCAGACACACAAATGGTATTCTGTATGTAGCAACCCTATGTACCCTTTACAGGCCTTACACCAGTGCTATCCTCAGTCTCAGGTAGTCACATCTATCCATGGCATACTCTCAGATCATTACAATATGGAATATTTAGTCACATTTTTTGGATCCTGAAGCTATCATGCAGGCACCACTAACAGTGGAGGCACCAGGATACGATCTAGGAACATTTCAGTGTGTCTGATGGTCAGGCATTACTGGAGCAGGGAATAGGCTCTTCCCTTTAACAAGCTGTGGGTAGGTTAGGAAATTGCTGCAGTGTGATCTTCTCTCCATGCTTCCCAGAGTATCAGTTCTCCTATGCTTACTCCCGATCGCCTGTACTCATTCAACTCTTAACTATATCTTGTGCCATGAAGATCATCCCTAACATGATTATGGTGCATCAGTGATGGGAAGCATATTCTTTGTGTAGGTTGGTCAGGTAAATATGCTTTCTGCTGTCCTCACCCAAGTCCTACATTTTACCTCTGCATCTACTCAGTTTGCTTAAAGTACCGGTTATGCTCCAAATTAGTTCTTATTTATTTTTACCCCTTTACCCTTGTGGCAACACATGAACCTCTGCATGTTAAGAAAGATGTAGCATATTGTTGTTTTGATTACCCTGTGGTACTGATAGATGGGTGATGGAGGGAGGGGATAAGGGGAGAGGACTGCAAAATCGAGCTCCCACCCGAGAGCTTTTTTCACGCTACCATATTTGCTCTTACTTGCCATCTCCATTGATGCCCCAGAATCTGCTAATGAGTACTCTTTAAGGCAGCTGCACATGCAACTAAAAGCTTGACAAGCATGCATGGTGAAGCATTTTGAACATATGTGAACTTCTAACTTAGTTGAATCTTTTGAGGTAATTTGTGAGTTCCTTGTAATATAGCCAGTATGGATAAGATGTTTGCTGCCATTGGGATTGATTGGAAAAATGACTATTACCAGGTTAACAGTAGAACATTTAGCCATGCCTGTCCAATCTGCACCTATCAGTAATTAGCTGACCAGCTTAAGTAACAAAATAATTTATTGTAAATGTTGCCTCTGAAATATAAGGAGATTTTATTTATTAATAAATAGGCGTCTGGCCAGTCTGACTTAAGTCAGTGAACACCACAAAGGAATTGTCTGAATGGGGCAGAAATTGGTACATGTACGAACAGACAAATGATTACTATTTCAGAAAAATTGGGTGATTTATTAAAGAGAAAGAGCTCCGCAAATTGAGCAAGTCAGTCACATGTTGGACTATTTCTGACCCTTGTGCAAGCAGTTATTTGGCTTGGAATTGATTGGTTGAGTTGTTGGATGTGCTGCTGAGGGATATAGTGCCAAATTCTGCCCAGTTGGTGCATTAGATCATCAAACACGAGGTGGTTGGACGGCCCTACCCATAATGCTGCAGACATTCTCAACTAGGGAATGGTGGGGGGTGTTGGGGGGGAAAGGTGGGGGGACATCTGGTGACCTTACTGGCCAAGGTAGGGTTTGATGAGCATGAAGACAAGCAGTAGAAACTCTCCTTGTGTGGGCAGGCATTATATTACTGAAATGGGACTAGAATATTGTTGACATACTGCTGTGCTTTAAGGATGCCACAGATGACAAACGGGTGCTGCTACGAAAAGGAAATGGCAACTCAAACCATCACTCCTGTTTATCAGGCCACATAACAGGTGACAGTCAGGTTGGTGGAAAGGAAGATAAAACTTTGATGGCCACTTTGCTGACAAAAAAACTGTAGAGTATTCAGTCTTTATTACAGATTTTGGTAGATGATCACCTTCTTCAGCAACCTATTGATAGTATATGCAAAATTTTACAGAATAAATTTAATCTGTGTTGAGAAAGACCACCAGTTATCTGAGTGGGACAGAAGACATCTACATCTACATGACTGATCTGCAATTCTCACTAATACCCTGCAGAGAGTTCATCGAACTACTTTCACATGGTTTCTGTACTGTTTCACTCTCAAACAACATGTGGGGAAAAACGTACACTTATAATCTCTCTCTGTGAGCTCTGATTCCTCTTATATTTATACGGTGATCATGTCTCCCTACATAAGCAGGCATCAGCAAAATATTTTTTATTCAGAGGAGAAAGTTGGAGATTGAAATTTCATTAAAAGATCTTGTCATATCGAAAAAAGCTTTTGTTTTAGTGATTGCCGCCCACACTTGCGTATAGCATCTGTGACACACTCCCACCTATTTCACAATAGTACAAACGGAGCTGCCCTTCTTTGAACTTTCTTGATGTCCTCTGCTAGTGTAGGCAGCCTCCCAAGTAATTTTTTGCATCCTCTTGGTTTGCCTTCCTCACACTATTACTTATATGACTGTTCTGTACCTGCAGGAGTGTGACAGGGATGCAACCTTCCACCACTCTTTGTTAATTAATAATATGAATAAAATCATCAGAGAGTGGAGACAAATGCTGCCCATTTTCATTCAAGCTAACAGAAACACAAAACTAGATGCTTCGCTTTTTGCAGATGATTTAGCTCTCATACATCTTTGGAGGCTAACCTGCAGCGTTCTCTACACGCTTTCCAGATTATATCTAAGAAATACTTACACACACACACACACACACACACACACACACACACAACACACACACACACAATGATCTTCTGCACAAAATACCCAGTACAAAGTAAAATCTGTTTGAAAAATAAAATTCTACAAAGAGTGAACACATTCACATATTTAGTTGGTAAAATGTTCTTTCTTGTAGAAGTAGACCTAGCTGACAGGTACAAACAAACAATGGGAATTGTTAATAATGTATTGAAACATTCCCTAGCCAAGAAGCACATCAAATATGCCTTCGTAACAGCTAGGGAAGACTTGCGCTGTCCTATTGCAGTGAAGCCTGGACAGTAAAGGCGAAAGATGCTTGTGAGGTGAAACTCTTGTGACTAACAGCTGGTTAAAAGTGTCATAAGTGAAAATGGGTTGAAGAAACTTAAATACGAACCCCTGCACATGACGGAACAACTGTAAATGATTCATCCATTTTAAAAGCCCTATATTTTCCAAAGTATTATGTGTGCAAATAGGATTGACACACAAATAGAACCGTAAACTCGGACTTTGCATTGTGTGTGCCAATTGGTGTTAAAGAGTGCTGTGCATTGCCAAGATAGCGACAAAGCAAGAAAATTGTTTTTGTGTGTTGAATATGCAAGCTGTTTGTCTGTTAAGACGTACAGCATACATTCGGAAGAAATTGTGGAAAATGTAAATAGAGCTTTATGCATGGTATCAGCAATTTAGGGACACTTGTCTCTTTAAACAGAAAATTACCAGTCAACCAAGTGTGACAGATGCAACTGTGGAGAGCGTAAGGGAATCATATGCAGTTTAGGGGTGGGGGGGGGGGGGGGCTGCAGCAAATCGTGTGGAAGATTTTGTAATGGCAGTTAAGTCAGATTGTACCATGTGCAGCTCGTGCAACAATTAAAATTGAAACATAACATATGGCCAGCAGCTTAAATTTTGTGTCACAATGCAGGAAGCACATGAGGATGAACACGTAGCATCCCAGCTGATACTCAGTGATGAAACACCCTTCCATTTACCTGGAAAGCTTAATCACCATAATATGAGAGTTAGGGGCACTAAACATACTCATGAAATTGCAGTGCATTAACAAGATTTGCCAAATGTTAATGTTTCCTATGCAGTGCCACGGACGAAACTGTAGGGGCCATTTTTCTTCCATGAGCAAACCTGTGGAGAGTACCTCTTACCTCTTGATATGTTTCAGTTGCGATTGCTTCCACAACTGAGTGTTGATTTAGAGATTTCCATCTTCCAGCAAGATTGGGTGCACCCTCATTTGGAACATCAATGTTAATCGCTCCCCAAGAAACGAGCCTCCACATTGCTGTATTGGGAATAGTGGTGAAGATGACATGGCTTTTTCTTCTTCAATCTAACAACCCCCCCCCTCCTCCCCCTTTTTCTCCTACAAGGGGATTTCAGTGTGCACAGGGTCCTGTGGGAGAGTAGCACCTTATCTGGTCGGGGCCTCCTGACTGACAAACTTCTTTCCAATATTGATCTGTCTTTTCTCAATGATGGTACCCCTTTCCACTTTTGTGCTGCCAATGCACCATTTTGGCTATCGACCTTATGATCTCTTCCCCTCAGTCTCATGGTTTTGTTACAGCATTCAGTTTATCATCATCTTAATAAGAGTGATCATTTTGTGGTTATCTGTTCCTTTGTTGTCACCACCTGATAGACCAATTGCCACATTGGACTCTGAAGGGCACACTGATTGTTGTATCTCTCTGCTGTCACCATCATCCCTCTCAATTAGATTGTATCAATGAAGTTGTTAGGGACATCTCTGATCTGATCACTTGTGGCATGGGAACTGCCAGCCCCTTTTCTACTATCTGTTTTTCTGTAGGCCCAATCCACTGGTGGACGGTACCATGGTAGGCCAAAAATATAGTAATAGCTACTTAGGAATGTTGAAATGATTGGAAAAATCTGAAGTGATATCTTTCACAGATTGTCCTCACCGCTTTTAAGCGGCACTGTGCAAAGGTATCACTTGCCTTTTTCTCATATGATAGCCTACAAACCCTGGATGGAAGCCAGCATCTATAGTCCATATTTCTAGATTTCCGGCAAGTGTTTGACGTGGTGCCCCACTGAAGACTGTTGACGGACAGAGTATATGGTTTATGGTCCCAGATCTGTGAATAGCTCAGAGACTTTTTAAGTAATAGAATCCATTAAGTTGTCCTTAATAGCAAATGTTCATCAGAGTCATGAGTATCATCAGGAGTGCCCCAGGGAAGTGTGATGGTACCTCTCCTACTTTCCATATACGTAAATAATCAGATGGATGGGGTGAGCAGCAATTTATGGCTGTTTACTAAAATGATGCTGTGGTGTGTGGGACATTGTCATTGTTGAATGGCTGTAAGGTTATACAAGATGACTTAGACAGAATTTCTAGCTGGTGTAATGAATGACAGTTTGCTCTTAATGTAGACAAATTTAAGTTAATGTGGATTGGATTAAAGGAGGACATCGAAGCAATTCAGAGGTGTGCTGCTAGATTTGTTATCAGTAGATTTGGTTAGCACTAAAGTATTGTGGATATGCTTCATCAGTTCAAGTGGGAATCTAATGAGGAAAGAAAATGCTTTATTCACAAGGCAGTATTGTGAAAATTTGGGATCCGGCAGTTGAGACCAACTGTGGAAGGATTCTAGTACTGCCAATGTATATTTCGCTTAAGGACCATGAACATCAGATGCAAGAAATTAGGGCTCGTACAGAGGCTTTTAGACAATATTTTTCCCCTTGCCATATTGGCAAGTGGAACCGGAAAGGAAGTGACTTGTAGTGGTATGTGGTATGCTCCACTATGCATTGTATGGGGCTTGCAGAGTGTGTACGTAAATGTGGATAGGTTTGCCACCTATTGAAATGTGTTACAATGGAATGCAGGGAGTAGTGCATCTCCTCCATGGGAACATCTCTCTTCATACTAGGTGCGAGCCAACTGTGGTAGTTTGAGTCAAACTCCCTTGTCCACAGGGCAGGCAAAGATAAAACAACTGTTCTGGGTCTCCTCCTTTGTGGTGGTGTTTCTACCAGTCCATCAGTTCTTGCTGATCAGCAGACCCACTTTGTGACAGCATCAGCATCCACTTATTATCTAGCTACCTTTTGAATGAATAAAAGACAAGTTGAAGACATCCCCTTATCTTTAAACCCATATAGCTGCAAATTATACAGGGAACCTTTAAGTGATTGGGAACTGTTTGAGGGTCTCGACGTGTCACACAATATACCCCCTGGGCCTTGCTTTAATTCATAATTGGGCGATCCAGCATCTTAATGCAACTCAGACTTCATCTATTCACACTCTTCATCTGCATTTTCTGGAAGGTGTTTTCCCTTTGGGGCAGAGGGATAGTGTTGTCATCCTTAAACCAGGGAAAAACTCAAATGTCTGTTGACATCTGCTGACCAGTTAGTGTCATTAATGTTCTCTGAAAACTGTTTGAAATTGAAAGTGGTAGCCTGACCATTATTCTGAATTCTCAAATCGCAGGGCCTTTTCTTCCCATATGATTGTGGTTTCTTGAAAGGACACTCCACACATCTGAGGATTTGAAATTTCCTGACAGATGAAAACTGTGTGCCAGACTGGGACTTGAACCTGGGACTATTCCTTTCTTGGGCAAGTGCTCTACCGACTGAAGTATCCAAGTATGACTCAAGGCTCTCAAGTTAAGTTAGAAACAGCAATCTGACAGGTTTTTTTTTTCTAAGTGCCAACACCATATTGCTCCCTTCTCTGGCCTATATAAGGCATGTGACGCCATTTGGCACTATCACATTTAACTTACCTTCTTAGTTGGGGCTTTTGAGGCTCCCCACTGGTTTTTATCAGGTTTTACTCCTCGAGTTCTTTTGGTTTTCAGTTAGTATGTCGCTAATCTCCCCTATGAGATTCTAAACAGTGGTGTCCCTCAGGACTCCTTGCTGAAGCTTCCACTCCTTGTCATCACCATCAATTGGCTGATGACATCAGTTGGACTAGTGGTTACCCCTGCACTGTATCATGTCAACTTTTGCATTTGATGTAGCTTCTGATCTGTAGCCTTGGTCAAACGCCAGCCACAAGGAGCCATTTGGGTGCATCTGCTTGGACCTTTTATCATTGCTTCCAGTTTTATCCCATGAAAAATTAATCATACGTTTGTGTCATCATACCACAATTTATCCTGACCCAAAACTGTTGGACACTCAACACTTGGTGGACCTTGTTACACGGTCCTAATGTTCGGGAATTCTCGTTAGTAAAAACTGATGTAGCTGCCTCACATTTGTCTACTTAATACTACATGAACGTGAAAGTTTAACACCCTTTGCTTCCTCACCCACACTGTTGGAGTGCAGATCGTGCTACCCTACACTCTGTTTACTGGGCCCTGGTCTAGTCTTGAGTGGACTGTGGTACCCCTGTACCTTTGCCTCTGAAATTATTAGACTGAGTGCATCATGGAGTAAGACTGGTTACTGGCACCTTCTGGACTAGTCCCATGGACAATCTCCAAGCTGAAGCACAGTCACATACAACAATTTCCTAGTTATCCACTGATTGTAACCCCCCCTCCCCCCCCCCCACCTCCATGCCCACCCCTTTCTCCCAATTCAAGGCAGTTGACCTCCTTACATTCTGGGTTGTAATGCGCCTATCATCATTTAAATGCACCTATCATTATTTACAGTGACGAATGTAAAACTATATTATGACAGGATGTGCTTCTACACCCCCCCCCCTCCCCCCCCCCCCCCCCCACACACACACACACACACACACACACACACACACACACACACACACACACACACAAAGAATAACATTTGTTGCCGGGAACATGTAGTGTATTTATGGTGCAGCTGAAACCATTAACAGCGCCATACATTTTATTAGAGAGATGACTGTCGACTGTGTTTTAATTTTAGTGACTCGATGAGGAGTCCGCAGGCTATTGATCAATGTTATCCTGCCACCATGTGATATCTGCTACTCGGTCTTCTCTGTGACCTCAGTTGTACTAACTGCTGAGTTTCCCTTCTCAGAATCACAGGTCAAGGTATCCTGCGCAATAAACTGGCTGGCTGTTGGGCTAGAAAAGTAATTACTCACCCAGCATTTGCTGTGATGATCCCAGTTGCTTGTGCAGATAATACGTACTAAGAGATGGAAAATCATCTAGTGGGCTACTGCCCCCTGTACTTATCTCCGTGCTGTCAGTGATATTACAGCTTCACGGCGCTGCTCCTACTGTTCCTCGAATAAGGAATTCACCATCCTGTGTCATCTCCATGTCAGTGGTATGAGATGAACCAATAGTTTTATTGTATGTAGTGAGCCACAAGCACATTGTGGTTGCAGAGCCTTACATGCAGTCGTTCGCTTACTTGAGTGATGCATTCTCCTGGCTCCCAGCACCGAGCATGGTTTGCTGGATTATTGGCCTCCACAAGTTGGTGAACAGTGTACAGACAATTGAACTGGTTCTTAGTTTCCTCTGAGAAGGTGGTTTTTATTTTCTGAGCTAACTTCTTAAAGTGCTCTTGGGTTGGGGCTGGGATTGCTTGGGTTAGTGTGTTATCCCATCATATTGGATCCAGGGCGCTCCAAGACCCTACCTCCTCAGTCAGTCATCCTCTTTTTAATTACTTTTAAATGTGGTTAGCCTGTTTTAGAGCCACATCTGATTTTGTTTTAGGTGTGCTCCTTCACATGGCACTCCAATGAAGGAAAGACCTTAATGAATCCTTTACTAGATCTTGATGAAAGACCAGTTGAACGGGGTTTTATGCTTCCTGAGAGAGTGAATTCTATTCCCACTTTTAGTAGTTTGACTGTAGCCGACCAGGAGTGGGGTGGTTGTGGGAAGGACACCACCTGCTGATTGCTGGGCCACGGGGAACCACTCCACTGCACTCACTCACCTACACACCTAATCATGGCTCTAACCTTTTTTTGCTGTTGTCACCTGTACTAGTGTTCTTAAAGTTTACAGCCTTTTTCACTGTTACTATTGCAGACCTAGGACTTTAAGACTTTACTGTTTATTTCCTCCCCCAACCAAACAATTGCAGTGTTAATGTCCCTTCCATAGGACAGTATTGTTATTGTGAATGCAAGATAGTTTAATTTTTTGCGCAGTAGACTGTTTATAAAGACCACAAAGTTTTTTACAAAGATACCCAGCAAATTGACCTCATATGCTTTTGTAAGTCACTGAATTTCACGCATAATCAGAACTTTACTGATTGTCATTGTTCAGTATTGAGCTGTGCCAACTGAATCATTGTTATGTTTACTTTTAATCTATGTACATCAAACCAGTGTTCTGAGTTGTTTAAGGTATTGATGGCTCTGTGGTGAATATGTTTTGTGGTTTGTTTCATTGAGTACAAATGTGTCCTCTGCAAATAAAACTGAGCTGGGTGTTGTAATTAGAGGTAAATTGTTTATATAAATAAACACAGGATTTAGCCTACAATGAAACCTTGAGGGACTCCCAGTCTTGAGGTACAATTTCATGTACCTCATGTTACACACACACTTTACTTTATCTCTGTTAGTTATAAATTAAATCATTTCAAAGACCGGCCGCTAATTCTGTAGCCGTCCTATTTATGGGGCAATAGGGGACAGTTTACATATCCAAAAGTCTTTGTAATGTCGCAGAAAAGCCTTGTGATTTTTAGAATGCATCCACTCTCATAAATTTTCTCGACAAATTGCATACATTGTACTCTTCCCTTCAACCCACAGTTGGAATAAACAAACACCTTGGCTATTAGTGACTTCTCAAACTTTATAAGAGCACAAGATGTATTGTTGATAGTTCTAACTGGACATCTTAAGTTCATTGTCCAGCATAACAACATTGCCTGTTGGTTGTATCAGTGACTTTTGACTTTAATTGTGTAACTATCACAGTTTTTAATGTTTTAGAACTAGTACTCTATCTTCAGAAGTGATATAAATTATTTTTGTGATTTGTTCTCTCTCTCTCTCTCTCTCTCTCTCTCTCTCTCTCTCTCTCTCTCTCTCTTCCTCCCCCCACCAGAATTGTTATGTTTTGTATGCAAAAGAAAATGTGTAGTGTTACTGTACCATTATTGGGAGTCTCAGAAAGATTTTAAATTATGCTTGAGCAGTTGTTGACTGACTATTCATATTTTATAGATATTAAACCATACTCATCTCAACAGAAACTGATCAAGCACTATTGAGTTAGCTATTGCTCACCCTCAATACAAACTAACGTGCTGATGACATCATCAAAATCGTAATCATATGCACTGTGGAAAAAAATATGGAATTTTAGTCATGCAGATATTAAATTTAAAGAATGGAAAGTTCATGGTGGAAAATCAATACTATTTTGAAAAGGATGATGAATAATCTTTGCGGTGGATATATTTTAAACCCAGCTTCGTTATTTTATCACCTTTTTTAACCTGTCCATCTCACATAAAGAAAAATACGGAATGTACTATAAAACAAAATTACTATTTCATTTTGACAGAAGAGCTAAAAAGTTTATTTCAGATATTAAGTTTTAAGATTTTAAATGCAGCAAACTGAAACATAATTAACAACACTACAAATAAAGACCTGGAGAATGAGCTGCTGTTAACTTTGGATCCTTTTCCTATATACTGTCTTGTATGAACAGATTTCTTCCCAACCCTGTCCCACTAGGGAGTCTTCCAGTTTTTTGTTCTTGTGGCTTTTCCCTCCTGATCATGAGGCAATGTAAGAGACATCTATTTCCCAATACAATCTCCGCAGGCCCCGTTCTGATGCCTTCCCTGCATGTTAGTTAATCCCCTTGATTCACAGAATTGATGTTGCATTTTTCTCTTTGTTTGCAAATTGATTAATGATGTTAGACATGTTTCACCTAATCTTAAAAAGCAGAATTTGAAGGAGATAGGATTTTGATGTGGTGGCATTTGACAGTTTCTCTGTTCCTTTATGAAAAGTCAAGAAATTTAGAGGCCTTCCATTGTGAAACCAGGCAAGATGGTGCTAAGGTAAGAAATCGGATTCATTTGGGGAGGGGGGGGGGGGGGGGCAATTCAGATCCTTATTCAGCTGTCCAGGTTTAGGATTTCTGTGGTTTCCCTCAGTCACTTAAAGGCTAGGCTGATTTCCTTCGCCATAACTAGCTTGCTTTTAATTTCTAATGACCTCAACACCAGTGGGGTGTTAAACCAAAATCTTCCTTTTTCCCTATATGAGACAAAATATTGCTATAAAAAGATGCAGAGGATTTTCTGACTCAGTTGGTATTCAGCAGATTTGTTAGAAAATAATGTGAAATACATTAGAGTCTGTTGGTATAGTTTCCTGTTAAACCCTGGGAAGTTGGTCAATATTTGGTGTAGGACTGCTTACTGCAATTTTTTCTGTGCATTGTATATGACAGAGTCAAATTCCTGTCGAGATATTTCGTGTTTTTCTGTGATTTCCCTTAATTCACACACTGGCACAATGCCTTTAACCAAGGCCATGATTAGCTTAATCTCCTTAGGGAGTCTTCCAGTTTTTTGTTCTTGTGGCTTTTCCCTCCTGATCATGAGGCAATGTAAGAGACATCTATTTCCCAATACAATCTCCGCAGGCCCCGTTCTGATGCCTTCCCTGCATGTTAGTTAATCCCCTTGATTCACAGAATTGATGTTGCATTTTTCTCTTTGTTTGCAAATTGATTAATGATGTTAGACATGTTTCACCTAATCTTAAAAAGCAGAATTTGAAGGAGATAGGATTTTGATGTGGTGGCATTTGACAGTTTCTCTGTTCCTTTATGAAAAGTCAAGAAATTTAGAGGCCTTCCATTGTGAAACCAGGCAAGATGGTGCTAAGGTAAGAAATCGGATTCATTTGGGGAGGGGGGGGGGGGGGGGGCAATTCAGATCCTTATTCAGCTGTCCAGGTTTAGGATTTCTGTGGTTTCCCTCAGTCACTTAAAGGCTAGGCTGATTTCCTTCGCCATAACTAGCTTGCTTTTAATTTCTAATGACCTCAACACCAGTGGGGTGTTAAACCAAAATCTTCCTTTTTCCCTATATGAGACAAAATATTGCTATAAAAAGATGCAGAGGATTTTCTGACTCAGTTGGTATTCAGCAGATTTGTTAGAAAATAATGTGAAATACATTAGAGTCTGTTGGTATAGTTTCCTGTTAAACCCTGGGAAGTTGGTCAATATTTGGTGTAGGACTGCTTACTGCAATTTTTTCTGTGCATTGTATATGACAGAGTCAAATTCCTGTCGAGATATTTCGTGTTTTTCTGTGATTTCCCTTAATTCACACACTGGCACAATGCCTTTAACCAAGGCCATGATTAGCTTAATCTCCTACCTATCTCTAACAAATCGACTGCTTAATTTCTGTTGATACCTATACCATAGGAATATTAAATCTTAATCATCATTCTATTCTGTTTATTGTATTGGGCTGTTAAAGATAAATGTGTGTGTGTGTGCATGTAGGAAGTATTGACAATTTTTTTCTAGATTTTCATGCTATGGCAGATGATCACTGATAATACTTCAGAATCCTTTTTACCATTTTTTAGTCTAAAATGTGTTGGTATCTAAACTTTCTGTTGATGTACTCATTGCTAAATTTAATTCTGCTGGGGCATTTCAAGCCAATAAGTTGTTCATGTTTTCATTGTCTTTTTCATAAGTGAGTGCCAAGTAGTGTACCTAATAATGCTTTTAACCATATCTGCCATTTTCTTCTCATGTAACTCCTTTTGGGGTAGTATCATTCAAAGTGTTAAAAAATTCAGCAAGTGCAGTTTGCTTCATGAAATGTGCATGGAAGAAACGCTCAGCTCTTCTGTTTGAATGTCGTTTGCTAAAGTGGGTTCAGTTAGTGACACTGAAAATTTTATTTTTATATAAAATTGTATTAACACTTGTAGCAAGGACCAGATGAATATGTAATTAAATTTTTCAGGAGTCTGGAGAGAAACCTGAGACTATGTCACACAAAGATGCTGCGATGTTTCCTCTTATAGCAAGTGTTGCTCTTTTTGGTTTGTACATCTTCTTCCAGGTTAGTTTACTAGGAATGGTACAGAAAAATTATGTCTTGTTTACTAGAAGTACAATTTTGATGGATACGTTTTTCTGATATGTCAGATGAAGGTGAACTTTGTTTCAGATCTTCTCTAAAGAATACATTAACCTGTTGTTGACGGGTTACTTCTTCTTCCTTGGTGTCCTAGCTTTGTGCCATCTTTTGAGGTAATACATTATTGTTATTGTTAGGTATCTTGTAAAGTAGGCAGTATGTTTGCTTGCTAATGTTTTTGAGTGCAACAGAGGTTAAATATAGGATGCTACCAATGTGTTTATTATCACTGTAATCATGTTCATATGCTGGCTCTTAACTGGATAGATTTCAGCACCAGACCACAGGAAACCTTTGCAAAATCATATATATATATATATATATATATATATGTGTGTGTGTGTGTGTGTGTGTGTGTGTGTGTGTGAGAACTTTTTAAAATAAACACAATGCTGTCAAAAATGCTCCAGTGACTGTAAAACATACCATCTGGGCTATGGCAAAATCCTAGGTCTGCAGCAGAAAATGCCAAAGATAAAAATCAAAGGGCCTACAGATGAAATTGGTGTTATTACAAAGAAAGTATTTCAGGGAATCTTGTTCTTGATACTTAAAACACCTCTCCAGTTGTTTTTCTACTATTGCTGGTAGAAGCACAGTATCATGACATCTAATTTCACACTAGCATCATTTCCTTGTGCCAACACCCAACACTTTCAGATTCATGTCTTTCCTGCTGCTTACAATACTCAACACATCTTCAACAAAAGAAGCTGTATTAAATAGGACCCAAAACACACTTGAGGCATAAAAGTATTGCCAACCTATTGATGTATACTTCTTTAGGCAATATAAGTCCTAAATTATTACTACAATGTGAAAAACCACAAGTGAAGTCATACAACCACAATTTTGTCATCAAACATCACTCTGTGCTATACAGTCAGCTTCCTGAACTGAAGTACAGGCCTGTGTTACTACATGCTTGGCAAAAGGCAGGATATGAAATTAATATACTAACATCACCATTTGAAAAGGTAATTAGTGTGACGTTTGATACTGGACTGTTTGAGTGCAAAGGTGATGTTGAACTTGAAAAAAGTGGCTTTAGTCAGATATGCTTTATGTTCTGTTGGACTGTGCTTTGATCACTTCAATGACATCCCATTCCAGCACTAAAACTGAATAGCTGTGCAACACTATCAGATCAGTAGAATTTTTGTCAGAGAGTGAAATTATTTTAAGCATAGGGGAGTAAGTACTGCAATAAGTCCTAACACTGAAATAATGTATATGTGTTTTTGGGCGTGTTCTATTGATATTTGGTATTGTGCATTAGCAAAGTTCCTCTGAGAGACCTGAATAGGTAATCGTTCAAAAGTCTCACATGGTAAGATGCACAGTTTTGCATGTGTGACTCATACCAGTTTTGGGTGTAGTTCTGTGTGTTCAAGGTCTTCCTCTTTTAAACATCAGTGAACTTCCCATGAAAACAATAGAGGGAAAGATGTGCATTAATTTTTACCCAAAATCAAAAAGTTCTTCAAAAATAAGGAACAGTTGTTAACTAATTTAAACGTAAAGATGGATACCACTAATGATGCCTTAAAGGCTGAATTAAGTGACAAATGTAAAACTAAATCTTCAAACTGATATATTGAAAAATTCTATCAGGTTGACGGAATGCGGTGTTCTTGTTGGTTCGTCAATGAAAAGTTCGTTCATGGGCTGTAACTTCAGGATATTAATTCCTACACATTGTTCCACCATACTGAGAAGCTGGGGCTTGGTTTTCTCAAATTCTGCAGTTGTTGCTGGAAGCAAGGAGTGCAGCAAAACAACCAGTTTCAAAAATAAATGACACTTTCAAATTAACATGATGTATATTCATACTCTCAAATACAGTTACTGTTCATATTAATACCTCATTATTGGGACTCAGTTTGAAATGACAAACTGACAACTCGAATTAAAAAATCAGTATGAATACATATTTAACAGACAATGAGATTATTCTTTTGTTCTTCATGACGTCATCAGTATTGTCACAGCACACTCTTTTCCATGGTGTGTGTTTCAAAGGCAAAACAACACAGCACAGAATAACTGAATGACCAGCAGGTACCGCAAGTCATGGTAAAGCAGTAACTTCTGTTCCATCTAGAAGTTGCGTGGGGTCTATCCATTTACCCATGTACATACAGAAACAATAACAAAAACTTTCAAACCGTTTTTTATCCTAAATTATTTAACTAATAAAAATACTTTGTGTCACAACCATCATTCTTTGGTTAGTCAGACAATGGGTGATGACCAAAGTGTCATATTACACCACATATCCCCACTCATAGATGGATATCACCACAATCAGTGAATTTAAACCAATAATAGTCGTAAGTAATTTTAAAAATTTCTTTTTGTAAGATTAGAAATAGGAAACTAATTCCCTATTCATTGTGAACCTTTAATTGCATTGACTTGCAGTTCTACACATTAGCAACTTATGTAATCCCACTTTAAACTCTCTACGTATGGCACTACAAAAAATTCAAATCTTGACCTTAGATCATTGTCGTGCTACTTCAGTTCATCTGTATGCACATAGCTAACCACAAAGATGGCTATTCTCATTTTATTCAATTAAATAAGGATTAGCAAATACAGTTTTTCTTCTCAGTGCAAATAAAGAAAGAGCGAGTTCATAGTACTAAATAAGTTATCCATTTCATCCGGAAGCTGCCTGTGCATTACTTGTATTCATCTTCACCAGTATCCCATTCTTCATTTCTCCAGGTGTTTCATATAAGCCTAACTATACATGTTAGTCACACTGATCTTTGTTACAACAACACATTACGAAGATATACCAATCTTCATCAGATATTTCCAGCTAATAAATTGGATTTACACAAAACCCTTACAAAATATAATAAGATGTAAAGATGTTATTTGTTATTGTGGTCTTCAGTCCTGAAACTGGTTTGATGGAGCTCTCCATGCTACTCTATCCTGTACAAGCTTCATCTCCCAGTACCTACTGCAACCTACATCCTTCTGAATCTGCTTAGTGTAGTCATCTCTTGGTCTCCCTCCATCGTTCTTACCCTCCACACTGCCCTCGAATACTAAATTGGTGATCCCTTGATGCCTCAGAACATGTCCTACCAACCGATCCCTTCTTCTGGTCAAGTTGTGCCACAACCTTCTCTTCTCCCCAATCCTACTCAATACCTCCTCATTAGTTATGTGATCTACCCATCTAATCTTCAGCATGCTTCTGTAGCACCACATTTCGAAAGCTTCTATTCTCTTCTTGTCCAAACTAGTTATCGTCCATGTTTCACTTCCATACATGGCTACACTCCATACAAATACTTCCAGAAATGACTTCCTGACACTTAAATCTATACTCGATGTTAACAAATTTCTCTTCTTCAGAAACGCCTTCCATGCCATTGCCAGTCTACATTTTATATCCTCTCTACTTCGACCATCATCAGTTATTTTGCTCCCCAAATAGCAAAACTCCTTTACTATTTTAAGTGTCTCATTTCCTAATCTAATTGCCTCAGCATCACCCAACTTAATTCGATTACATTCCATTTTTCTCGTTTTGCTTTTGTTGATGATCATCTTATATTCTCCTTTCAAGACACTGCCCATTCCATTCAACTGCTCTTCCAAGTCCTTTGCTGTCTCTGACAGAATTACAATGTCATCGCGAACCTCAAAGTTCTTATTTCTTCTCCATGGATTTTAATACCTACTCCAAATTTTTCTTTTGTTTCCTTCACTGCTTGCCGAATATACAGATTGAATAACATCGGGGAGAGGCTACAGCCCTGTCTTACTCCCTTCCCAACCACTGCTTCCCTTTCATGTCCCTCGACTCTTACAACTGCCATCAGGTTTCTGTACAAATTGTAAATAGCCTTTCACTCCCTGTATTTTACCCCTGCCACCTTCAGAATTTGAAAGAGAGTACTCCAGTCAACATTGTCAAAAGCTTTCTCTAAGTCTACAAATGCTAGAAACGTAGGTTTGCCCTTCCTTAATGTAGCTTCTAAGATGAGTCGTAGGGTCAGTATTGCTTCACGTGTTGCAACATTTCTACGGAATCCAAACTGATCTTCCCCGAGGTCAGCTTCTACTAGTTTTTCCATTCGTCTGTAAAGAATTCGCGTTAGTATTTTGCAGCTGCGACTTATTAAACTGATGGTTCGGTAATTTTCACATCTGTCAACACCTGCTTTCTTTGGGATTGGAATTATTATATTCTTCTTGAAGTCTGAGGGTATTTCGCCTGTTTCATACATCTTGCTCACCAGATGGTAGGGTTTTGTCAGGACTGGCTCTCCCAAGGCCGTCAGTAGTTCCAATGGAATGTTGTCTACTCCCGGGGCCTTGTTTCGACTCAGGTCTTTCAGTGCTCTGTCAAACTCTTCACGCAGTATTGTATCTCCCATTTCATCTTCATCTATGTCCTCTTCCATTTCCATAATATTGTCCTCAAGTACATTGCCCTTTTATAGACCCTCTATATACTCCCTCCACCTTTCTGCTTTCCCCTCTTTGCTTAGAACTGGGTTTCCATCTGAGCTCTTGATATTCATATTAGTCGCGCTCTCTTATCTCCAAAGGTCTCCTTGATTTTCCTGTAGGCAGTATCTATCTTACCCCTAATGAGATAAGTACAACCTCTGGTTTACTCAGTTTATCCATGTCCCATCTCCTTAAATTCCCACCTTCTTGCAGTTTCTTCAGTTGTAATCTACAGTTCATAACCAATAGATTGTGGTCAGAGTCCACATCCGCCCCTGGAAATGTCTTACAATTTAAAACCTGGTTCCTAAGTCTCTGTCTTACCATTATATAATCTATCTGATACCTTTTAGTATCTCCAGGCTTCTTCCATCTATACAGCCTTCTTTTATGATTCTTGAACCAAGTGTTAGCTATAATTAAGTTGTGCTCTGTGCAAAATTCTACCAGGCGGCTTCCTCTTTCATTTCTTACCCCCAATCCATATTCCACCTACTACATTTCCTTCTCTCCCTTTTCCTACTACCGAATTCCAGTCACCCATGACTATTAAATTTTCGTCTCCCTTCACTATCTGAAAAATTTATTTTATTTCATCATACATTTCTTCAATTTCTTCGTCTGCAGAGCTAGTAGGCATATAAACTTGTACTACTGCAGTAGGTGTGGGCTTCGTGTCTAACTTTGCCACAATAATGAGTTCACTATGCTGTTTGTAGTAGCTTACCCACATTCCTATTTTCCTATTCATTATTAAACCTACTCCTGCATTACCCCTATTTGGTTTTGTGTTTATAACCCTGTAGTCACCTGACCAGAAGTCTTGTTCCTCCTGCCACTGAACGTCACTAATTCCCATTATATCTAACTTTACCCTATCCATTTCCATTTTTAAATTTTCTAACCTACCTGCCCGATAAGGGATCTGACATTCCACACACTATTCCATAGAACGGCAGTTTTCTTTCTCCTGATAACGGCAGCCTCTTGAGTAGTCCCCGCCTGGAGATCCGAATGGGGGACTATTTTACCTCTGGAATATTTTACCCAAGAGGATGCCATCATCATTTAATCATACAGTAAAGCTGCATGCCCTCAGGAAAAATTACGGCCATAGTTTCCCCTTGCTTTCAGCCGTTCGCAGTACCAGCATAGCAAGGCCGTTTTGGTTATTGTTACAAGGCCAGATCAGTCAATCATCCAGACTGTTGCCCCTGCAACTACTGACAAGGCTGCTGCCCCTCTTCAGGAACCACACGAAGTCATACTTTCAAAATATGCACCCACAATGATTTATTGGTTGTATGCAAAGATTTGATCATATTTGTCAATGGTCTTTTCGTTCTTTACACCACCACAATTTTATGACATTGTAGTCACTGCTAACAACCGAGAGCAGTTACATTTTTGGAACATCTATTCACCTGATATATTCCTTCATAATTACAGTCTTCCTTAAGAACAGCATATAGAGCTCACACATTCATCTCATTATTAATTAATTTCTAATCTAATATATTTTACCACTAAAATTAGGATGTGTTCCTAGGAGGGTTGTACTAAAAGTAAGGTTCCCAATGAGCTACAGCCTCGAGGTAAGGTACTAGGCTCAATCCGACAACAGTGCCGTGGACAGTGGTTCCCAGACTCTCGAGCCTGTCCGTCTGTGATTTGCTACGTCGCTCAGTGTTGGATTGGCAGCCTTCAGAGACAGAAGTGTTGATCGCCACTCTTGCCAATGTGAGGTTCGAGCAGTAATCCTGTTTCTCCACCCGAGGAAGTTACTGCCCTTAGAGATTCAGCAGGATTTTGCAGAGAGTGGCACAGAAGTTCAGAACGAAGAACGGAGTGGAAGACCGCCGGTTTCAGATGTGATTGTCTAGAAAATCAACAGCGAGCTGCCCAAAGATTGGAGGGTCACTGTCCATGAACTTGCTGAATGCATTGCTGAAGCTGATCATGGCACAATTGTAAGAACGTTAAGAGAAACATTGGGTTACCACAAGATGGGTGCTCTCTTGGTCCCCTGGATGCTGACTGACGGACACAAGGAGCAGCAACGCCTTGACTGTGCTCGCAAGTTTCTTCCACATTAAGAGGGGGGAGGCAACAAGAAAAAGTTATGTCACTCTTATCGTCACAGGAGTGTTTCATTACATCCCAAAAACAAAACAACATCCCAAAAACAAAACAACAATAATTCGTCAATGACGTCACTCTGGTTCACAGCTACCAAAGAAATTCAAACAAACACAGTTGGCAGGAAAGGTTATGGCGACTGTGTTTTGGGATGGGAAGGGGGTATTCCTCATAGATGTCATGCAACTGGGATGACAATAAACTCGGACAGACATTGTGCAACATTGACCAAGCTCGGGCGAGCAATCCAGAATCGCTGGAGAGGATGACTGAAGGGAGTAGTGCTTCTTTACGACAACTCTCGCCCCCCACGTCGCTCGTCAAACACAGGAGGTTTAGAAGAAATTTCGGTGGACTGTTATGCCCTGTCCCCTGTACATTCTGGACTTTGCACCCAGCGATTATCACCTCTTCCCCAAGCTAAGGGAACACTTAGGTGGCAAATGCTTAAAGAGCAACAATGAAGTCCAGGCAGAAGTCGCACACTTCCTGAATGGGTTGGCAGGAGATATCTTTGACTTAGGAATACAAAAGCTGTAGCACCGTTTTCAAAAGTGTGTCAAAAAAAATAGAGACATTGTTGACTTTTGGTACAAGCCTCATATAATTTGTAACATTGAAGTGAGCCTCAAAATTTTAGTATTCTACTTCTGTAGAACTACCAATGACATCACCTTCCCCCAAAGGATTTTTTGTAGATCACATAACCTTTCACAAAGTGGTGATGTCCCTATGTATTTTCTTCCTTTTCTCACTCGAGGTAAAGGTCCTTTCTCGATAAACGTACCTTGTTCAGTACACCATATAATGAGAGATATATTATTATAAAGAGAATGCTGTGCACTTATATAAAGGGTACTGCATCCTGTTTATAATCATGTACCTCTCTTCTATCCTTTCTACTCTAGTGTTTTGAGGTAAACTTACCACTAATTTATTGTGAATCTATTCCTAATTGCTTGGTTTTCTTCCTTTGCCTTGTAAGTACTCCTCTACATTCCACTAAGTGCAACCAAAACATATATTATCTATTTATAGGAGTCTTTTAAAAAATTATCCATTTGTGCTGCTGTGAACCTTAAATGATATCGCCTGGACGCTAAAACTTCATGCAACGCAATCCAATTCTAGTAATTTTCATCTCTGCTCTTCTTCCCTCCTTGATGTGATATCGACATGTCATACTACTGGATTTGTATTTAAAAATATTTTTGTGGAGAATGTATATTGTTTCCACTTTATTACTACTATTAACTTCCTGTAGATAATTTTATGGAAGGATGTATTATTATACGCCGTATAGACAACACGATAAGTTTGACAGGCATCATGAATATACTATTATGCGTGAGCTTTCAGCCAAAGCCTTATTCAGAAAGGGAAAAAAGACACACATGTTCACACGAGCAAGCACACTTCATGCACGCATGACCATTATCTCCTGCCACTATGGCTAGAATGTAGCTGCGTCGTGTTGAACGGAAGCAGCAATCCAGAGTGGGTGGGAAATGAGGAAAAGTAAAAGTTTATGGGTGGGGGGAAGGATGTAGGTGTTGCATGGTGGAGTGTACAGCAACTAGTTCAAGGTAAGAAGACAGGATTGCCAGGTTCAGCAGGCTCCGGAGGTAAGGAGGGAGGAAGGGTGATGAGAATAGGGAGTGGATAAAGGAGAGGAGCAGAGAAGGGTAAAGGACTGAGGATTGCATTGCCACAGAGCGGTGCATGACGACGGTGATGTGACAAGAGTTGGAAAGAGGTGGTAGGATAGAGAGAGCAGAAACTGTTGGGTGGGGGTGTGGGACAGTATGGTAGGTGGAGGCAGGGATGTTTTCAGGAGATGAGACTGCTGTAAGGATAACCCCCATCTGCACAGTTCAAAATAGCTTGTGGTGGTTGGTGGGATCCAGATGGCCCAGGTTGTGAAGTAGTCATTGAAATCAAGTTTATTATTTCCAGCTTCAGATTGTGCTACAGGGTGGTCCACTTCGCTCTTGGCCACAGTTTGACAGTGGCCATCCATCCTGATGGACAGCTACTCCTCTCCTTTCCCACTCCCCATCTCCCCTCCTCTTCCTTCCCCTACATCCTCCTCACACTGCACCTGGGGCAGTCTTGTCCTGCTACAATGTAGTCCCTGCATGCTCCACCAGACAGTGCTAACTTCTCTCTCCCCTCTTGTACCCTGCTATTTTCCCCCTGGATTGCTGCTTCCATTAGATGCAACACAGTTGCATTATGGCCAGAGATAGCAGTCAAGTGTGTGAGGTGTGCTTTCTTGTGTGTGTGTGTGTGTGTGTGTGTGTGTGTGTGTGTGTGTGTGTGTGTGTGTGTGTGTGGTCCGAAAGCTCATATCTAAAACAGTCTTTTCATCATGCTTGTCAGCAGCTCAAGTTGCCTTCTTTGCAGTGACTAACAATCCCTCCTTTCCACAGTATTGTTGATATTTCAGCCTGGACTTTCCATTGTTTTACAACCTTCTATTGATGTTGCATTATTTGGATGTTGCATTATTTGGATGTTCCAGGTAGGATAGTAAAAGAAAATGTAATTTAAAGAAGGTATGATGGTAAAGATAAATAATAGTTATTCATTTATTGAAATGTCAACTAATATAGGCATTAGGGTGACAATATTCCACACAAAACCTTTTCTTTCATCTTTGTTTCCAGAAATATTTAAAATCAGTATTTATGTAACATAATTTCCAAGTATAAATGTATAGTTAAATCTGTCTTTCAGTGAGTAATCATTTTCTGAGTGGATAGATTTGACAGGTCTCGCACCTAAGTCTTCCAGAGGGATATGATTCCTGCAACAGGGATTGGGATTGGCATAGGGATGGACTAGGATGTTGGGGATGTTGGGTTGCTGACAGAACACCACTTTGGAGGGCTGGCAAGGATGCAAGTTAGTATGTCCTTCATTTTAGGACATGGTGATAGATAATCAAAGCCCTGACAAAGGACGTGGTTCAGTTGTTCTAGTCTCAGGTGGTATTGGGTGATGCAGGATGTGCTCCTTTGTAGCTGTTTCTTGTGGGTGGTGTGAGGATCCGCGGTAATAATCATGCATACTGCAAACATTATTGAACCAATGTGCTTAATTAATTCCGGGTTGTGTGGTGTCCAGTTGAGGTTATGTTCTATCTATGTTCCCAAGAAAGTAAGTTTTCATATCTTGTATTCAGTTGTTTGAGAAACAATGTGGTGTTCTGTGAGGAGCACTGAACTAATGTACTAAGTCTTGTCTAGATTCAGCTTTGAACTACGTGTTGAAATTTGCGAGTGTTTCGTTTACTGCCTTGTCAGTAAGGGTACAAGTACTATTTTTTATTTGTTTACTTGTCTCTCTTACAAAAAGTAAAAAGTTGCATCTTCAGAAATTGCAAGTGCAAGATCATGATCATTTATATGTATTGGAAACAACAGAGGACACTGAATCAAACATTAAACTGCTGTGCCATTCTGCAATATGTTAACTTTTGCATTAGGGTGTTATGATTCAAACAATGAAAATCCTAAGCAAACTCTCAAAATGTTCCCAATTTCAGATTTATTGACTGTAGTATTCCATCTGTCTGTGTAAATATAACATATTCTGTTAAGTCATTTTTACTACTGAGTATGTTTTTATATATTAAGGTAATATAAAGTTTATTGTGGCCTGTGTGGTTTGCCTGCTAAATGATTAAAACCATTATGGTTCTTTTATTCTTCTTTGCATTAATTAATCTGTATTAGCCAGCAGCATTGACCTGTACCTATATTTTCTTTAATAAGTGATGTACTTGTGCTAAAAACTAATCACTTAGCTTTGGTAATTAGGATGTTGATACAAAATGATCCCACTGTCTTGCATGTTTGTGCAAATGGGGTAGTGCCTTAGAACCTTTCTCATCGAGCTACTGGCAAGCAGATTTATGTTCTGCTTAATGGCTAGCTGCCTCATTATTACATTAAACTAAAGGGCAACTGTACATGTTTTATATACTGAGGACAGGTGCGATGCTGATGTATCTCACAGTGATATATACATAGCCAAAGAATTCAGATTATTTAATGTGTGAGTATCCATTAATTGGAGTACTGAGGCTTAAACTTTCATTTGGATAAAATTCTACATTTACATGCGTAATGATGTAATTATCTGTGGTTAGCAAAGTCATCATGATGTCACAGTTGAAAGAACGTCTTGTGCATGAATTTTAGTTGAAATTTCTGTTTGTTGTGTGTGCTATATTGATTACTATGCACATGCTGGCCATTCTCAAGATTAATATTGAGTGAGTGATTTCAAATACATAACAGACCCCAGGGTTAAAGGGCACACAATTCTGTTTCTTATGTAGTTGTGCTATTATTAGTGTTATTTCATCCATACTACCTTAAGAGCTGACTCATTTATCCAATTAAACACTGCTTTGAAGTTGGTTGCTCGTATGAGTAGGTCCTTTGCCAGCAGCTTCGTCAGTATTGTGTGTAAACGCAGCAGTGGCTGGACAGCAAGGGTGTTTGGTGTGCATGACTTCTAGTTTAGTGTAGAGAAGTCAGTCGGCTTCAGTTATGACATATCTTTCTATGTTGAAGAGATTTAGGACCTGATTGAACCAGACAAAGGCATTGAAACTGGATTCTCAAACCATTAAAAGGTAGCTACATATATCTGTTGCATGATGTGCTTCAGAGCTCTAGGAGGAGGCTGAGAATGAATTCTGTTAGCGTCCGGTTCTAATTGTGACAGATGATCCTTCACTGTTTCTGCAGAATGATAGTAGGTGGGTTCTTTGTTAAGCTACCTTGCTGTTGAAATAGATTTTTATGCAAAAAGGTCCATGTCCCTGGCCCTTTTAAATCCTTGAGAAAGAGTACTTCTCTGTCCATTGGGTGTCATTGTCATTTACCAGAAATGTTAGTAATCAGCTTGCTGTATGAGTAAAAAAATCTCAATAACTCCACTGTTTACTAATTGAAACTGTTGTGTATAAATTATTTATAAAACAAAATATGCTTTGATGCAAGGAACAAATAAATCAATAACAATAAAAGCTAAATTTTGAAGTTTTATATCACACACCACATTCTGTGGTGATTTTAAGGAAAAGGAACAGCTGTAGTGGAAATAGCTGTGTAGATGTTGTCCCACTACAGTGTTTCAGCTAGGGTAGCCCTGAAAATGGCAGCTATAATACCTTTGTAGGTATTAAAATTCATGGAGACGAAGTAAAAACTTTGAGGTTCGCCGATGACATTGTAATTCTGTCAGAGACGGCAAAGGACTTGGAAGAGCAGTTGAACGGAATGGACAGTGTCTTGAAAGGAGGATATAAGATGAACATTAACAAAAGCAAAACGAGGATAATGGAATGTAGTCAAATTAAATCGGGTGATGCTGAGGGAATTAGATTAGGAAATGAGGCACTTAAAGTAGTAAGGGAGTTTTGCTATTTGGGGAGCAAAATAACGGATGATGGTCAAAGTAGAGAGGATATAAAATGTAGACTGGCAATGGGAAGGAAAGCGTTTCTGAAGAAGAGAAATTTGTTAACATCGAATATAGATTTATGTATCAGGAAGTCGTTTCTGAAAGTATTTGTTTGGAGTGTAGCCATGTATGGAAGTGAAACATGGACGATAACTAGTTTGGACAAGAAGAGAATAGAAGCTTTCGAAATGTGGTGCTACAGAAGAATACTGAAGATAAGGTGGATAGATCACGTAACTAATAAGGAGGTATTGAATAGGATTGGGGAGAAGAGAAGTTTGTGGCACAACTTGACTAGAAGAAGGGATCGGTTGGTAGGACATGTTTTGAGGCATCAAGGGATCACAAATTTAGCATTGGAGGGCAGCGTGGAGGGTAAAAATCGTAGAGGGAGACCGAGAGATGAGTACACTAAGCAGATTCAGAAGGATGTAGGTTGCAGTAGGTACTGGGAGATGAAGCAGCTTGCACAGGATAGAGTAGCATGGAGAGCTGCATCAAACCAGTCTCAGGACTGAAAACAACAACAACAATACCTTCACATGAAAAACGTAGTTCTCACTTTCTCGATCCCCTCCCTTACTAAAAATACATTTAAGCTATTAAATGTTTTAGAAAAAGTTAGATGATCTTCATTGTAGTAAATGTGGTGTATAATGTTAGGTAAACTGCAAAATATCTAATTGGTTGCCAACTTTACTTTTTAAAAGCTGCAGAATATTGTACCTGAAAAAGATCCCGTCTTTCCTTCTCATCCAGTCCAGTAAGTCTCCCATGACCTGCTGTTCTGGGTGACTATTCCAAAATCTATTCCTTTTCCTAAACCACACCAGTCCATTCTTTCACCCCTCTTCCTTCCCCTTCAGCCCTTCTGCTGGAAGGAGGAGCCACTGACTCTGAAAGCTTGCATAAATGTAACATTATTTGTGTGTGTGTGTGTGTGTGTGTGTGTGTGTGTGTGTTTGTGTGTGTGTGTGTGTTTGTGTGTGTGTGTGTGTTTGTGTGTGTGTTTGTGTTTGTGTTTGTGTGTGTGTTTGTGTTTGTGTTTTTGTGTGTGTGTGTTTGTGTTTTTGTGTGTGTGTGTGGTGTTTGTGGTGTTTGTGTTTTTGTGTGTTTTTGTGTGTGTGTGTGTGTGTGTGTGTGTGTGTGTGTGTGTGTGTGTGTGTGTGTGTACGGTTGTTCTTCAGTTTGATACTTAATTATATAAGTTACAGTAAAATAGTCAAGAGCTAGTTGTAGTCCTAAATATGTTATAAAAAATTTGATTGAATGAGTTTAAAGTTTACGATGACATCATATAAATGAGTCATTTTGAATTGTTGAATTAACGAAATTTTCAAAACCGCTATAGGCCGTTCTTTGAACCAAGTATACCAGGCATAATCATGCCAAATTTCAGTTCAGTCAGTAGTGGATATGTGTACTGCCAGATTTTCACATATTACTATAGATTAAGTGTTATAAGACAAAAACTCATTTACAGGATAACTTTTTAAGACTGTATCCAAGAGGGAGCTTGAGAACATCAAAAATAACCTGTTAATCAGATAGAAGTGAAATTGAGATTTGTTTTCTCAAGGCATATTGTTAAAGTGGAGGAACCTACCAGTCACTGCAGTAAGAGAATTTCATTTGCTGACATAAGAAAGAACTGGTTCTGTCTGTGTATCTGCACTTTTCTTATTGAAAAATATAGTTGATGTAATTTGTTTAAGGTATTCATAACAGACTGGAAGCCATGTTCATTTCATTAAAGATGATTTTTCCTTTTGTATCATATAGAATACTTTGGTGTTGAATACATACCATTATGAAATTGATGTCTTCGTCATTGTTATATTGAATGTTTCGATTTTGTGTGTAAATTGTGTCATTTATTTACACCATACTAAATATTTTTGATTATTTTACAGTCCTGTGATCAGCTCTCTTGTGCCTGCAGCAATACCTAATATTCCATTCCATCTTCATTTTACTCGTGGTGGACCTGAAGCTTCTGAAGATATAATAAACTACCAGTTTTCCTCGCATGATGTTGTTTGCCTGATATTCTGTTCGATAATTGGAGCATGGTATCTTATCAAAAAGGTTAGTCTGCAGTTACAAATAGTTGCTAACAAAATAGTAGTGCAGCATTGAGTGGAAATCATTGAACACAAAACCAGTATCTGTCCCCCAAACACACAACTCTGAGGCAGTGACTGCATGAGAATGGTTATGTATGTGCATCATTTGAACCAAATGAGGCAAATACTTAAGATTTTAATTAAATTTAATTAATTAAAAATTAATCTAAGAAATGTAGCATGTTAGTTTCCAATTTATCATAGTAATTGAAGAAGTGCATCAGAAGATAAAGACAGGCTCCGTGAAAGACTGAGTAAATACTATCACTATTATGAAAAGGAAAGTTGCTTCTCACCATATACAGAGATGCTGAGTCGCAGATAGGCACAACAAAAAGACTGTCACAAAAAAGCTTTCAGTCAGTAACACACACACACACACACACACACACACACACACACACACACACACACACGAGACTGCAGTCTCAGGCAACTGGGGCGACACTGCCTGGTGTGACTCCAGTTGCCTGTGGCTGCAGTTGTGTGTGTGTGTGTGTGTGTGTGTGTGTGTGTGTGTGTGTGTGTGTGTGTGTGTGTGTTTTGATGAAGGCCTTGCAGGCCGAAAGCTTTATTTGTGGCAATCTTTTTGTTGTGCCTATCTGCAACTCGGCATCTCTGCTATATGGTGAGTAGCAACTTTCTTTTCATAATATTGTTACATTCCATCCTGGATTTTCCATTGTTTGAGTAAATATTTTCCATGGTGATCTAGGTACACTGAGCAGGAGTGAAAAACAGACAGCTGAAAATTAACGCATTGTGAGACAGCAGGAAACAGGAATGCAGTCATGAAAAGTTTTAAGTACTATGAAAGGAAAAAAAGGTGGAGGGAGGTACAAACAGAATTCTACTAGAGCAGCAGAGTACCAGATAAACAGAATTACCTTTGAGTAAAAGTTATTGGAAATTGAATCTAATATACAATGCAGAAATCATATAATCTAGTAAGAAAGAGACAAAGCAAATGACTTGCGTGTAAGAAATGTGGTAAAGCCACAAAACACAAGAAACAAACAGCAGTATGGAGGAGGCTGAAGGAAGGAATTCAACATTTGATGTATTGGAAGAATTGGAAAAAGTTGGCCCACAAATGCTTATTGAAAAACTGAAGAGGAAAGATCAGATTGGATATTTAAGAAAGAGATGGAGTAAACAAAATTGTCAGTTGCAGAAGTTTACCAGAAAGAAAGAGATATCTGTATTTCACAAACTAACTAAAGGTTAATGGGGCAAAAAGAAGATTGTTTCACAAATATTGAATTAATAATCTGATGTTATTTTGTATGTGGTATGGTAAATGGGCGATAAGTTGGGGTTAAATCCTGTGAAGATATTCCAGCACTTTGTTATTAGTCAATGGTTTTGTTCCTTTTATTCCAAAAATTTTGGTGTTTTACAGTTTATGCAACATTTTTGTAGCTAACAGTACAACTGTAAAGTTGGGTTTCCACATGCCAGAGATATATGCCATGACTTTAGTGTTGTATTGCATAATGCTATGTAACCTTGATGTCTGCTCTTAAATACTTTTAATATATTTTCCCAGCACTGGGTAGCCAACAATTTATTTGGCATTGCCTTTGCCATCAATGGTGTTGAACTGCTGCACTTGAACAATGTTGTCACTGGCTGCATCCTCCTGTGTGGTCTGTTTATCTATGACATCTTCTGGGTTTTTGGGACTAATGTGATGGTCACAGTTGCTAAATCATTTGAAGCTCCTATCAAACGTAAGTTACTATCTTCATTATTTCTCAAAGTTTAGATTTTGCTTAAAATGTTAATCAAATATGAGGAAAGACAAACATTTCCATGCAGCTAGTTTATGCATGGTGCATAAAGATACTTTGCTGGCTTTTCAATTACTGATTTTTTTCCTAGTGTTAAGTGCACAGTTGAACCATCCAATTGCACCCATCTGTGGTGACACGTAAGTCAGTATCACTGAGGCTGTTTGACTTTCCTCATATATTTTTTATCCTTTTCCTGGAGTTTCTGTTATTTCATTAGTTTTTGTAGTAAAAAAAGTTTTCTTCAAATAATTGTTCTGTTCACGAGTGTTGTTATTACAGTTGTATTTCCCCAAGACTTCCTGGAGCAAGGGTTAGCAGCTAACAACTTTGCTATGCTTGGATTAGGAGATATTGTAGTACCTGGTATCTTCATTGCATTGCTGCTACGGTTTGACAACAGGTATGTGTTATGTACAGTATCGTATATTTTTACTAGTTGTTTTGTTCTGTTGCATTAATAGAAAACATACACCTCAGTCCATAAGACTGTTCTGTATCTAGTTTACCTGTCTGGGATATGGAGGCTGAGTGATTTGTACTTTTGGAGGTGCCAAATTATTTTATCCCCAAATGGACACGGTGCTTTTACTATCCAATTTTATTCTGCACTTTTTTATAAACTTAAATTTTATATAAAACTGATACTACATTTAAGTGAACTTACTAAACTGTTTTACAGTAAAAAATACGTAACACAATTTTACTAAAAATCATGTAGATGAACAAAGTATTCAGTATTTGGTGCGTCCTCCTTTAGAAGTGGTCAGATCTTTAATGTTCTTTGGCATACCCATATTGTGTTTCTTCAGTATATTCTCCAATTCAGTTGTTGTGTGTCATTTCGTGACAACTTTTTTTCCATCAGTCTGGTCTTGTTTGTGCGTATATCTCCTTTTGCAATCTTCCTCTTTAGTCCTTGCCAGACATCTTCAATTGGATTGATGGCTGGTGAGTTTCCTAGCCATTCCAAAACGGGGGAAGTTCAGGCACCAGGTTGCAAGTCTTTTTTCACGTGACACCGCATTGGGCGACTTGCATGTCAGTGGTGGTGGTGGTGACGACGACAACAATGATGAAAAACACAACACTGCACCCATGGGTGGAGAAAATCTCCAACCCGCCAGGAATTGGACCCGGGTCCATTGCATGGTAGGCAATCACGTTAAACTCAGCTAAGCAGGTGGACTCATTTAAATATTGAGTCACAGATTTTAAGTAGTGGCATGGTGCAGAATTGTGCATAAAGATGAAGTAGAGTTTCAAGTAATAACCGGTAGCCAACGTATCTTGATGTGTCATCCCTTTCACGATATAAGTGTCTATTTCCTTTGCTACCTACTATAAAGCAAACCATCACTGATAGGAGATACTTGACTCGAACTGTGCAATCCTTCTGGAATTTTCATGGATCTTGCATCTCAAGAATTCCATTTTGTCTTGCAGAATTTGGGTACTAGTTTCATTAGGGAAGCAAACCTAAAATGAAATGTCATTACATTTGGAAGTCTCTGTTATCATAATAGAAAGAACAGGATAATATTGTAGTTTGTCTTGTTCCATTCACCAACAGTCCAATTTTTGTACTTTTTTGCCTTTTCTAGTCATTTTTGATTCATCAATGGGGTAGGCTTCTGTGTCTCAGCAGGATGACAGCATTGCACCCCATTCCATTGAACCTTCACTGCACAGAATGGGTAGGAACTCCACCATCCTCCAACATGTCCTTAGTCACTGATATTGTTTATTAGGTTTTCCATTGCCATTTGTATATTTTTGCTTATGTTTTAGGGGATGTAATGTATTTTTGAACACAGTTACCTTTCCACTGTGTTTCAAGGCTTTACTTATTTTTCAGTTTGTTGCTTATATTTCATACTGTGGATTGTCAAATTCCTTCAATATGAACAGTACCTCACTGACTATACTGACAGTGACTAGTACTTGGCCTTCTGTGGAGTGAGGGTTAGTACCTTCACCTGTATCTGAAAGTGTCAGTGAAACCATATTCAGACTTAAGGAACTCGTTGAAGGTTAAAAGATGGAACACATTGTGTAAAAATGTATGAAATGTGTAAAGTTCAACAATAATTGAAAAACTTGTCAATTTTTAGGATATAATATGCTATACCTAACTCGACAAAGGTAGTTCTGACAGCCACAAATATTCCACATCTCAGCAAACACTGATCTAAAAACTTGAATATATTATTGGTTGGGCATGCATTGTTGTCAAACAAACAATGTAAGCTTATTTACTATTCTACAATTCAGTGAAAATATGACACATGAATCAATGTTAAGTGTAGGGTGCTTCCAAACAAAATTTAAGGAGGGTGGGACATCAAACAGCCCGACTTTGAACAGGAGAGGCACCACAGGATGTTGTAATTTACACTGTTTATGTTTTTACAAATAAATTCATAAAACTTCGTCAGCATGACAAGAAAGGATTTTTTAAAAAGTGTGTGTAATTTCATCATTTTTCACTTGCTATTGGCTGCATTTGTTGCTGTAGGCACACTTTTCTTCATAAGTAAGAAGATTCTTCGATGAATTTTGCACAGCATACAAACCATACCTACAGGTGTATGAAACTCTAGAATTTATTTAATTTATGAAAAAATGAATGAGTGGTTACATTTCAAACTACACGTTTAGGAAAAAAAACTCAACTTTTATAATTATCTCAATTTTTACTATAGTTTTTAATATATTTGGAAAACTTTAGAGTTTCATACACCAGTAAGTATGCCTTGTATGCTGTCCAGGATTCATTGAAGAATCGCTTATGTATGAAGAAAAATGTACCTGTACCAACAAATGCAGCCAATAGTAAGTGAAAAAAATGATGAAATGTCACATGTAAAAAAAAAATTAAAAAAATATTTTGTTATGTTTTTGAACTTCCACTGCTATGAGTGTGAATCCTTCCTGGTCATGCTGACAGTTTTATGAATTTATTTGTAAAAGTCTAGACAGTGGAAATTAAAATGTCCTATGGTGCCTCTCCTGCTTCAACAATCGGCCCGTTTGACATCCTACACCCCCCCCCCCCCCCATTAAAAATTTCAGGAACTACATGGTGAGTACAATTTGGCACTGCACTGAAAATATATATTTGTGAAACATGAATATGAGTTTGTGTGCAATTTGCTGTAACTGTTTCCATAATGATTATGCACAGTTGCAAGTACAGCTTCCCTATTTCACACTGCAAGGTCTTGGAAAGATTACTTGTATGAAGTCATAAGAAAACTTCATATAAAAGGTCAAAGCAACTTCCTTTCCTTTGGTTATGCTTGTTAGGACAAGACCGCAATCATGAAGCATGGAGGCGGCACCAGACAGAATATTATTTTTAATTTATAGTACTATTGTTTACTCATAGTTATTATATATTGGATATTCTCATGCATACTAGTAAAACTGGCCTTTGTTAAAGGTAAATATTGTTTTATCAGTTCTGTTTTACCTTGTGATGTTTCAGCTTGAAAAGAAATTCTAACACATATTTCTATGCAACATTTGTTGCATACTTCCTTGGACTCATGGCTACAATATGTGTAATGCATATATTCAAGCATGCACAGCCTGCATTGTTGTATCTTGTTCCTGCCTGCTTAGGAACCCCGTTGTCTCTAGCTCTTGTGAAAGGTGACATCAAGGCAATGTTTCAGTGAGTATTCTTAGTTATTTCTCGATTACGTCAAGTAAAATCTGTGTATTTCATGTTCCCCAAATATGGGAATTAGTGGCTGTAGGCCTACTTGAATTAAAGTTCTTCTTAATAGTAGCAAAATTGGTCGTAAATTGCATATGCCACTGGATATATATTACTTCAGAAATTTCAAGAGAAAAGCCTTAGTAAAATAGCTTCTCCTCAAATTTTCTCAAAACTCAAGACGTTAATACATCAGAAGTCGTATAACAGTAAATAATTACATATGTATATTTGGGTAATTCTAAAAGCGTCTGGTATAAAAGTATGTGTGGTAATACATTTATTGCTCACCAAACTGAGTGCAAATGGCCAAGTGCAGAATAAGTAAGCATATTATGGCGAATATACTGGAAATGGGCATACGCATGTTTGCTTTTGTCTCAGGGTCTTCAGTCGATATTTATCAATTTTTCTGATGTCTATCCAGCCCAAGTAGCTGGCTCCTGTATGAAGGGTGAGCTGTTGACAGTAGACGCTTGTGCTGACAAAACGTCTGAAAAATCATTAAGCAAGTGTTGGCCGAAAATCTTGAGACAAAACCCAAACAGGTAATACGTCAACAAATGACCTCAAAAGCCTCAACAATTTTGTACTGGAAATCTTGTAAATTTTGTGTACTTACTTGCCTTGAAAAGCTTGATTTTAAATTATATTAAGTGAAATATTGAATGTAATTAATTTAACTTATTTATTGAAGTGATTTAATTCACAATTTTCTTACTTTTTTGGTGTTATGAACTGACATTTTTACAGGTATGAAGACCACCCGTCGGAAAAACAACCAGAAGCTGCAGAAGATAAAACCAGTAAAAAAGAGAAATGATTTAAAAAAAAAAAAAGACGTGTATCTAAATACAGGTGCAGAGACATTTATTTCATTCCTGAACGCTACTTAATTTACGCACTTGAAAAGTCCTTTAAGCAGTGCTTAAGTACATTGAATCTAAAAATGTAAGGCAGAGATGACAGTATGCATTCAGGAAGCCAGAATTCCATAACTTCTTGAATGAAGACAACTGTCAAACTTTCAGTATTGAAAATGCACACAAGAGGTACAAAAAAGTTTTCAAATGTTTTCCAGTCTTTTGTACTTAGCAATTAGTACCTCTGTGAGTGAAAATGATTCCATGTAAATGCTTCCTTTTAATGTGACCTCTGAAACACAGCATCCTCAATGCTGTTGCCAAGTTTCAGTGGGTTTTGTAAAATTGTACAGCTGTGAAATTGACTGTGAATGCTATTGTTTATGGAATTTGTTTATATAATTTTACCATTAAAATTTTATGTACATCTACTCTTTCAATATTCAGTTACATGTAAATAGAAGGACAGCTTCACTAGAAACTGAAATCAGGTGGAATGATCCAAATAGCCTGCACAGGTTAACTGATACAAAAGTCCCTTGAATGTTACTGAAGAGCATCCTCAGAAATTGATTGTCCCAGAGGCAGGTAGTATGTTCATCATGCCCTTGCACGGTTTGGTCGCTGTGCAGTGAGTATCTCTAAGCTTAACAATATGTAGTTTCACCTGTTGCCCTGTCTTTGTTCATGTTGTGGTTGGAAGTAATTGCTGAAGATCATGTGCATGGGGCAGGTTTTACAATGAGGATAGGACATGATTTGGGAAAGACACAATATTGGTAGTATGAGGTATTGAAGTTCATGCGATATCATTTACTAAGCTCTTCTTGAAGTGGAGCTATAGTAGTCTGTGTTCCCCCCCCCCCCCCCCCCCCCAAATTTCTAACCTTCCTTATCTTCTGTCTATCTTCCCTAAGGAATGAACTTATGACTGGAATTTGACAAAAGATAAGGAAAGACTCAAGAAGCCAACTGAGACTGACCAACTAGTGTGGATCTGTCAACAGTGTGTCACTGAGTACGGACAGAAGTCAGCAATGAGGGAGAATGGTAGTGGAGATGCCGAAGCAAACAAACAGGCTCAGTGAGTAACCCAAGAGAGGAACAAAGACTTAGCAAAATGGAAACAATAAAAAACATTGAATTATGACTAGGAAGAGTATGAGATTACACCCCTGAAAGCAGGCCAACAGTGTGGTGGAACTTACAGTACTGCTGTGAGTACTTATAGTACTGCTTGGTCAGCAAGAGAGGCGTAGGTAGCACTGCACCAGGGTTGGATTAGTACTGTGTGACATGGTGAGGAGCATGCTCATGGCTGTAACAGCTTTGACTAGCAGCTATGGTTCATACAGTTCCATCTTTTCAGTGGATTTCAGTCGCTGAGCTGGGATACCAAAACATTCTCTCCTGAAGTGGGCATATAGCGGGAAGCATTAGGATGGTGATTGATGATGATGTGAATTTGTGGTATGATTTGTGTCCAAAAAAACAGCTGGTGGCCTTCTGGAGTTGAAATTATACCTGGAGCTGGGAGGCCCATCAGTGGTGGTGCAGTCAGTAGACATGGACAGAGTTGGTTGGTGTGACAGCACTCAAATCCCATGGTGTGTCAAATGTCTTAATGCACCACCATGAGTGGTAAACAACTTAGCTGTCACCCACATGTCTTTCTCCCCATATGAGTGTGTCCATACTGCTGTAAGCAGGGGGATTTTTCCAGGTATGCTGGGTTTGGGGTTCACAGTCCTGTGGGGCCAGGAGCTGGAGGAGAGTTCGTGGTTGCCCACATGGAGGAGCTCTGCTGGGCTCTGGTTGTGGATGGGAGTGGTCCTTCATGTACTCAGGAACACCATGAATGCTGCAGTTGTGGTGGTGGTGGTTCCCACTGCTTCCAATATTTGCTGCTGTAATATCCACACCATATGCTCTCCTTGGTTGATGGATGAAGTGGTGGACTAAAAAGGGTTCAAAAGCTGTCACCATGAATTTGGTCCCACTTTCTGACACATTGGTTCAGGGGAGCCCTTTGATGGCGAGAATCTGGGCAAGTGCGTTCATTGTGGCATCAGTTGTGTTGGACACTGTGCTGACAATGTGGGTAGAGTAATCGTCCATGTCTATGACCAACAAAGAACCAAGAAAGATGCCTGCAAAGTCAAAGTAAATTCAGTCCCCAGGGGTGATGGGGAATGGGAAAAAAATTGGGTTGGAGTGGCCTGACCCCTGTCACAAGAACAGTTCTCCTTGTTTACATTTGCCATTAAGCTTGTCGCCACTCCAAGGATTTTATCTGTGACACTGCTCACAAGGGAAACTCCTCATTGCACCACCCTCACATTAGTGGGAATAAGGCCCAGTGGATAACCTAACAGAAACTGAACACACATCAAGCGTGAAAACAGGAAGAAGGTATACTGAACTATGAAAAAGAAAGAAAGAAACAGTGAATGGTCCAAGAACAAGATATGCAACATCAATCCCCCCCATAATTGTGGACTGTCTATCCAGCCATTGATGGGTCTGTTAACTGTGTTTAAATTTGTATCTTTGTCGTGGTGTAATTTCTTTTAGTGACAGTGAGGTGTAATTAAGGGGCCTCCAGATTTACATACCTCCTATTTGTTCTAGACAAATAGTACATGTCATGCCATTTGCATTCTGTTTTGGAAGGTTTGACTCTTTAATTCCTTTGTTGTAACACAGTTAAAGTCCATTTATTTGTTGTTTTAATTACTGTGAGAGGTCTAAACAGCATCTCTCCTGCTCTCATTACTCATCGTATTTACTCACAACAGTAATATATTCTTACCGCATGTTGTATAACCAGTCGATAGTATGACAGTTGCCTAGAGTATAAAAGGAGAACAGACACATCAGTGACTGAACAGAGAGTTCATAAATTTGTGGAAAAAAGGGGGACGCGAAGGAGGTTTGAACACAGATATCCCACTTGGCAGGCCAACACCAGGACCAACCAGCAACGACGCCATGAATCTTATGTTGCACATCATAAGCTTTGACCATTCACTGTTTCTATTTTGCTTCTTCCTTTACAGTTCAGTACATCTTCTTGTTTTCATGCTTGGTCTATGTTCGGTTGACGGGCTATCCACTGGGCCATTTCACACTAAATCTGAGGGGGATGCGATGGGAAGTTTCCCTTGTCAGTGTCTGCAGTAGAGTAGCTGTAAAACCTGAGCCACAGGGCTATTGGAATGATTCCATCATGAGTACCTGCCTCGGTGTGAACCAGGAGGATATCGTAGGTGACCTACAGATGGTGGTAGAGATGAGCCAAGGCCCAGAAGTCAGAATTGGTGTCCTTCGAAAAGTATGTGGGACAGGCATGGAGTACATAATGCGCGGCTTGCCATAAGATTGGGTCACAGTGCGTTTCTGCAGCCATTTGTTCAGCTGTAATGGGGAACCAGCTTAAGCTTTGTCTCTGTTTAGCATCATTGTGGAAACATGATATTTCCTGCAGGTCAAAGCTAGGTCTGGTACTGCAGGTAGGTGAAATTGTGTCCACATTGGTGTGTTGCGATGTGCATTTATATTTAATAGCGTAAATGTGGGAGCTGAAGAAAAGTGCCAAATGATGGAATCATTTTGCTGTCTGTTCTGGAATAATGGAGTGCGACCCAAAAAGTGCCACGAGCAGTTGTGCTCTGTAATTAATGTGAACTTTATCTCAAAAATGTGAACATGGAAGTTCTTAATTGCAAAGGAAATCATTAGAGCTTCATTTCTTATCTGCGATCAGTTCTTTCAAATGGGTGGTAGAATATTTGGTGTAATCATCATTCCTATTACGCCAGGAGAGGCATTTGTGGCCAGAACCAGTGGACACAGTGATGAAAAGGGCGTAAGGCAGGTTGCAAAGTGCAGCGTACACTTAAATTGCCTGAAAGTGCACTCACCAGCAGCTGTTCACCTGCATTGAATGCCATTCTTCCGTAATTAGTGGGTGTATGGTATGGGTTGCTTGTGGGAGGAACTTCAAGTAAGTTACTTTTTCTCACAAAAGCTTGCAGCTCCTGTAAGTTTTTGGGGTGGGTGCGGAGCAGGCGTAGAAATTTGAATGCTGTGATGTGATCAGTGGGCTGGACCCCTCCTTTAGCAAGTGTCCAAGATATTCCATTTGCTACTGAAATAAGTGGGATTTGTCTAAGCAGCACTTTTGACCTGCGTCACATATTGTAATAAATAGGGTGTAAAGGAGTCTCAGTTGGTCCTAATGTTTAGTGTTTGTGACAATTAAGTTGTTGAGTGCAAGTGGATATGGACATGGTTAACTGTTCCAGGTATCTCTACCAGAGCGGAAGAGGTCCCAAAAGGCAAGCACTTCTATTGGTATAGGCTGAAAGGAGTGTTGATAGCCTTAGTGTTTTGTGACTCCTCATTCAGTGGGATGTGCATTGGCTAGCTCTATTTTAGAAAAATATGCCCCTCAGATGAGCTTTGTGATGAAGTTGTCTGGACTTGATAAAGAGTAGGTTGCTACTTGCTCCTATGCAAGTGGAGGTGGCCATTGGGTTTTCTACCATTAGCAGGGACGTGGCTGAAACACTTATTTCAATTAATTCAGTTGTCCCAGCCTCTAGGAGTTGATAGAGTTCCTTCTTAATGGAGTCCATAAGTGGATGGGAATGGATCATGGTCAGCAGAAATGTCTGCACGCAAGGAGATATGGGTCTGGAAATCTGTGGTACCACCCAGACCAGATACAAAAATAGGTGGGAAAGCAGCACAAAGGTCATAAAGTTCCTGGATGGGAGCTGTGATTTGGAAGGAGACCCCACACAACGAGAAGGCAACCAGACCAGAAAATGTTTCATGTAAAGGCCATTATCCAAAGGCTGGCAATAGAGGTTTGACACCTCATGACCATGCAAATAAGGCAGTCCACTAGTTCCTAGAACAACCTCGAACTGCATTTTAAAGCAAAGAGTTACTAAATGTCACCTTTTTTCAGCTTTTCTCAATTGTAACTATCTTAATATTGCTCTAATCTCATGCTAGGTGAATGCACTTTATTTTTTTGTTGCAATTAATTCCAGCAGACACAGTAAATAAAATAAAAGCTGTTGAACTAAAGTGTCACATCTATTTTGATGTGTGCAGTACAAAATCTGGAAGATATTGAGCAAAGCAAGGTGTCATTGGCATGTGTAGCTTGGTATGTGGCACTGGAAAGTGTGTTTAATATAAGCCTGTAGAATAATCCAGATTTTTGTAGGGTGCCAGCAGCCAGTAATCTTATGTAACAGGTTGGATGGATCTGTTGCTACAGGGACTGATAAAATAATCACCACCTAAAAGCTTTGTCATATGACTTTTGAACTCCATTGTGAAAGGTAAAAGGTAGATAATGAGGAACTCAAGGATAATACTGTGACAAAAGAATGTTCATAGGGCTTACAATGAATTCTTAAAAATAAACAAATCCAACAAATACTGGCTGAAGCATGGTTCAGTTAATCTGTCACTTGGGCTACTCAAACATTTTGTTGTGGATGAACTTTCATTAACAGATCATGGCTTTGAAGTAGGCATGAAGGAACAGTGTTACTCTAATGAGAAAATAAAAAACATAATACAAGTTACACTGAGGGGAACATGTGAGTGGATTGATGTGCCACTATGGTTCTACAAATGAAACTAAGAATTCATTTCTACTGAAGTAACTGAAACTTCATACCGGGTTCTAATTGATACAACAGATGTGTGCTCTCTGCTGCTGTCAGTGGAGGCAAATGAAAGGAGTCACCATAGGCACATTTTCAGTTTTATAGAAAATAATGAAAAGATCGCTCTAAATATACAGTTTGTGGTATGGAAGCAGAAACCATAAAAATCAATGTGCCTGTGATTTCTGTTTCTGGAGCAGCTGTCAAGAAAACCTGGTTTGAAAAGCATGGTGTCCTATAACCACAAGACAAAATTATAATGGGCAAATGAAATCTGATACTGATTATGAAATCACAAAGAGGGGCTGTAGCAATTGCATTAAGCCTAAAAAATCCAGGAACTCTGGTAGAGAGAATTGACTGAATACCAGACAGAAATCAGAATAATCTAGATTTAATTCTATGTTCTTTGCAGGTGATTAATGATAATGATCTTATGAGAAAATGAAGCAATAACTGTAATATTGTATTCAAACATTATGATCTCAAAATAAATCAAAGCAAAAAACTTCACACTGCAAAGGTTGCAAAATGTATTGTTTCGGGTGTACTGATAGTAGTAGGAACCCCTAGTCACTAATAAAGGAGTTGCTTTAAGAGTATTTATAGCTTTTACAATATATGTAAACCAGAAGTGATATCAGCAAATGCTAAGCACGCGAAAATTGAGTTCTTCCAAACTGGAAAAAGGCACGATATAACGGATGATAAATGCGACTAAATTTAAATAAGACCTATGCATGGGTTAGTAATAAAGAAAAAGAAAACAAGGAATATCTACCAGGATACTCCGTTAGAATGGTAAGGTACCAATGACATTCTTGCACCTGCATGTGTTTCACAATGATGCAGTTAAAAATATTTTTAAAAAATACAAGATACCCCATTGGGCATCAGAATAAATGCTCCTGATGGGAACAGGGGTCAGTCGGCACACCAGCTCCCGACATCCAGTCCAGGCACTTCACTACTGAGGCTTCATTTGTGAACTCTCTGTGCATGCTGAGGAGTAACTTCTCCAGTCTTGGGCACTAAAATTCCCAGGTAAAAGAAAGCTACTATGTCTACTATTGTTGGGGTCTGGTGGAGCTCACAAAGAGGTTCACAGATGGGAGTGTGTAGCATACAAGTGTATACAGTGGCATGACTATACATTTGTTATAGTTGACTGATATAACATAATGGCATTGATTACAGGTGATTTATTTACTGCCAGATCAGATGACGATGAAATTGTTTAAGGCCTTTTGGAACACAAGTCTCTGAGGATAAATGTTTCACACAGGTTCTTGTCACTTTTTCTTGCAGATGGAAGGTTGGACAAGCATCTTTGATCTTCGCATTGAAGATTTAATGTATTAATGGTCTTTTATTTATTTTTTTAATATTTTTTAGCATTCTTGTTTATCATGACGGGTATGCCGACCACAGGTGAACTTTGTCTCTGCATAGCTTTGGGATGCATAATTAACCAATTCATTCAGAATCTAAAATCACTACTCTAATATTTCATGTGCACCTTGAAGAATGACTGAAAAAATTGTATTCAGATATACAGTTGATGTGTAAGCTTTTTTATGGTGCTCATTTTTTTTTTACATCAATGTGGTAGATGGCTGCATGTTTCTCAACAATCAAAGTTAATCAATAATGCCAATCAATGATTTTTACCTTCTCTGAATTAAAGTTGTTTTCGCATTTGAACCGTCCTTCTCTTGAACGATAGAGAGAAGCAATTCTAAACAGCACTTCACGTAATAAATTAAACTTATCCTTTACTTACGACTAGGTCTGTTTTATATAAATTATCTGCCAATAATTCCTATTAGTTTCTCTCACTCCATGAATTGTTTCAAATAACTAGTGTTTTAGGTAATCTTTTTGAAATTTCTCTCTAAATTGAATCATTATCCCCCACACTCACTTCCAATAACTTAAGGCACATTTGGAAAAATTTCATTCTTTTTTACTTTTACAACAAAACAAATAGCAACCAACATGTTAACTTCAGTGCATTTCAACAGTTTTATTCTTAACATATAATATACATCTAACATTTTGTAAATCATTTGCAGATTTCTATCGTATATAACTTTCATTAACAGTAACTGGAACAAAACAATGCATCAGCCTTCACATAACCAGATCTTACCACGAAGTGAACTTCCTTTATTGAAACATAAATCACATTTCCTTACATTTGCTCTTAGTTTTTTAAACAAATTCACTGACTCAGCAAATAAGTACAATTTTTGGTGTCGTCTCCTTTCACGGGCCTTCGGCTTTCAGGTGAATATCGCCAGCGATGCCAGGTACTTGCAGTACATATGCGATAGGTGAAGACTCTGTATTACTTCCCATGCCATGCAGGAAACAGAAAAAATCCACACGAACAGACCTTTTTGTCTACGGTACCTTATTATAACACCATTTATGAAATAATCATTTATTGGCATTCATTACTTTAACATTCTTCTTCATGAATCATTGATGTATCTGTATGGAAAGCATACACATCTTATTTCTCCACATCAATGATTCATGTGGGGAAATAAGTCTTGTATGGTTTCCATACTGACACATTACAAGCATCAGAATGAATTACCTGCCATGAAGTGAATTTAATTTAAATGGAACCGTGACCATGTTGAAATGGCTGTCTCTTTAGACAGGATTAGAAGTTTTAATGCAGACCTGCTGCTGCATTCATACTCTTGTCAATATCATGAGAAGAGGGACAGGTGAGAAATGGAGTTAAGTAATTTGAACAGTATCTGATGTACACAAGAACAAGAGTAAAATAATTATGAAAACTAAACAATTACTTTACATTGCACACAGTGAATATGTTTGTTAAAGTAATAGTTGTAGGAAAGGTGAAGAACATATCACTACTTAGTAACTGACATTTAAATCTTGTGACAAACTTTGTGGCTTAATAGTAATTCCCAACAAGACTGAATATGACCCAGAGCATCAGCGAAGAGCTGGACACAACTTGAGAGGCAATGTGTTCACTTTACTGGATTCGGTGAGAACTGGAAGATAAGTGTGGACTCTAGCACAATTGTCATTTCATTTGAAAGAAATGTCCTGTTACAAAATGTTTAGAATATGATGTACCAGTGACCTCATTAAAAGATGAACCTGCGAGCCTATCTGCAGGTACTGCAGTGCACAAAGAAATGGCCAGGGACCAGTCCTCTATGTATATTGACTGCCCAGGACAACTAGCCCCCAATTTTCCAATTGGTCACACACAGGAAAGGGAATTATATCAAAGAATACAAAATGATTGACTGTTTGCTGTGGTAATAAACCTACTACACACACAACTGCATCAACGTTGCCAAGATCCTCAACTCCAGGCCTTAGTGTTAAAAGAAAACAGATTGTCTACCAGTGGAGTCAAAGAAGCCTATTCTTCTCCCAGAGGGGAAACAGAAAAAATAGAAGATAAAACCCAGCTTGGTGGACCTGGTTGTCCTGATTCCATCTCACGTGAGTATGAGACTACAAATATTGATGTTTCAGTCCACGCAAGTGGAATTACACTGTTACACCATTTAAATGCCTTGTGCTTTTTCCTCTCCTTAATGCAATTACCTCACCTGTGGAGTTACAGTAGAATTATAATAGCTGATATTGCCCTTACCCTTTTGTATTTGTCAGAAGTAAACTATGCTCCTAGAAAATGTATTAAGAACTATTATTTATCATTTATAATCACTCTTGATACTGACTTAAGTGAACAAGTGTTCCTAAACACAGAACTGGAACAGTAACAATCTGCATTTGGATATCTTACCTGGATATCTGTTTCAAAATGACATGACATGGTAGCATATAGTAACCTAGTCCTCAACTCTTGCTTCTTCTGTATGACTGGGAGAAAACCTAAAAAGGTCCCGCGTGGTCTTGTTGCAGCAATTTAATGCGCTACAGACGCTGCTTTTTGTAAAAAAAAAAAAAAAAAAAAAAAAAAAAAAAAAAAAAAAAAAAAAACACTGTACAAACAAAAATAAACAACTACTATTCGCTTTCACAATTCGCTGAAATCAACAGATTTACTTACTAGTCACTTCGAGCACTGCTGGTGAAGTAGGCAACAAAATCGAGACAATGTGTCGCATTTGTAATGTTGGACTGTGGTGTTACTGACAAATTATTTTCTCAGGAAATAGGAATGCTTTCCAAGCAATCTCTTTGTGCCAGCTATTAAAAAAGTGTTTCTGATTTGACTGACAATTTTAAGTATTCAGACCAAAGCAAGGCCATCTAGTTTCGTAACTTTATTCATTGCCTGTGGTTAGTGTATGAATTGGAGGCATAGTTCAGTTAATGGTGGGGTGGTGTGCGCTTTTTTGTTTTTTTCTTCATGAGGCTTTACTAGAACTAGTTCCAATTCTAAATACTTGTACAGTATTAGATATACTAAAGTTTAACTTCTGCAAAAGCACAAACTGCCCCACTCAAAATTAACTAGCTACAGGTGGAGTTCCCTCAATGACTGGAAAAGCCATGGTTTTGTGGTATTACAGGAAAAAAAGACGTGAAATTTATTATGAAACTAACACATACACCAAATATTGATCCAATTTGTTGACATTATCAGTGCCCTCATGTCTGGCATTTGTTCCATCACCTCTGATTTTTGGTCAAAATTGCTGTAGTAGCACTAGCAGCACGTGCTTTATGTAAACACTTATCGCTTGGCCTTGGCGGCGAGCCAGCGGGTACGCGCGCTGCTAGAGCTACTACAGCGGGTGTCCGGGATTGCATTCCGCTGGCCGCTGCGAAAACTAAGTCCTTATCTAAGGACAAAGTTTTCGCACACTATATAAGCAAGCGCTCTGTCGCATTACGCTCAGTCTGTGTCCTGCTGCTGCACAGGCAACTGCAGGAGAACTTACAGGAGATAAATTTGCTCCCTTAATCTCTGATCGCTGACGTCATCAACCGCTGAGCGGTACATCGCCAAGCGGGGGCTCAAGGATGCAACAACTTGATAAAAATTTACTATACTGATTGCCATGATGCCTATTCTGCAACAGCATCATGTCATGTAAGACATTGTGACAGGTGGTAGCGGAGTGTCTAGTGTACCTGAACTTGAAAGTTTTAATAATAGAGGTGTAATTGTCCATCGTACCTACCACATGCTTGAACTTGCTAATAAAGACTTTGGGAAATCTGCTTATGACTCTCCATTTGTATTGTAAACACGTAACAAAAGAAAACTCAATCCTAATGAATCTGGATTAAAAGTAAAGGTGTATGTGAATATGTAAAATTTGTCGGTGATTGTACTGTATATTTTCATAAATAAAGATCTGTAGCATCAGCCACTAACCGGACAAGGGTAAATCTCGAACCGGGGGCTCAAGGATGCAACAGTTTGAAAAAATTATAAAACACAGTTCCCCAAACTGGACCTCCCGCTGCCACACTGCCCGCTTATCGTCTAGACAGTGGTTATGTAACAGTCTGGCTCGGCTTTGGCGGTGCGCCAGTGGGACGCACATAGCTAGACCACCCAGTATGCGCGTCAGGGGCAGCTACAGGGGGGGTGGAAAAAAAGTTTAAGATTTTGCCAGTGTAGTCTCCTCTTTATCCACTTACTGAGTCTTGGTTTTAACTGTGTCATAAATAAGAGACAAGAAAGTTAAATACAAGGATGCAAAATGAAGTTCCTTATGTCGGGTCTACAAAAAACTAGGAGACCTGCGGTGACATTGACTACAGAGGAGAGGCTGAGTGTTTTGAGACTGAAGTGCTTCGGTCATGTGAATCGAATGCCCCTTCTCGAACTCCACGCCAGTATTTAGAGATGGAAGTACCAGGAAGAAGACCAATTGGATGGCCCAGAAAGAGACGGGCAGACCAGGTTAAGGAATATATCGAGAGGAGAGGAATAACATGGGATGTAGTCGAGGGGGAAAAACTATACCAGGACAGAAACCAATGGAGGCATATCATTCCCCAAGTTCTACCCAGCTCGCTGGAAGGAAATCCTGATGATGATGACAAAAAGTCATCCTTCATCGATCCCAAAGGTCTGCTATCTTATATGGTGAACAGAAGACCACTTGCTACTTTAAATGAAATGTTGCCCACAAAATGAAAAAAGTTTAATATTTTGCCAGTGTAGTCTCCTCTTTATCCACTTCCCGAGTCTTGATTTTAACTGACAGTGCCCTGTTAGTCTGCTGAGTGGCACATCCATTCGCTTTACACACTGCCTTTTGGGGGAGTCTTGGCTCCTGGACTGTCATCAGTTCCACGGCTGGTCTATCAGCTTCTCCGAGTAACCAACATTATGATTTACGCTTGTTGGTGATTGTTCCGCTAGACTAAAGAAATGGAGTCTGGACTACTAATTCTAAAGACTATGGTTAAGTATGTGTCAGACAATACTAACATGTCAATGCATTTCACAATACAGTAAGAATACATCAAGCTGTAATTCACTGGTCTTGTCTGGACTTGGTTGTGGGCATTACAATATCTGCCAGTTGCTTGTCCCACTTAGAATAACATTAAGATGATGGCCATACTTGTGGCAACAGGCGACAATGACTAAAACACAGTAGACGTAAGAAACGACAAATGAGTCGATCCCTTTTGTACGTAGAGGTACATTCTGTGCTGCTTATGTGTGAATCTGTGAGTTCATGTTCCTTTGATATCAACATGTTCCTTTGATATCAACATGTTAAGCTGCAGCTCTACCCAATGTCACAAGTGCTTCATGTGTGTGTTGCAGCTTGCATTGGATTCGTGATTTTTTAAATCCCTGCTTGCGCTTATTTTAGAAACCTCTGTATCATCTGATATTACACAAATCTTGGAGGAAAAGAAATCATTAAAATATTTTGTAAATCACGTAGGAATGGGATGCGATACAAGCATTATGCTTACGACGCGTCTGACAGTCTCCTTTCTCGCAGCGTTGAGAGCTAGTGTCGCTCCAGCTGTCGAACGGTAACAACTTCTACGGTAGAGGTGGTAAAAACTGAAATATGTAACTGTTTCGAAACAAATGTAACAGTACAATGTAATGTTTTCGATACGCTGTTTCAAAACAGTGAAGCAGTTTGTGTTTTGTAATCTAATAAACCTACACATTTTATCATCTTGACTGTCTACTGTATAAGTATGTCCACATAAACACAAATGAGGGGCGAAAGAGCTAATCATATCGCAGAAAGTATGAAATTACCACTTAGGCGTCTTGGGAGTTCAGTATTTCCTGCAGCATATGTGCTGCTTTCGCGCCGTGTGACTTTCATACTTTTCTATTGGCTGAGGACAGCCATACTGAAGACAGAAGAGCCACAACGAATGGGAGATGGGATCAAACTGCAGAAACAACGGATATGCTACTGGGATTCCCACATTCCGTTAGTATGGGTAATGTACCCATCCTGCTAATTTCCATGCAAACAAAGAGTATCATTGAGGATAATAGGCACAGTGACTATAGACTCACAAATAACGCCAAATAATTCGAATAAATAAAATATAACAAAAAAATTCTTTCAAGGTGTTTCGAATCGTTACTATACATTCACCATACTTATTAGTCCTTCCCGTTCACCATTAGACTATCAGTAAAATGTCAGATTGCTTGCAATTATACCTACATCAGATTTATGTATATTTTTTTAAATTCAGAATGTTGTAGACTTGCTTAAGTTTCTTAATATGATTACTGTACATGAACAGAGAAGCGTATGTTATCAAAAAGTGTAATTTAACTGAATGATTTTCACATATTTAGTATTTTGATTGCGAATAGTATGTGTTTTTATTGTTTGGTTGGTGTTTATAAAGCAAATGTTAACGACATTTGGAATATGACAGTCAGCTAGAAACGAAACTTTATTTTCGGATATCTTAAGCTTAGTACTATTGCTTGTCAAAAAGATTTCGACACTCTTGAAAGTGTTTCATGAAGTGGTATGTTAAATGTGTTTCTGTTTCAGTGCCTGTGCCGAGACCGAATCTCGTCTGACACAGAGGGGAATGAAACATCACTGTTTCGATACAATTATTTCGTTCCAAGCACAGGTGGACTGAAACACCCTTATTTTGAAACAACGATACTGTTTCTGTGTCTGGCTCGAGATCAATCTGGTCCAGTTATCCGAGACAGGGACGGAATGAAACACCTGTGTTTCGAAACAGTGAACCGTAGCCGCTTCGTAACACTGAAACTTTCACGTATCGATACACTGTATCGAAACATAGAAACAGTGGCTAAGTCTATTCTACAGCAGTGTGTCGCGACTGTTACGTTAGACTGTGGTAACATTCTTCTATGAAATCACCATCTTACAAAAGATTTTGAGTCATTAGCTATTATCTTCAACAACACGTAACCTGCATGCATCGCCACTTCACTTTCTTTTGTTGTTCTGATGGGAGGAGTCTGTAAAATGCTTGGGTCGAATCTGCTGCTTTATTCTTTGGGTCTGTCATTTGATAGTGGCCTGCCAAAATATTCTGGGAGTTATGTTTCGTGTGCCTGTATGTAAGGTGACAAGTAGAGACTGGATTATATGCTTCATAAAAACCTTAAAATATGCAAGCAAATATGCATGAACAGTGTCGAAATATACAAGATGTAATAATAATAATAAATGGTAGTTACTGTCTGCATTACATATCAAAGTCGAACCTGAGCATATCAAATAGGAGGAAGAGTGCCAGCCACACGAAATATCGATACATATAGAACGCTTATACCTTTTGAGTACTTTCTGGTAGAGGTTATGTGATGCCTTCACTCCATAGGAAAAATAATTATCGTTATCTGAACTGTGAAGTCACCCAAAATTCTAGTTGGAAAACAAAACTATTTGTTCTTAACTGGTCACTATCCCATTTTATTTGAACTGAAAAACCGAAAGTTTACAAGAAACTCATCTGAAAATAACCTGAGGCAACAAAATTATGTATATACCCTCTGGTACTTCATAAACGTCGAAGACAATCGAAATCTGGTTCCGCAGGATAGATCAGATCAGGTTATGGTTGTGGAGGGGCTCATACTCAATTACTGTTGCACAAAACACACACACACACACTTTATTTTCCTAAGAACCACTTAATTACATATTGCGTTAAAAGGATCAAATTAAAATAATATGGCTGAAGGCCTAGTTAAGAAAACTTGCAATACCTCCTGGGCTGAAGGCCCAAAACCACGCCAAAAACCAGAACTGCTGAAGGCCTTACTTAAAATATTTCACTTAAATACTCAGCTGAAGGCCACACACAAGACATTGAACAATGCAGGGCTTGGGGCCTAGGTAACAAGAATTTCAGACAGAGCAGATTAAAAAAATAGATTTAAACAAATCACTTTTCAAAATTTAAGATCGCTGAAGGCCTTACCTTAAAAATATTTCACGTGAAAGCTCGGCTGAAAGCCACACGCTGAACAACTTAGGACCTGGATAACAAGAATTTCATTTAGACAAATTTTCAAAATTTAGTTTTTAAACAAACTTCAAAATTTAATTTAAGTTGGCCGATGGCCTTATTTTAAAATTAAAACATACTAAATTAATAGACGGCTGAAGGCCTCGCACAGCACATCAGACTGAAACGAAAAATCACGATCTAAAACCAACAGAACACTGGTGCTCAGAAATGTTCCAAGGGTCGGCTTGATGAGGTAGCTCTAATGTGGTGAGGTGAGACAGGCAGCACAGAGTAAGGTTACATAATCGGATGGCAACCCAACCCAGAGACGACTGAAGGACCAACCAACAACCTAATCAATTCCCTTCCGCCTAACCAATGGTATGACAACGAAAAATATGAGCCAAGGATAAAGATACCAGAAACACTAAGTCTTCCAAATTGGCGTGTAAGAACAGCCAAGGCACAATAACCACTCTTAAGAAAAAATATTAACAAAACACTAAAAGGCTGTTGAACAAGATGCCATGCCGGACATCATCAACATGGTGAGGAAAATACCCCAGGGCAGGTAACTGGGGCGTTATCGACCACAAGGCAGAAAATACCGCTGGTGCACTTTACCGGTAAGTAACACCCAGTTTAATAATTAAAGACTATACAGGAGGACAGCTGCAAAATTTCGCCGACTGCAACATACCATATATTGCTGCAAGCCAGAATGGTCTAGGAAGCAACAACTGGCAATGAACGAAGAGATGTCACAGCAATTGAGGTTTCATGACAGGTTAACTGATCACTCAACTTCGGTGTCCAGGTTCAGTGGGCAATGAACTTCGTAGCTCTCATAACGTGCATATCACAATCTGATCGGGCGTGCATGCCGCCAGCGATCCCGGCCTGATCTCATGTCGCAGAGACTTCCTCGCTGCTCTGTCCCAACTGACCGACTGCCTGCTGCATGCACACAGCATTAAAACAGCTGTTCAGTCACAACCACGCAAGCTACACACGGTTCTATGAAAGCACTTCCACAAACAACTCTAACAATCCTAAACCCAATGACTGAAGAACAACAAGGACAAATCACAAGTCAACCACACAGAGAACCGATAAATGGTCAGCGACCAAATACACATTGTCGGATGAGACTAACCAATGTCATCCCCACGCAAGTCGTGTGCCGGCAACGGTCGGGCGAGTCACGGCTCTACGGACCTCACTTCAGCTCCATCCTGACTGAACTCCCGACACACGACGACCCGGAAATACCAGCAGTCGCTCCATAGATAGTATGACAGTGCTCTTACCGATAATCGGTGCTGCTGCTGCCACTCACGGCACGAACATGAGCCGCGCACAGCTTCTGACAAAATTTAGTAAGGGTGACAAAATAATGTGAATCACATACAACACTGTTAATAATTACATGAAAACTGGGAGGATTCAACATGCATCTACCCACTTTTGAATATAACCAACATCTCTCAATACTACAACTTGTTACAATACCAAAGCTTTTAATACTGTGTATACATTCCCCACGTTTTGACAACTGGTATATATGATTCGCGCTCATGGCTGGAAATGCACCAATGGTGAAATTTTATGTCATTGGTAGGATCTCAGGCAAGTATGGTGGTTGCTGTAATTTACGCGAGCAGGCGTATTTCGCAGTAAAATATATGTATATATATTTTTTATACATATGGTTCCACAGGACCAAACAGGACCAAATCTCCAAGGTCATAGAACATGTCAGTACCTCAAATTAGAACATTAAAGTAATAATACATAAAAATTAAATATTTATGAACCCAAAAAAAATCAAGCCATAAGCTTAAATATAAGCAATCAACAATATAACATAAGAATCTGTTTAATTTTTCAGTAACTCCTCAACAGACTACGATTGACCCATGAGGAAACTCTTCAGTCTCGATTTGAAGGATTTGCTGGATTAGTTAAGATTTTTGAATTCTTGTGGTAGCTTACTGAAAATGGATGCAGCAGCATACCGTACACCTCCACAAGAGCTAAGGAAGAGCGATCCAAATGCAGGTTCGATTTCTGCTGGGTATTAACTGAGCAAAAAGCTGCTTATTCTTGGAAATAAGCTGTTATTGTCAACAAGAAACGACAGTAAAGAAATATATATTGAGAGGGCAATACCAAAATACCCGGACTTGTGAACAGGGGTCGCCAAGAGGTTTGCAAACTTACACTGCTTGGTGCCCAACTGCCCGTTTCTGGGTCAAAAATATCCTTACAGAATGGGAAGGGTTACCCCAAATATAATACCATATGACATAATCGAATGAAAATATGCAAAGTAGACAAATTTTCGTGTTGAACGATCACTTACTTCAGATACTGTTCAAATACTAAATATAGCAACAGGAAGTTGATGTGGGCTTTTCACGGCAGTTTACTATATGAAAACTCAGAAATTTGGGCTGTTCAGTTTCACTAATCATATGCCCATTCTGTGAAATTAAAACGTCAGATTTTGTTGAATTGTATGTTCTAAACTATAAAAACGGAGTCTTACTCTGATTTAGCATTAATTAATTTTCTACAAGCCATGAATTTATGTCTTGAACTAAGTTATTTGAAACAGTGCTAACGTTGCACACATCCTTTACTACCAAGCTAGTGTGATCAGCAAACAGAAATATTTTATAATGGCCTGAAATACTAGAGTGCTAATAATTTACATAAATAACGAACAGGTGTGGCACAAGCATTGATTCTTGGGGCACTCCCCTTTTAACCATGCCCCACTCAGCCCCCACATCACAGCCATTCCCAACGCTGTGAAGATTGGCCTTCTGCTGTCTGCTACTAAAGTAAGAGGTGAAACAACTACAAGCTACTCCCCGTACTCCTTAATGGTCCAACTTCTGGAGCAATATTTTGTGATGAACATAATCAAATGCCTTAGTTAAATCAAAAAATATGCCTAGCATTCGTAATCTTCTGTTTAATCCGTCCAATACCCCACAGACAAGAGAGAATAAAGGGTGTACACAAAGCCTGGGAACACTTTCAATTATTTATTGCGTAAGAACTAAACGTTGTACAGATGTCATACATATTGTATTTTGATGAGAAACTCTGGAAGTTAAAGGGAGAAGAAGGAGAGAAAAAAAGTTCGGTATGCGAACCATGAGTGATCCAGCAGACGTCAATACGGTAATCGAAGTCTTGCCATACCCACCCCGATATGGCATCATCGACTGTGGCAGTCGCTTCCTGTGGTCTCTCCTGGAGATCTGCTACATTATGTGGTAGAGGCGGTATACACACAAGATCTTTAATGTGTCCCTGCACAAAAAGTCACACAGAGTGAGATATGGTGATCGGGGAGGCAATTTCACGACAGTTGTCCCCCCTCTGCAGCACTGCCTTGTTGGTGACCAGCGCTGACTATCGGCGAATTACCAAACTACGCTGTGGCAGTATACATGAAGAAAAAAACTTTCAGTGTTTCACTTCAAAATGACATATGTATGATATCTGTACAATGTTTCGGCCTTGTGCAATAAACAATTGAAAGTATTCCTGCACTTTAGGTACATCTGTGTATCATTTTCAGTTCTTAAACGGCTTCTAAAGCCGAAATCTACATTTGAAAGCAAATTATGTGATATAAAATGATCAATTATCCTTACATACAAAGTCTTTTCTATAAGTTAGCAAACACTGTTGGCATAGAAATAGGTCCAAAATTGTCTACGTTATCCCATTATCCCTTTTTAATAATGCGGCTTTTCTACTGAGTACTTTAATCATTCCGGAAGCTGACTATTCTTAAAGGAAAAATTACCAATATGGCTAAGAACAGCGCTAACATGTGCAGCACAGTGCTTTAATATTCTGCTAGATACTCCATCATATCCATGAGACTCCTTAGTCGTCACTGATTGAATTATTTATCAACCGCTCTGTTGTCAGTTTCACAGAGGAGTATTTCAGACATCAATTCGGAAAGGCATGTGCCAAGAGTTATATCTATCAACTATGAACTGTGTATTTGTGGCTATGGTTGTATGAATGTAACAAACTGTGTTATAGACGAAATTTTTACTACGAACTGACTTGATGTCATCGACCTTGTGCTGCTAACCAGACACTTCCTTCACAACGGACCATATGGTTTTAATTTTATGCTGTGAATTAGCTATTCTATTTGTGTAACACAAACACCTTGCTTTCATAACAACATCTTTAAGCATCTTAGAAAAGTGTTTGTAATTAGCTACTGTGGTATGACTATGACTACTTCTAACATTTTGATACGATTCCCACTTTGTTCTAAACAATATCCTTATCCAACAAGTCACAACCACATTGCTGTACTCATAACAGTACATAAAATCACCTAAAACAATGCGCCTTGTACTGGGCAGCAAGACGGCAGCAACTTTAGATGTTGTGAGCAGGATAAGTGCATTTCCGCTAGTTAATATTCTCCAACGAAACGCGAAGAAAAATTTTTCACAGTTCTTTTAGTAACACAATGGTGATTAACAGACCACAAGAAGCTGGTATGCAACAGTTGTTGACAAGATCCCTCTTGCATTTGTGTAGATAGCGTTCCTTTATAAACTTTTGTGCACCGTCCGTGACGCTTTCGTCCAAAACTCCACAGCTTGTCACATTCATGTCGCCACAGCCGCAGATACACAGTTCATACAATTGCTCTTTTACAAGATGCACACCGTAAAAAATGTCCACTCTGTTCTTGCAGTTCAAACTTCTGAAACATCATTTAAAGTTAGATATACTGCACAGTTCCCTAAAGTCTCCACTCTCGCAGCTTGATAGAACGAACGCGAAAGACAACATTTGCATCACCCAAATATCAATGCGAGCAATGCTCATTCGCATAAAACCACTGTTCGTGTCTGTCACGACGAAGTCTTGTTAGCGGCACTTTCACAGTCCGATTTATTTGCTCCTAAAGTTCGCTGGCGGTGGCATTACGTACTGCAGTGGTAAAGCAAATTGACATTCTCAGAGTTTGATGCCACTCTCCATACAACACCGGTTGCTTTCCATAAAACATAGTATCACTTTCCAGTGCACGCCTCACAGAGCTATCGTCCACCACATCTTCCACTACACATTATCTGTTCGACTATCGATATCACTGTACCCTGTATACCGATGTTACATCATTATCGTAGTAGTAGTAGTAGTAGTAGTAGTAGTAGTAGTAGTAGCAGCAGCAGCAGCAGCACCACCACCACCACCACCACCACCACCAACTTTATTTATCCGTAGATCTCTTTTTACGGGGATATAGGACCTGTCAAAGTATTAAAAGTTTAGATCAATTTAAAATAAGCTAATTCATACACACATATATTTACAGACTTCTAATTAGAGACAATTACATTTACTCCTGATATACCAGTCTCTGCACACACTATGTACACATTGTTTCATATCTCTCTCTCTCTCTCTCTCTCTCTCTCTCTCTCTCTCTCTCTCTCTCTCTCTGGTGATATCTGGACCATTTTCTGTACTGCAACTTCCCATTTGCCATCCTGAAAAACTGAGCCAGCAACCCTCCATAATGAGTAAGATGTTGAGCTCGGAAAGAGGAAGAGGTGTTAGTATTGTGCTATGTTTAGTTTGGGGGTAAGTATTTCTATGAAGGAAGAAAAAAAACAAAGTGTAGGTGTTATGTGGAATGCTGGATGTTTTATCTTTCATTTATTTATTTGTATAACATTTTCTTTCTCAAATCCCTACTCTGTTTTAGCTAAGTAATCCTTCAATGTATAAAATGTATTGCATAACAGGTACTTTTTAACTGCCTTGTTAAATAAGTATTTTTACAAATTCTTTAATCTCTTTTGGTAATATATTGTATACTTTTATTCCTTGGTAGAAAATGCTGCTTTGAGTTTTATGTTTATTTTTCCTAGGTAAACGTAAGTTGAGTCTGTCTCTTCTTCCATGGTCATGGACAGAGCTGTTTGTGCAGTAATAACCAATGTTATTTTTTATGTTTACAACTGATTGGTAAATGTATTCACATGGAGCAGTTAAAATCCCATGTGTTTTGAACAAATCTTTACAACGAGTTCAACTAGTATTCTTGGTTATTACTCTTATGGCTCTTTTCTGAAGTTTGAAATTCGTTTTCATATTTTGTGCATTAGTTCCCCCAAAAAAGAATGCCAAAGCTAAGAATTGAGTGTACATATGAATAATATGTAACTAAAAGACACATGTTACACACTGATGATAGGATTCTAAGGGCATAACATCTGATGACATTCTGTTTGCAAGTAACTTTACATGTTCACACCACTTCAACCAAGAATCAATATTCATCCCTAGAAATTTTGTATTTGATACACAGTCTATAGAGGTCCCATCTACATTTAATTTAACATTATAATTTTTCCTCTTCAAACTGAAATTCATGGCATTAGTTTTCTTTATGTTCAATGTCACTTTATTGCTTATTGACCAATCATAAACTTCTTTGGGAGTTTAATTTTCTTTCTCGGGAAGGTGTTATCTCATTTTCTCAGTGACTATAATATTGCTCGCATCAGAGGAGAGAACTTTTTCACCATGAGTAGGAACAGTATTGGCCCTAATATGCTACCTTTTTGAACCCATATATTAATGTATTTTGGTTGTGATAAGTGTTTTACTAAATGATTATATGTATTTGAACAATGTGTTATCTCTACTCTTTGTACCCTATCTGCTAGGTATGATCAAAACCAGTCACTAGCTACATTTCTTATTCCTAATGCTCCTAATTTATTTAATAGAATCTTGTGGTCGACTCTATCAAACAACTTAGAAACAGCCAAAAAATATGCCTGTGACACACTCATTTTTATCAAGAGCATCAATTACAACTTTTGTGAATTCTACTATGGCTGACTCCATATTTTTGCCACTTCGGAAAACAAACTGTCATTCGCTTAAAAGACTGTATTTATTCAGGTAATTCATTAACCTGTCTTTCATAATTTCTTCTATTACTTTTAAGAATGCAAACAGTAGGGAAATGGGCCTGTAATTTTCTATGTCTTCTGCATTACCTTTCTTAAGCAAAATTACAACTCTTGCCTGTTTTAACTACTCTGGACATGTCCATGATTAACTTATTATGTTTGAATAATCCCTTGTATAATCCATTTGCATCGTTTCAGTACACACATTGGAACTTCACTTAGGTCTACTGACTTTTTATTTTTTGAACAGTTTTATTGACTTCATTCTCTGTGGTTGGAGGTAACATCATTGTATTTAGTACAACATTATTTACAGGTTTTATATTTGTTTTGGGGAATTTTTGCTGTAACTTCTCTGCAATACTTGAAAAGTGCTCATTTACATAGTTTGCTAAGGGATGGGATAAGGTAATAAATGATCCACAACACTTTGCAATGTCTTATTCTGCGTTTGTTTGCCTCTCCCTATTTCCTTTTTCTAATAATATCCCAGACTGCTTTGCTGTTATTCTCTGCATTATATATTATTTTATCATGAAATGACTTGTTTGCAGCAGTATGCACCTCCCTATAGATCTTTTTGTATCTATTATAGAAATTTAAGAATTCTGGAGCATTGTGAATCTTTTTCATTAAACTGAGGTGTTTCAATGTTTGGGAGGACTTCTTAATACCTGCTGTTACCCATCTGTTTTTGTGAGATGTTGATATAGACATGCATACTTTTGGAAATGTTTTTCAAAGTTCAATTTAAACAACGTGGAGAATTTAGAGAATTTCATATTCACATTGGTTTCCTTATACACTTTATCCCAGCTTTGTTTATCTACTTCTTTCGATAAATCTTTTATTTTGATTTCTGATGTCGTTTGAAGGCTTGTAGTTTAGGGAATGATTCGAATCCTGATTTTACTGTTGCTATTTAACAGAGGTGGTCTGATAGTCCGAGATCTTTTACAGCTACAGCGTTTGACTTTAAACCATGCCCTGATGATTTTTAGACTCAACAGGAATGGAATAAGGGATGTTGCTTCGAAATGGTTTGTATCATATGTCTTGGAGAGGAAACAAAGGGCAGTAATCACATCAAATGCAGCAGACCACATCTCCGAGTGGCAAACTGTGTCACAAGGTGTTCCTCAAGGCTCAATCCTTGGACCCACTTTATTCCTGTTCTGTGTAAATGACTAGCCTCTCTATATACAAATACACATTTAACTTTCCAGAATGAGATTTTCACTCTGCAGTGGAGTGTACGCTGATATGAAACTTCCTGGCAGATTAAAACTGTGTGCCCGACCGAGACTCGAACTCGGGACCTTTGCCTTCGCAGGCAAGTGCTCTACCAACTGAGCTACCGAAGCACAACTCACGCCCGGTACTCACAGCTTTACTTCTGCCAGTATCCGTCTCCCACCTTCCAAACTTAATCTGCCAGGAAGTTTCATATTAGCGTACACTCCGCTGCAGAGTGAAAATCTCATTCTGGAAACATCCCCCAGGCTGTGGCTAAGCCATGTCTCCACAGTATCCTTTCTTTCAGGAGTGCAAGTTCTGCATGTTTCGCAGAAGAGCTTCTGTAAAGTTTGGAAGGTAGGAGACAGATACTGGCAGAAATAAAGCTGTGAGTACCGGGCGTGAGTCGTGCTTCGGTAGCTCAGTTGGTAGAGCACTTGCCCGCGAAAGGCAAAGGTCCCGAGTTCAAGTCTCGGTCGGGCACACAGTTTTAATCTGCCAGGAAGTTTCACATTTAACTTTGTTTGCACATGATACTTCTGCCCTAATTGAAAATGAAAACTCTAACAATACACCACAGTGTGTCATGAATAGGTTAAATAACCTGGAAACATGGTTCAGTCAAAATGGCTTAAGGCTAAACACTTCAAAAGCTCACATGATGAGTTTTTAAAACGAAACATTCAAAAACTGAAGAAATCTGTGTCATGCAAACAATCGAAAAATGGAAGAACTTGAATCAGTCAGGTTCTTGGGAATAAACTTGGACGAACTTTGTGTTGAAATTCTCATTTAGTATATCGAGAAAATAAACAACCTTGCATTTCCAAAAGGAACTTTTAGCCTGTGCCACTGATACGTCCACCAGGAAAATAGCATATTATAGCTACTTTGAATCGGTTATTTGATATGGAAGAATTTTTTTGTGGAAACTCGGAAAATGTTACACGAATTTTAAAGTTGCAACAAAGAATAATTCACAACGTGTGCTCTGCACAGCTGAGGGCATCATCTTGACCATTATTTAAAGACCTAAAAATATTAAATGTCCCCTCTTTGTACATCTTGGAGGTGTTTCTTTTCCTACGCAGCAGAGCTGATCTATTAAAAATATTGTTTTGAGCACTCATATGACAAGACAAAGAGAACTTGCTCACCTCTCATCACTTAAAAATGCATGCTCGGACTCCTCAGTATATAGCCATGAAAATTCACAACACAATAGAAAGGTGTGACAATGAATATGAAGATAAATATTTTAAAAAGCAAGTTACATGATTTTCTAATTAAACTATGCTACTAATCTGTGGAAGATTTCATGAAGGACAAAGTGATACTTTTAGCTGGATCCCTAAAAAGGAATAAAAATGTATGATACTTATAGTGGATGTAAATACTATACGTTTGACACATTGCAATTAAGTAAATGCTCCACAAAGTATTATCGTAAGTGTGACAAAATTTTAAATAAGCAAATTGTAACATTAATATGCCTCCTGGACAGCAGACGTGTTCTGAAATTGCGTACGTTGTGAAATGAGTAAATCACATTCCACATTTTTCCCTGTTCATTTTTGTGGCCACATGGTGCAGTTGTATTAACACCTGTTGCACTACTGACCAATAGGGACATGCCAAAACTTTGAAGGCTGTTTGTGAAGGTGCTGCTGGATTCACTTGTGATATTAGTGTTGATGTTAATGTCTCCACACAAAATTATGTTGACCTTTGTACTTGAAAATTTATCTAGGATTTCTGTAAATTTATTGCAGAAAGTGTCCACACTAACACTGGAGGATCTATACACACACACAAAATGATTAATTTGTTGGTGATATCAAGCCCTGTTAATTCAATAGCTGGTATATCAGTGTTCGTCTTCACTTACTGTACTGAGGTCATGTCTTGATTCCTTTTCTGATATAAATGCGTGATCCTCCACCCCTTAAAGTAGTTCTGCAGTAAGAGTTTGCTTTTTCATACAATGATAATATTACATGTTGTATTTCTGCGCCTCTCCATCAGTACTCAGTAATATGAAGTACTGTGTAGTTCAAAGATTGGAGTGCAACTTCTAATAGTTGTATTTTATTTTTTAGTGATTGCATATTTTGATGGAGGATTGTTAAGTCTGTGAAATGCCCAATGTTACTCTTTCCAATGGTTTGTTTTTCTTTGTGACATTTGTGATATCTGAAGTGTTGAAAATCTGTTTTTTGAATGATTGTTTCAGTATTTTTTAAACTGCTGGAATACTCGTTAGGAAGAGGAACCTGTTGTCTAGATTTATCCAAAAAAGACCTATTTTTCCTACCTATGACAACAGGTATTTGACCAAGTGTGGCCTGAGATCCACCCCCTATACTTTCATGAATCAGTTGTAACAATCTTCCCTTCCCAGTCCTATTTAGGTGTGGGGCATACCTAGTGAAACCCCATATGTTGATAGTCCTGACATGCACCAGAGGAACATGCGCATAGGTGGCTCTCCTCAGAGCCATCGCTAACTCCACATTGATTCACCTCTCAGAGCCATCCACAACTCCACATTGATTCACCTCACAGCTCCATCAATGTGTGGTCGATCAGGATAGCGGAACAGCTCAACGAAGTGAATGCTGGTGCCATGAGTCAGGGAAGCTATCATGTCCAGTTCACCACTTATGTCATATGCCCCATACCTGTCCAAAATGTTTCCCACCCCACCCCACCCCACCCACTATCACTACATGGTCCTCTTTTATACAGTCCTTGTATAAAGACCCTAGGTCCTCTATCAAATGACTTAGCCCTGCATTTGGTTTGAAGATACTGATGGCCCGGTACGCTGCCCCTGAACTTCCCTGTAACTGAGGACCCTCACTTCGCCCATGGCTACTACCTAGAAGCTGCAGCACTTTCTTCTACCTAAAACTTTGTAAATTCCTAGGTTTCTTGGTCTCAGTTGAAGTGTGCTGCACATTTTCTGCTCCTCATTCTATCTGAAGCTCTTCTCCACTTAACTCTGGCAGTGATAGATACCTGTTTATGATGTTGTTGATAAGACTGTCAGACCGCGTTCTCTTTCTTCCTATCCTCCTACCAGCTGCCAGTTCCCAACCACCCTCCTCCCCCTATCTTCCTTGATCCCTATGGGTTCCTTCCTTGCCTCCTCCAACTGTGCCTGAAGGACACAGATTTTCCTTTCCTGTTCTCCAATCAAAATGTTTCTATTGCATACTCTTCACTTTTAGGAGAGAGCCTCTTCTGTGCTACCAACATTTGGCAACAAATCCCTCTACTCGTTACCCTGTAACAGCTCCCTCATTTCTCACTCATGGTCAGTTTCGAATGAATAATTAAGTTTAAATGATGTTTTAAACTTGTCAAGGACGTGATATTGGCAGTGTGTAAACAAAAAGCGATACGAAGGTCGCATGTGCGGTGGTTGTTGTTTTTGTACTGGTTTAGGGATACAATGACAGATGAATGAATTTGTAATTACTTTGCTTTTAGAGAATTTACATTATCGGGTGTGTTGGGTCAGGTTTTTTAAACGTCTACAACTCGGAAAATTTGAACCTAGATCGTGTCTATCTACCAAGTAAACAATTCGAAATGTGTTAGTTAAATACGATTTAGAAAGTTTAATTACCCTTTTATTGCAACAATAGATACTAATGAAATTAGTAGCTGTCTTTTTAAACGAATTTTGCAATACAAAGAGAACTTGAATAGAATTTTGTGTGTTTATGTCACACAAAATTACGGGTTTTGTCACGAGTATCAGGATCTCAGATACAGAACAAGTTTTTTCAAGAAAAGGCTCTTCTGGGACGCTAATATTCAAAGGTGTGACAAGTATGGACACTACAACAAGTATACGAAATAAAGACAATTTATATTTGACATTATTTCCTCTTAAATAAGTTCTTTTAGCGGACGAAGAAAATAACTGTGATCTCATCTTGGCTTATGAATGTTCCTGGCTGCATTTTCACAACTAATAATACATCAGAAAATACCTTTACAAACTTGTCCACAGTTACAAGGCAAGAAATGTATTTAACCATTGGCCAACGAAATAATTACAATCACATCTTTACACTTAAAAGCCACAGTAGTACGTTACATCATCATAATTACATTTGCTAGTACGAACAAAGGATAAAAAAAATTGCAATTTTTTTAATGCGTAATTTGCAATGCCTTCACAGTTGGGAAGCGGGCCTTTCTGGGATTATTTGCAAAATGAGGTCGCATACTGTGTTTCTAGAATTGTTCGTTCTCTGCTATAGTATTCGGTAACAAGTGGATCCGAAATGAGTAAGTCGTAGCGAGACAGTCGATACGTATAGGTGTAACCTTTTCTTGTTCTGGGGGAGAAACTTCGATATATATCGCAAGCAGAGGGGGACGCTCAAAAAACAGCGCAGTACTTATTTAAAAATCAACATACAATCTTGAATTTTTTGAACAGCATTAACTTTTAATTAACTTTACTGGACAAAAAATCATTCAAAATTTTATATTTTTTTACTATTGGAAACATATCCAACTAATGTTCGGTTTTAAGATGGTGCCTTCGATCACTCAAAATACTTTTATTTCCAAAAAATGACAGTTCGACATCAACTGAGGTAACTGGGCAGTATTTGAATTCTGGTGCTATGTTGGCATTTATTGTTTCTGCTAAAAGTTCATCCGCCCCATTAATAAAACTATCAATTGGGCACAAGGGTTAAAACCCTGTTATTATTTTAAATGTTTGATAAGTATTTTTTGCAGATACCTCTGCAATGAGTTCACTAGACTAATTTTATTCATTAACTGAATAGATTTATTCAACGCCAAACCTTGTGTTTCAATCTTTGTAATACTTGCTGGTGTATAGGAAAAATGTGTGCTAATCACAGCTTTATTTAATATTCCGGAACAATTGAAAGCTTTCTTGCACTGCAAATCTGCTAAAGCGTCTGCACTAAGTCATTTACTACCCCTCTAATAGCCTCAAAATGTTCATTGTATAACAACACAGCTTGGACCCACGTACCTCCACTGAAATACCATTGGTTTTGGCGGTAAAGGCACATTTGCTAGTTTTTCTTTGTAGGTCTTGATGCAGCCTTAAGAAGGAACATTTTCTTTGTGGATGAAATCAGTTTATTTACATTCACAAACATGGAACGTACTTCTTCAGGAAGGCGATGTACTCCATGAGCAAAGCATGTCACATGAATCAAATTGGAATAAAATACCCTGATAGATGTTCCTGCTTTGATCATATAGGGAGCTGTATCTGAACTAAACACACACTCTTTCATGTGCAAAAGATTATGGAAATATTGTTTTGATACCCTCATTCACAAATCTGGCGATCGTAGAATGATTTACTTTTTCGAGTTATTTGATGCCGCTGAATAGAAAGAAGGGTCTTCTTTTAAAGCACCAACAATTAAATTTGCAATTTAATGGCCACTAGTGTCTGTAGTTTCGACAATTGAACTCCAGATAATGCTGTCCTAGAGTTCATTGCGTATTTCTTCCAAGACATTTGCGTAGTTTGTCGGTATGTAATTTTAACACAATGTTAATTCATCTGGTATACCGATATTTTGATTTCAGCAATATTTTTGCAGGAAACCTTTCAGTATAGAGTTTGTAAGTTTGTTGCTAGCAATAAATAATTCACATAGATCCATGTTAAACCGACTTTTTTGTTGCCTTAGGACAAATCCTTGCTACGGCAACTTTTTGTCGTCATAAGTTGTTGTCGTGGTCCTTCCTTCTGCGTTCCTGGGATATGAAGACTTGTCTTGGCATGCTGGTCAATTTAAAACTTTTTTTGCACGAAACGTTTTTCTAACAAACTCGACAAATATAAAACAATTCCCTAATATGTTAATGTTCCAGGATGGTCAGCAATCGACGAAACAACGTTTCTTTTTACAGGTGGAATAGCGCACAACACGTCGTAAACATGTTCAGCTGTGTACAGTAAATAGAAGCTAAACTGAAACAACTGATGTGCGACTAAAAGCTCACGTAGTTTAATTTAACCCTTAACTCACAAGGTGTGGTCTCTCGGACCGGGCGAAAATTTTCGAACTAGCTCTCCAAGGCCAGCTGTGGTGGAATGCTTCTATACTTTCCCTACCCTCCTTAAATAGCCAAGCCTACGATGTTTTTTTGTGGGTTTCATTATCGCCTTCTGTGTTTATTGTTGACACGTGTTATTGATAGGTGTTGGACAGACCGCGCCTGGTGAACTACGTACGTGTTTTCTTCAAAACGGTACAGATAGCTCAAAATGTGTTGGCATGAATGTGTCATTTTTAACTTTCCCCGAGTATGATGAAATTGTTATTCGGTCTATGGAGGAAGGTGTCAGTGATATAAATTAAGAAATAAACTAAAAAGACGACGATTTTACACTAGCCAGTGAACACAGTTCTGCTATTGAACCAGAGTATAACTACAGAGGAAGAACTTCAGGAAAGTTGTGATGGGGAGTTGTTGGTTTCTTTGATGAAATACGGCGCGTTTCGTCACAGGGTTATTTGGTAACCGTGATAGCGTTACGGAGATGTTTAGCAAACTCAAGTGGCAGACTCTGCAAGAGAGGCGCTCTGCATCGCGGTGTAGCTTGCTCGCCAGGTTTCGAGAGGGTGCATTTCTGGATGAGGTATCGAATATATGCTTCCCTCTACTTATACCTCCAGAGGAGATCTCGAATGTAAAATTAGAGAGATTCGAGCGCGCACGGAGGCTTTCAGACAGTCGTTCTTCCCGCGAACCATACGCGATTGGAACAGAATAGGGAAGTAATTATAGTGGCACGTAAAGTGCCCTCAGCCACACACCGTTAGGTGGCTTGCGCAGTATAAATGTAGATGTAGATGAAAAGTGTCTGTTAAAATCGAATGTGTTCCAAGTGGTGATAAAAATGTAGTTCCCAGCAATGAATGTCAATTTGACAGACTATCTTGTATCTATTGATTGTAACTTTTATGCGCAAATTTAAAATCTGGAATTTATTAGTTTTATTTGGAAATTTATTTGCTACATAGATTGTATAATTTTTCAGAATGTAAAATTCAGTACTCTGACAGTTTATTTATGTGTACTATTTAAAGAACCACACAAAAGTATGTGCTTTTGTGTGATAAATGTTGCAGGCTTTGTTTAGTCCAAAAAATAAACAAGAATAATTTAAACAATACTTAAATAATTTAAAAAATAAATATTATATAGGATAAATTAAAAAATTCAAATGAGTTTTGCCTTAAATCTTTGTTTAAACATAGGGGTATAAGTTGCAGAAAAATCACCTCGCGAGTTAAGGGTTAATTGTTGCCGACACATACGGGGGATTAACCAAGGACACGGTAACATTGACTCTTTCTGTCTATTCAGTTCCTCTTCTGCAATCTCACTAGGCAGTGGCCTCTCTGTTAGCAATTGCACGCAGTTCTAGCTCATGGTCAGTCTGAGAGACCTCAAAACTAGATTGAACCCGAAACGACCCGTCTAAATTTTTAAAATATTGTAAACATAGAGCGAAAATATGCATCATTACCAGTTTCTAGTTAAAATATGCAATAACTTGCGAGAAGCAGCCAAATATGCAAATATATACGCAACTTGCAAATGCAACAGTCTGGTCTCTAGTGATAAGACACTCACTTTATACTGGCATGGTAGGCTGCACAAATGACATTTAAGGGCTGCATGTGGCTTGAAGGCAGCGAGTTTGACACCCTTGGAGTAAAACATCATCACAGACATACATGTGTAATATATGCAATGTACACACACGTGTGAAGCCACCGGTAAAGAGCTAGTACATTGTTAAATGCAGGTTACCTCCTCCAACAAATGCTTCAATTTCAGCCATATTGGTAGAAATACTATTAATTGTCTGGAAAGTAATATGGTGGAGGTAAGAGCAACTTCCCACCCGGATGTCGGTTTGGTTGGAAACGCGGGTGATACAGGAAATGAACAGCGAAGATGGGAGGACTCTTAGCTGAGCATGTGAGTGAAAAGAGGTGACACAAAAATAAAATTATGGGCTGCCTGGAGCAATTTTATCAACTTTTTCATATGAAAGTAGTGAGGGATTAAGATGCCCATCCTCATGGGGATCATGATGAGAAGTTGATATCTAAAAATGTTGTAAAACAGTTTGTTCGTATTTCTTTCCTGTATTTAGATGACTTGTAATATTTTAAAAGTATGAAGTGTAATTTGTCTCTTACTTGTGCCATTTAGTTTGTCACCAAGACACAGTGTTCCAACATTTTGCCAATACGTGGGCCAAGCCCCAAATAATAATAATAATAATAATAATAATAATTATTATTATTATTATAAGCTAGTATATAGTACATTAAAAGAGAACTGGACATGCTGTCAAAATTCTAAGACTGATCCAGATAATGTTAACTGGGTCCATCATTGACTACAAAGAATGTACCAGCTACTGTAATAAACGTTAAAACAACATACACAATAATTACGGCTGGAGTCCAGACAAACCACAACCTGCTAACAGTTTCCACACTCACTTTCTTGTTATTTAAAACAGTGGACAAATAGTTATAAAAATGTGCTGCATTCTTGACAGAGTGTAAAATGAAATCAAGCATGACGTGGTGCACCAACACTGGTATACCCAAGCACCGCGTACTGGTGGTCTTCCTGCTAAAGGAGGTGCCTGTGTTCTAGAAAGTAGTGTGCTCTTCTTAGTCATATTAATGAGTTAAATGAACTTCTGTCTGAGCTGATGGAACAAGTTCAACATGGTGAAACTAGGTTTCACACTCTCTAATTTGTTATTTTCTACCTCCAGCAACACATTCTCCTACTACATATAATTCATCTCAACAACGAGTTAACAGCAGTCGAGAGGACTGCATGAGGCAGTGCATTACTTTCCTTGCGTGCATCCCTTACTGCCTTGTCAACTTGCTTATTTCCCAGTATTCTATTTAACAGCTGGCTCAAGAGCAGATGATGAAAAAAAAGATTGAAATATCATTCACAAAAAGAGAGAATCTGGCAGGGCTCATGACTGCAAAAACCATAATACTTGAGGCTTTTTTTTCTTTCTTTTTTTTTTTTGGAATATATGTCTTTAAGATCACAATGGTTGTGAAACACTATTAATTTTTTTTAAATATTATAATAGTGTCTAGATTGCATACCATAACTTTATTTTGAAACAGATGACCAGTTTCGATGAGTTTCTGATCATCTTCAGACATTTATTCTGTGCCGACTGTTGGGGATCATGGCACAGAGCATGAACTGCTCTAGGATGTTTTGTCGGGCTGGCTGCTTTTCCGCTGTCTGACCTTTAAATCTATGGTGTTGAGCTGTAAACTGATTGTTGTACGAAAGTAAACTGTCAAACAAGAAAGGAACAAAACGTTATTATATTGCACTGAAACTGGAGCTATAAAGATATAGCAGCTTGGCAGTTTTGCATATAGACTCTTCTCTGAGATACAAGAATGAATCTTGGTCTTATTTAGTTTGCAATGAAGTAACTCAACAGGAATACATTTCTGAAAACAATAGAGCCTGGAGTCTAAGAATAAGCATATTACTACCTCACCATGATACTATTGCACTTGGCCACCTGGAGCTGTTACCGGAAAAACAGGGTGGCACTACAGTAAACAAGTATGATAGTGCCTAAGGAAAGCCCATCACACCATGAATGATTTCATAACAGTAGTGCATATAGTATCAAGTGGTTCAGTGTGTCCTCATGAAATATGGCAAATTCAAGATGAGCTGACCAAAGCACCATCACTCCCAGCTGCAATAATATTATGGTTGACTAATATCACTAATATTGTTAGACTGCGCTAAGACTAAGGAAATAAAACAGTGCCTCAGCTGGTGAGAAAAACGTTTGACAGACACATTATAAATAAATACACACACAACACCATACGGTGTGGCCCTGCACCAGGAGGATGCGAGTCACTACATGCTCTAGACTGTTTTTAACATACTTCTTAACAGGCCACCCACCCC